>NC_136815.1:81093638-81487960 GCF_951394365.1 Tetrao urogallus | reverse complement strand
CAGCGCTGCGAGCAATGTTGGTTTTTTAATGCTAAAATCCATCCTGCGTGCAGAACCTCGTTGGCAGACACCGATCTGCTCGCGGTTCGTTCTCTCCGCCCTCCCTCTGCGTTCCATCCCCACCGCCACTTAAAGGAGAGGAGAACTCCGGGGAGCAGAGCGCTGTCGGAGCGGTTCGGGTTCTTTTCGCTCCTTCTTTTCCCTCAATTGATTTTTTTTTTTTTTTTTCTTTTTTTTCCTCTGAGCTTCGCCGTATGCATGAGGTCAGGCGCCGCGGCTGAGATTTCCCGCAGCACCAAATGGCAGACGGGGAAAGCGGGGAGGGGGAGACGGGGAGAGAGAGGGGAGGCCGTGAGGGCTCCTGGACCCCTTCCCAGTGCACATCTCCTTTGGGAGAACCCTTCCCCGGGGGCTGCAGGGCAGGGAGCTCCTCTGCTATTTCTTCTGCCCTCGGAAAAAAAAAGGGAGACATCGCAAATAAGGGGGAGATTCACAGCTCGTTAGCTGTCTGCGCGTGAGGCTGAATTAGAAAGGATAATTTATTCGTAATTAGCAAATCCCCCCCTTAACACCCCCCCCACCCCCCCCCAATTAGCCCTCCGTCGTGGTGAGAGAAAAAACGGTGGTGAATAGGGGAAAAAGGAGAAGAGAGAGACTAGAGGGGATGGAGGGGCTCGGGAGATCCCGGGCAGCTCTCGCTTTTGCGGGGCCTCGATGTCCCTCACCCTTAGGGCTGTGGGGAGAGGCGGGAGATTCTCGCCCCGCGTTGCCGCAGCCTGAGCCGGAGCCTGCGAACGGCCCCAACCCCTGGGCAGACGAGGGATGGGGACGGGAAAAACGCAACAGAAGAGGTTTTAAAGGTCGAAAGAACCGCAGGAAAATTGTCACTGACTTAAAAAATTACAAACAGCCGAAACAAACGCCGACTGGATGCCGGCGGTGGATCTTGGGGGGGGGGGGGGGGGGGGGGGGGGGGGGGGGGGAGAGGGGGGAGAGAGCTGGGGGGTGCTGCGGCCGCTGCGGCTCTGCTGCCCTCATTCCTCTCCCCGGCTCCGACTGAGCAACCGCAGCCCGCAGTCCTCGGGGGCCGCGGGGCTGCCGCCTCCCTCGATCCCTCTCTCTCTTCCTCCATCCCTCCCTCCAGCGCGGATGGGACGCGGCAGTCCGGCGGCAGCCGGCACCAGCCCAGCCTCTCCTCGCTGGGGCTGTAGTGGTGGAGGTGGTCGCCTCTTGGGTTGGTTGGTTGTGGGGTTTTTTTTCGCTTTGGAGGAAAGAAACGGAAAGTAGGGACATCGTTCTTTCCAGGGCTATGGTTCTATGTGTGCATCTCCCTTCCAGCCGACTCTGCAGAGCACCGACAGACAGAGGCCCATCAGAATTCCACCTATTCATCAGGGCTGATTCATTAATAATTAGTGCCATTGGGTGCTGTAATGCACTGCCCGAAGGCCTCAATTAATGGAGAAGGAGCTCGTTTAATCCGGAGGGCCGAATTCTCCCCGCGTTACTCCGTCTGGTACACAGGCTGTACCTCAAGGGTGAGCAGCAGCCCCAGCCCCGGCCCTCGGGGCTGCAGCCCTCCTCCTTCTCCTTCTCTTTTCCCTCCTGCCTGGAGGATGAGGCGGCAAATCGGGTTATCTTTCAGCACCACTTCGTTCTCCACCACGAGGCAAAGCAGTGTATTTGGAGGGCAAAGTGATAGGGACTGCGGAGGAGTCTTTGTTACAAAACCAGATGCAATTTTAGCCGTCCAAGAGAGTAGCTTCAGGCTACCGGCAGCTGATGATCAATGACGCTGCTGGCAGATATGCTTCCAGTTGGCTGCTGTCCCTCCCGAGGGACGGGTTCATCTCAGGGCCCATTGCAGTGCCATGTTCCACCAGCAAGAATCACAGAATCATAGAATCACAGAACCATAGGATGCTTTAGGCTGGAAGGGATCCTATAGCCCACCCAGACCCAGCCCCCTGTCGTGGGCAGGGCTGCCTCCCACCAGCTCAGGCTGGCCAGGGCCCCATCCAATCTGGCTTTGAACATCTCTAGGGAAGGAGCACCACAGCTTCTCAGGGCAGTCTGTGCCAACGCCTCACAACACTTTCAGAGAAGGAGAAAAGCTGGAGGTGGTGTGGGAAGGAGACTGTCACAGAGGCGAGCTGTTGACTGTTGGAAAGTTGGAGGTCCTGACCTGCTGAAGGTTGAGGGGAGAATGGCTGTGAGCTCACCTGGAGGCTCCATCAGCAGAAATCCATTCACAGGTCCTGGGAGCCTCTTCAGCAAGTGAAACAGCATTGCTGCAGGGAATAAACAGCCAGTCCTGACCTTCCCCACACGGTCCTTCTCAGGGAAAAAAGTATGCTCAGAAGTCAATACACATTTTGCCTAGGTAAGGATTTTGAATGCTCCATTTTGCCTCTGTCAGGAATGCTACCCAAACACTAACTCCAGGTTTATGCCAACAAAATACAAAGTGCTTGTGTGTGCATCATAACTTATACCCCCAGGGTTCTTGCCTATGATACCCATCTCGTAAGCACTGTGTAAAACTTAGCAAATCTCTCAAGCACCCAAGATCAGATCTGTGTTCTGCAGGACATCTTTTTCTTTTTCTTTTTTTTTTTTTTTTCTTTTTCTTTTTTTTTTTCCTGTGACACAGCAGACTCAGGAGCGGATGGGCAGTGCATCCCTTAATACCACTTTAATACCATCAATTTTTATAGGGCTTTGGAAGCTACTGAATATTCAAAAATGATCCTCCCTAAGGGATGGATCAAAACAAAATGAAAAAGAAATACAGAAAGAGGGAGGGGAAGAAAGGAAGAAAAAAAAAAGATTCCATCACTGTCACTGGTAAGAATTTTTAAAACCAGCGTTTTCCCTCCATCAGCCATCTCTTTGCTGCAGGTTTTCCTCCAGGATTGGCCAGGTGCAAACTCAAAGCTGCCAAATGCATCTCCTCAGGAGTCAAACTGCACCCCCACTACAGTGTTTCTTTGTCAGAACTTCTTGTAGCAGTTTCTCAATTAGGGGATGTTTTACAGTAAATTGATGGCTGGGTAGTGATGCTTCTTTCTGCATTGTGTTTTGACCTGGCAGTGAAAGGAGTCCATTCTTCTGCTCCTCTGGGATGCTTGCAGTTTTCCAGTCCTCTGGCTGCCCCTTTGCAAAGGAACGATTCCTGTAAAGCCACTGCCCCACTTCTTTTCCCATTTTCCATGAAACCCCGAAATGATGCTGTTAGGGGAAAAGAAAATTCAGAACATATTTTGTTAGTACAGAACACTGATCGCATTAGTGTTGCAACACTCCTTTCAGGATCCAAGAAGTCAGAAAATTGTCCAAAGCTTTGCTTTTTATCGAGACTTAATAGGCACCCTTGTCCTTCTTATTAGCCCTGTGATGCAGGACTTCGCTTTGTTCTGCTGCCAAGACATTTTATTTGATCTCCTTCACCCTTCCTTCTGCTGTCTATTACATGGGAGTAGCACTTGGAGATCTTTGGTGGGTGGAAAATGCTGTGTGAGGAGGTAGGCGTTATTAATTAGGATGATCTTATTTTATCTTTTAGCTTTCACCAGAAGAAAAATGTCTGGTTTGGAATGTCAGCCCTAAACAGTGGGTAACGGATGCTTCCCTGTGGCTTCATAGTTCTGCTGTGTAACAGAGGACGTCCGGCCCCGGAAGCACGAGAGTTGTGGCTCATGTTTCCCTTGGAAGGAGTCTTATTTTTTAGAGTGTTGCAGCATACTCAGCCCTATCTGGGGATTACAGCCCATGCCCTTGGCTAGGTGGTCAAGGACAAGACGCAGTGTTCTTCCTGCAGAGACGCCAGCCCACCTCCAGAGATGTCAACCATTGCTGGCCAGATCCCTGTTCTGCTCTGCATCCAATGTTCTGTTTCTCTCCTCTTTTCTTTAGGTGTGCTCTTTTCACCTAAACCAGAGATCTGGCACATCAATACTTAAAGGCTTAGGAGGAGAAGAAAACATCAATATTTCACTGAGCATACAAAGTTGCACAATTCCCTCTTCTCCATTTTTATGCTGGCTGTGGTTCGTTTGGGTTTTTCCATAAGCTGAGAGATTCCAGCTTCTCTTTGAAACCACCTGTGTGAATAGCTTGTTTTTCTCCACTTCTGGCATTAAAAAGCAGCCATAGGATCCTGTTCAGGGTCACCAGTCGGGCAGTCCCGAGGTGGCTGACTTTCTAGGAAAAGTCACAGCAGGAATAAATGAAAGCCAGCCCACACAACAGACATCACTGGTCTTTAGCTTATGCTCTGATTCATGCTTGCACTAAACAAATTGTCATTAGCAATTCTAATGCAGACAAATGCAAAAAAAAAGTGAGCTGGGCACTGAGCTGTACATAGAAACGGTGGCCCCTTTACAGGCCAGTTCTGTGGGCTGCAGACAACTTGTGACAATTCTGCACTTGTCCAACTTGCATCAGCTCACAGCCTGAGATTTCTGCTCTTGTCCTTGATATGAGCTAGATCATGCAAACGGAGGTACCAGAGGGAAGTCAGGCAGGTTCCCACATGAGTGCCGATGTGAGAAGGAGCAGCAATTAGCTCAAAATTTGCTGTGACAGGCAAATGTCATTTCTGAGTCACCCCACATTGCTCAGTAACTGGAAGCCTTGTGCTCCAGAAGAAGGCAAGAAGAGCATTTTGCTTGTGCTCGTATTCATCAAGTAGTTCCATGAAGCGCTGAATTTGTGAAGTCGTATCTCCCGTTGTGTTCAGTGGTGAAGACTTTCTCCTCTGTGAACTCTTCGGTGTCTAGCAGAATCATGGAGTCATAGAATCACAGAATATCCTGAGTTGGAAGGTATCACTAATGATCACCAACTTCAGCTCCCAGATCCACAGAATACCACCCAACATCCAAAGCCTATGTCTGAGAGCACTGTCCAAACACTCCTGGAACTCTGGCACTTGGGGCCATGCCCACAGCCCTGGGCAGCCCATTCCATGCCCAACACCCTCAGGTGCAGACCCTTTCCCTGACGCAGCTCCATGCCGTTCCCTCGGGCCCCATCGCTGTCACACAGAGCAGAGCTCAGCGTTGCCCCTCCGCTCCCTGTGAGGAGCTGCAGCTGCCATCAGGCCTCCCCTCAGCTCCTCTGCTCTGGGCTGAACAATCCTCAGCCACTCTTCATACTTCTTGCCCTCCAGGCCCTTCATCATCTTTGCAGCTTTTATACAGTTGTGTTTGACAGTGGATGAATTCCCAGGGTCTTTCTCCTCTGCCTATTTGTAAGATCCACACTGTTTGTAAGATCCTCAAACCTTTGAGACATCCATCCCCTGTCAAGGTTGACCAAAATCAGCTCAGAGGCTCAAAAATTATTTGAGAGGGACCAACTGGCACTTGCACAGACAGTGTTATTTCATAAGCTTCCTTTCCTTGGGAAACTAGGCTACCAAGCTAGCAATGGAGAAAATAATATACCATCCCACTAGCAAGGAGGTCCTAAACACTGGGAGGAGAGAGGAAAGTGAAGATGCACTTAAAGGATAAATCACTGCCTTATGGATTTAAGCTCTGCTATGCTCAAAGCACCAGACAGGCACATTGGAGAAAATATTCTCCAGGAGATGGCAAGATCTTATGTGGAAACTGGTAGGGGAGACAAAACACTTCACCACCAGGCATCCTAAATACATGTTCGCATTGTCACAGCTGTCCCTGAGTGGTATCCATTTCTGACTAGAGGAAGACACAGCACAGCCAGTGTGCACAATCATGTGTCTGCAGTATCTGAAGTGAGGTGTGTGCTATCCCAAAGAAAATGGTCACTCCTTCAGACCTAAGTTTTCAGTGGTGCTGCTGCAGGGCTTGCTATTCTGTGTACCGTATCTGTATTTTAGAAAAGCTGTTGTGTTTGTCTTAACAGCTGCACATGTGCATGGTTTTACTGGACATTTATAAATGCTTATCTTCTGTTCACTAAAAACTTTCTTGTCCATGTATCTTTCAGAATAAAATCCTTGAAGTGAGCTTTAACGATTCTAGCTTTACTTCTTTACAAACTAGAGAGCTGCCATCCTGCCTTTATTTGGTATCACACAATATTTGAGGCTGTCAAAATTATGGTAGTATATTTAATTTCAGTAATTATAATATCATTAATTCTAATTTTGCACCTGATGCAATTACTGGCTTTGGAGCTCTGCTGTATTCTTTGCAGATTTAGGTGTTCCTTACTTTTTAATCTTCCTTACCTGCAGTAGATCATAGATCAATGAAATTAGGAAATAATAGCCCAGACTCTCCCACCAACTGCTGTATGCTGAGAGCACTGGATAGTCAAAAACACCGGGTGTAACCAGAATGCACTCAAAACACCATCCCTACAACTGTGTCAATTTATGAGGTGTAAAGGAGAGGTATGTTATCCAAACAGTTCAGAATGATGAAGTGCTTTGTACTTGCCTGTTGCTAAAAGCCTTCCATTTGCCATTTTTACAGTGCCGTTTTGCTTGTAGCCTTTCACTACATACCCTGGGGATGCTGTGGCAGCACCTTGGCCAGGTATCTCAATGTATCTGAAGGTATCTCAATCCTCACCACCTTGAAATCTGTTAAGTCACATTTCCTAGTTAAGGTACTGCTTCCCGTGTCTTCTGTCCTCTTCCCTTTTACCTTCTCATTGCCTTGCTTCCTGCCTATAACTTGTAGCTCTGCACTTAGGTTCCCCAACACCATCTGCTTGGAGCTTTCTAGACTGATGACTTTGTATTAAAACAAATATGTCAGAGAATAAGTAAATAGTAGTCATTCTAACATATGATGAGTATTACCCAATTACAAATGTGTACAAGGCTTAACAGCCTATTAGATTCAACTCCTCTTCCCAGAGAACATCCCTGCTCCAGAAGGCAAGAAGAGCATTCAGGCTCCCAGGCAGCCATCAGAAACATAGCTCATACCATGGGTGATTCTACACCTTCTCAGTCCCTCTCACTGCTCCACTTTCTTTACAGTCATAGGTATGTTTCTCCTAAGCCTATCCTCAATTTCCAGCTTTAGACATCACTACAAGCAGGTTGGCAGGACATCTCTGAGGGATGACATGGAAAAGTTATGGACACTGTAACCTCCTGTGGAGCTTTCCATCCTTCTTTCATGTATTTCTGTAATTCCTGTGATAAGGGAGCAGCTACAGGAAATACTTTCTCTTTTAAAATGTTTACTCTTAACAGAACATCCACTTTTCAGTTAATAGCCAATATTATCCAGTTATCAATCATTACACAAATGTTTGCTGGCCTGTATAAAAGGAGTAGGAGTCAGCTGTTTCTCTGAAGTTTTACTGGGGTGAAGACTTCTGAATAAACACACAAAGTTTCTCTTGCACTGAAAAGCCAATGTATGTTATTTTGGGATCAGATAGAGGGAAGAATTCTCAAGATATGTGCTGCAATGGACTTCTGCACACAGCCTCCTAAGTATGTAAAACAATCAGCACTGAAATGCTAGTATTGTCATTTAGACTTGCCATCTTTATGTTTCAGAGTGAACTCAACCTTAGATGCAGCAGAGCAGGGTGTTACAAGGAAGCCAGTGACTGGTCTTGCTGATATCCGTCCTGTCTAAATTTACAGTTCCTCTGAACTCCTTGTACAATTGAGGAACATGAGGGCAGATCATTCTCCTCCTGTTGTGCCAGAGTTCCTCAGACTTCCAAGCAGGAGAACGTGGGAGCTGAAACGCAGAGTTGTGCAACGCAGGTGGCTCCTCCAGAGACATTCCAGTAGATGGCCGTGGCTGGCTTACTGCAGCATATGGGATAGTAGAGATGCCCTTCCCACTGGGCAGTTTAAGCTGTGGCAGGACTGACTGACTGGGAGACACCACTTCACTGAGGAGCATTGAGAGCTTCCATATGTTACTCAGTGTTAGTAAATATTCCAATCCCTCATGTCCCTCATAGCTAGCAGAAAAAGGCTGCTTTGGTATTACAGAATCATAGAATCATTAAGATTGGAAAAGACCTAAGATCATTTAGTTCGACCATCAATCACATGTTATGTACCAGCCATACAAACAGCCTCCTCCAAGCTGTCAGTGGGCTCCTGCTCCCTTCTTGCCCAGTGACATCCAAATACCAGCTACAAGGACAGAGAAACAGCCATTATCCATGTGGACGGTGGTTGGTCTCTCTTGACTCCTGGCGTGGGAAGAAGAAAAGTCCCCTATGCTGGATCCAATATGTCTTGCCTAGCCACCATTTATTCCGTCTTTCTGCAGTTCAATTTTCCCCAGCAGCTTTACAGACCTCAACAACTGTAACTGTGCTCCACTGAGATCTCCAAATGTCACAAACAATGCAAACTCCCATTTGCATTCAGAAAACCCATCATGTAGGAGGAAACACAGTCAAGAGGAAGATGCTTACCTTGACTATTTCCATTCAGTGTATGGGAAAGCTGTCTGGTGATGTGGAGAGATTTGCCACAATTTTCTGTGTAAACAGCTCTTTTCTAGCATGTGGGCTCAGATCCTTGCTTGGCTGAGCTTGGGTCAATACTGACCTGCACACACCTTGCATTTGAAAGTCCCTGGGCCTATGGGGCCCTGGATGGAGCTTTAAGAGTTTACTTAAAGGTCAGCAACTTTGTCAACTCATTTTAGATCTGCTCCTCTAACACATTCCTAAAATGAGCTTAGTCTCTGGATACACCTGCTAAGGAGCAGAGTGGAGAACAAAATCCTTTACGATCATAAAAGTAGAGCTCCAAATCACATTATGTCTTTGGAGGAGTGTAAGTGGTAGACAAATTTAGAGCAAAAGAATACACTGCATTTGGGAGTACTGAGCTGGGTACTGGAGAAGACCATGTGGAGGCTGCTTGAGGAATATATGGAATACATTATATGGCATACATTATCCATGCATTGTTTGGTGTTTTTGTTTGTTTGTTTGTTTGTTTGTTTGCAGGTCAGTGAAACTCCAGATGCAAAATGTAACCATCAGGACACTTCCATGGGTCTGTGGCACTGCTGTCCCTCTGGGCTTGATTTTCAAAGATACCCAATCTTCTCAGTTCCCAGAGTTATCATATGGAGCTGAAGTTCCTGGTTGCAAGCTGAGGCACAGGCTGAGTTACAGACTTCAGGACAGGAGTGAAATATGTTATTCTTAGCCTGTTTTGCAGATATGGGTCAGCTGCAACTTTTAGCTCCATCTTAACTGCCTCAGGGTTGGATTGATAAGATTATTTTTGAAAGAAAAAACATAATGAACCTATAGAAGAGAAAACAGTGTTATAGCATTTGGGATGGTTTTCATGTTGTATCCCACCACCTTTACCCATTCTTCCTGTCTTGGTGGTACACACTTGAAGCCGGTATTTCTTCACAGCATATTATCTTCACCAGACACCCTTAGGTAATGTTTTCTCATCTGGAAAATTTTGACATAGCTCCCCAGCAGGTGGAGGGGCTTGTTCTGAACCTGCTCCAAAATCAGGGGATGGGGCAAACCTGGATACTGCAAGGCTCCAAGCAAGCTTCAGATGCTGAGATGCAAATTATTTCAGAAGAAGTTCATCCTTCTATTCACCCCTGTAACTGCACTCCTCATGCATTCCCCTCTCTGCAGTGCCCTCCTGTGCCTCCTCCTGGGTACTCAGGTCTTCAGGACAGTCTGGGCACAGGTGTGAGATGCAGAGGAGCATCATGTGTGCTGCAGCATGAGAACGCTCTCACATTACCACTTTCAGCCAGCTGCAGGGGAGATCCACAGCAAGCCCCATGGATCACCTAGAAGTATGAACAATGCCCACAGCCACTTGAATTGTGGTGAGAGTAGGGTGTTTTTCCACTCTTCCTTACAAATTATAGACCAGAGACCTCATTTCCTCATGCTTTTCCTTAATAAGATAGTCATTATTTTTCAAAGGCTTTTGCCATAGGTTAAGAGAATGAAAAATGCAGAGGAAAATCAAATTCTGAGTTTCCCAGTTCTTTTTTTCTCCAGGGGTATCGTGCTCGAGGACATCCAGGGAGTGCCTGGTGCTCGACTGCACAAAGCGGGCAAGCACGAGTCCAAAGAAGTGAACTTCTGTGCCAATCAAGTGTGAGGTGATGAAATGATAGATCCTCCCAGATGGCTTGTCAAGCATTGCTACTGAGCAGCGACAATTGCAGAATAAGTGCATCATCACTCAATAAAATTTGCCAAAGTTGAAGACAGGAAGAGAACATTTGTAACCCACTAAATGTTCTTTGTAGCTTTGTTGCCTAACAACGTCTTGGTTGAGCAGCAATACTGTTGCCAGTCACAGTCTCCCATGGACAAGTCGTGTCTAGCTCTGGGCTTTCATTTGCAGCTGGAACATTTTGTCAAATGCCTTTTCATTTGCTTGACTGCTCACCAGGCAAAAACACCGGCCTTTATTCTCAGCCAGCCTTTGGCAAAGCAGGTGGTTCAGCTAATATTAATGGTCTAAGGTAATGGCTGCTTACCTATTGCAAATCATGGTACAGATTTCAACATGTACAGTATTGATTGAGATCATCCATAGGAGCTTGCCTGAAATGCTCTCCCACTGTTGGCAAAGGCAGCTGGAGAGGTTTCAGCTAGTAGGGCTGATTTACCTATGTCACATCTCCTTGCCAAGTTGTTTCCAATCATCTATTCCTGATTAACACCCCATGTGGATGGTGTTATTGCAAAATCAGAGTGCATTGTTCCTGCTTAACTCGACCCTTAAGCTGCTCCTAAGAAACAGCAATGGCACTTTATATTTGTGCCTTACCTTAATCAGTGAGAACTTTCAAGTGCAGGCAAGTCCTGGTGTACATGATTCATTATCCTAGAGCAGTGAGAGCAATGCAGTGAGCAAGCTGAGCAGTCCTAAGGGAGAATCAACTATCCAGTCATCTCATAGAGGGGATATGAAATGAATTGTACCTTGGAGCCTTTTGGGAAAGAGAAATGGTGGTGTTTTTTCTCTTTATCATTTTTAGAAAACAATGGAAGGAAACCAAAGAAAGTCAAACTAATGTTTTGATGGGATACACTGTTTGCTTGGGCCTGAAGAATGAGTTGGAAAAAACACCTTTGCATTTTCTTGAATAAATTGTCTCCTACAGATGTTGCTAACCACAGAGTGCTGCCTGTTTTGGTGGCATGTAAGTCTATGGCATTTTGCAGGGGTTATATTCCCTCTGTGCCTTGTTTTGTTTTCAAAAGGAGCTGTGAGCCCTCACAACCACCCAAAAGAACTGCTTGTTCCTCTTGCTTCTTGGAAACTTGTGAGTACCCATTTTTATGGCTGGACTTGTTTTTGGGAGCTGACTCACATGTAGACTGTTTTCCGATCCATGTGGGACTCTCCATGGCCGATGCCATGCTCCCAGATGGCTGTTGTCCTTGTGTCCTTCCTAGATGGCTCGTGTCCCTAAGTCCTCCCACTGATGTGGCAGTGGGCTCTTCCCACTACCAAACAGTCTCATAGTGTAGCACATTTCTCCTCTGGATGTCACTGTACTGCTTGTGTAGCCAATAAACTTGAATGGACAACTCTAGTCCTCATGCTCTGTGTCCTAACTTATTTGCCATAGCTCATTTGTCAGTCCATTAAAAATCAGCCAACCAGCCTGCAAGGTGAGTCTGGAAGGCACAGGAACAGAAAGGTCCTTGGTCTGTGCTCAGTCAGCACATCCCAAATGTTGGTCTGTGAGAGAAGTTCAGGAGAAAGCCATAGACTCAGTAGGTCAAGCTGTAGAAAACGAATTGACCTTGTCTCTTTTTCCTGTTTGCGAATTACCCAGGAAAGCACTTGCTGTTTCCAAAGTGTTGTTTAGCCAGTTCTAACTGAAGTTTGTGCTTCTTGGCTTTGCTGTTTTTCAAGCCTAGAGAGAAGAAAGTATGCAGCGAGAATAACAAAGCACCATGACCATGAACACCATAGTATGCTCTAGTGAAGAATCATGGCAAAAGACACAGCAAAGGTCAATCATGCTTTATTGTTCATGCTTTGTTTTGTCGTTTTAAATTATCTTTGTTTTTATAGTGGTCCTCTAGGAAAAAAGAAAGAAAAAAAAAAACGAAACAACAACAACAAAATACTGGTGGCACAGTGGGCTCAAAAACTCTGTCACTGGTCATTCTTATTTGCCAGAAAGTTAATGAAGGTTGTCACTGCAAAACAGATCACTGTGGACTGTGGGTTGGTCTAGGGCAGGCAGGGGTGGCAACACCAGCACAACACATTGCCAAATCTTGGCACCCATCTTGTGTGCAGGGTGGTTACACAGGGTCTTTGGGTTGATGGCATGCCAGCTTTGAAGGTGCAATGTCACTACTCTGATCTGTGGCACAGAACTGTCTACCAAAGTGTTTTTTCAGCACAAGCAACGAGCTGGACATGAGTACACAACGGTGGGAATGTGCCTGGTTTGGTACTATTTTGTGGGGCAACATGGCACCAAGTCACAGCTTTAGCCACAGGGATTTTTTCTCACAGATGAACCCACAACTCCATTTCATAGGTACTCCTCCATGAGATATGCAATCTTCTACCTCCACCAAAGGATTTTCCCTCATGCATATTCATACATATTACAGTAACATAGGATGGACTTCCTGGTCATCTACTGCCACCAGCTTTGGGTTGCCATGTTGTGATCAGCAGTTAACAGAAGACACTGCAAAGTGGAAATGTTCAACTAGCAGGAACAAGAAGATGATTTGTGATGTCAGAAACAAACACTGATCTTTTTAGTAAGATATCCTGAATCCAGATATGACATCTTTAATCTAACAGATGTCAGCTCTTTGACGTATGTTAAAATTTAGTTCAGCCATGCTAGCAAGTTGATGTGAAGTAAAATTAATTCTTGTTATTTAATAGTATGATGATGAAATATGGGTTACCCCACACTCAACTCTGTGTCCTAGATAGTAACACATGAATTTTTAATAGGGTACACTTTCCTTATATACAGAATCAGTCATGAGAGAGATAAATGAGGCTAATAATAAACAAACCTTGCGAAGACCTCTGGGATCTCATAGAAATGAGGTTCAGATGGCTGCACAGTGATGGAGATTCCCCATTGATCACATAGAGGAATGACTGCCAAGTGTTAGCAGTCGCATAGCGGCTTCTCCCAGAGGGCATTTCTCCACAATGGCAAAACAACATCAGCTGAGGGAAAGGTATGCCACATCCAGGTTAGGAAGTCCCAGAGCTTCTCATTGCTTCATATTAATATGTTCTTTTGTGAGAAAAATTACTCGACACATGCCTGATGTTTATATTTTCTCTCTCTGTGACACTGTAATAGGCAGTAGCAGAAAACAGGCTACAGCGTCTATTAGCCAGATCAGTCACTGCTGCAGCAGCTACCAGATGAAACAGGGGAGGCTGAATAGCAGTCTTTTCATTTTTAAAGTAATTAGCGATGGAGAAGTTTTATGGTCACCGTGTTTATGGTCTATTTGATTTCTTCAACAAACAAATGATGGAAACAAATATAGGGCTTCTTAAGATCTCTTAAAAATGGTTGAATGCAAAGAGATCTGCTTACCCAGCAGAGTCATGCAGGGAAGCATCTCTCCAGCTCAGGCCAGTGGCTCCAGTCCCTTTAGGCTCTGTCTTGACAAAGTATAATGTATAGAAACAGAGGGCAGAGGTCTCCTTCCATGGAATTTTACATGTCCCTTCTTACCAATCCCCAGGGCTAAGATGAGGGGAGCATCACAGGAAGCTCATTTGGCAGCTGGTGCATGCTTATGAGGAAGAAATGATGCTTTGGAGCCAGGCATTATGCAGTCTGGGATTTAAAAATGTAAGAGGGTTATTGCAGGAAGTTCAAAGCCACATGTCATATACAGTGTGGAGAAGCCATTGCAAGATTATTAATGAGGCTAGGTCATTAACCAAAGGTGACATGTATTTTGGTGAATGATTGCCATCTGAGATGGCCATCTGTGTCAAATCAAATTGAACTGGCTATCAGTACACTTGTCAACTGAAAAAAAAAAAAAGGAAGAAAGACTTTATTTTCTAAACTGCTTGTCCAGTTCTACAGCCTTCAAAATCATCAATGAAATGGTGAGCAAGCACTTAGTTCAGAGCACTCGGGCCCTCTCTATGAGGTTAGGAGTGCTAGTAGTGTGCTAAAATTTCAGAATAAAGTGAAGATGTCTTTGTTGGCAGTATGCTTGACACTTGGAGGGCACATACTGTTTATTTTTAATATCTAAGGCAAGTCTATGTATTAACACAGTGGTTTAACTTCACTGAAAATTGCTACTGCAAACAATAGAAATATTCTTCTCCTAATTTTCTAATGGAAAAATAGTACTGCTCTCAATGCCAAGTACTGTAATCCATTTAAAACATAACAAAACTGAACAAGCTAACTAGTCTTTCAGCAAAAGAAAAGTCTGATTGAAGGAGGACGGCTTTATTCTTCATGGAATATCATTCTTGGATTATTCTTCATGGAATAACACATCTCACAGCTTATTATTTGACTGAAGTTATTTCTGTCAACTGTATTTGAAAACATCTTTTTCTGTGAGGAATGAAACTGGAGCATGAGGTGTAATTTCCTATGCCAGCCCAGTCCCTTGAGTCTTACAGTGTTTATTGCTTTGGATAAACAGGGGTGCTATGGAGGGGAAAAACTGCACATTTTCCCATCTAAAAGGCAGGACACCCCCTACTGTCGCTTAGCCCAAGGAGCCATGTGTGGTGTTCTCTTTTGTCTCATGCAGCAAGGACTCCCCATCCTATTTCAGCTGACTGAAATCATCACTTTTTCCTACAGTTCTAGAATTAGCTTAATGAGTTTATATACATCAGCTAGACTTCCTTCACTGGCATTTAAACTAACGTAATTTATCTCACAGTTGCTGTGGACCATGCATATGACCAGCTCATGTTGCTCACCTTATGCGTAGTAATAGGCTTGAAGTTGCTGTCACAGGATGCTATGTCTGAGCCCTCAAGCCCTGGGGAGGCAGCAGGCTGGCTACTATGCTGAATCAGCTTTGTTGTCCACCTTGTCTGTAATTATCTTGCCAAGGATGGGATGATCAGGTTGGAAAAAAAACAAAAACAAACAAACAAAAACAATAATATTAAAAAAAAAAAGAAAAAGAACCCCAAACCTTAGGTATCCCCATGGATATCATTCTACCGAAGTTTAAATCCTGAAACTTGTGATTATCTTCTTTCCAGACTTCCTCTTCCATTTTCTAGCATTACATTTTCTCAGTCCAGATATCCTACTTCATCCTACCTAGCAATATCCACTCCTTTTTGACCTACTCCATTAATATCTTCAACCAAAGGAGAAGATACATTACACCCCTGAGAAATGCAAGCCATCTGTTATTGTCCACAAGCTAAGCCACTGTTTGACTTTCCACAGGATTCACAGGGGTTTACTCATGTCTCCAGTTGGAGCTTAGCCCAAAGTTTCAAAGAAGGGTGCACCAACAAGTATAAACAGAAACTCCGCTAAACAAGGTCACACAAATCCTGATGTCCTCACTCACTCCTATCCTATCCTGGGTGAGTATATTTATTGGCCTCCTTTGACTCTCCTAACTTTTCAGGTCTATTGTTTTGATGGCCTGTGTGAGGAGCTGATGTCCTAGTTACACAAACCCCATCACAGGAGATTTCAGTGGAGTTGCATCACCCTGCAGCAAGGGCAATCCTGGTCAACAACCAGCTTCCTTCACTCATAAATACATGCTTACATCAGAAGTGAAAAAATTCAGCCACATGCTGAAACATGTGCATAGTTTGGAATGCACACGTAAAATTCCCACAAATATCCAACTGCAATATTCAATTTGCACCAGTTCTGAGGATGAAAGCCTCCCTTCTGTAGAAATGTAGTATTCTATAACAGCAGTATGCCTCAACCCAGAAGGATTCAGGGAGCATGAGAAGGATGAGATTTATTCGCTATAAATACTCAGAAATACACTTTTGGGAAAGTACACCAAAACATATTTTCAGATAATACACACAAACATTTGCTGAAACTGAAGTTTGAGTTGACCATCATGAAAAACTGGACAACATACCTAGTTCTTAATGCAGATCCTATCATTGAACACAAATGTCACATTCAACTAGTGTTGGTCCATGCAGTTCAAAGTACAAAATACTTAAATTGTTGCAAAGCTGTTAGCAGAAAAATACTTCTGAGCTTGATGGGAGAAGATCATTTTCAATAAATCATATGCACAGTAAATAATTTGTTAAAAATTTGTCTGCACTGTCCAATCACAAGGTGTTTCTTTTTAGGCAGTTGAGAAAAAATAAGAAGGGGAATAATTCTTTCTACAGTTATAAAAAGAAAGAAAACTTGGAATGGTGATGCACTGAAAAACTTTACATGTTTCTTTATGGCAAAAATCAGTCTCACCTTTTCCTGCTGCTCTTACATAATTTAAAACTCACTTGCTTTTAAAAGCTCAAGCCTGTCGTGTAGCTAATCCTCACTGAGAGCTAGCATGGATGACATGTTTGAAAATAATTGGGCTTAGGAATACAAACATTATGAGTGCTGGAATTCCATGCCTTCTTTTTGTGGTATGCAACTAGATCAAGTGAAATACATCTCAAAATCATTGAGTTTGACTAAAAAAAAAAAAAAAAAAGAGCTCTTTTCTACTGTTGGCTGTTATTACCTACCACCATCCAAAAATTCAGTTGTCTTTGTAGCACAGCAATACTGACAAAAGCTTCCTTTGACTTCCAATTCTTCAACTCACCTCAGCATTACCAGTCAAACACCTTTCCATGCTAAGGGAACCATAAGACTGAAAAACACATGAACTCAAAGTTATGGAAAAGTTAGAAATGGAATATATCAAAATACAGACTTTAATTATGTGGTGATAAACTTTTTTTTTTTTTTTTAATGTGTTGTCTAAATACAACATTATTCAATATTTATTTGAAGGAAATTAAAATGCACATTAAAATATGACAAAAATCCCACGAAACAGAAGTTTGCTTAATTTTCTCCTGCATGCTTATAAGTTACTCTCACCTTAATACCTGAGAAGAGCTAAAACAATGACATTTATTTCCACAGGATTGCTGTAGAAAAGTGATAGAGGCAGTAAATCCTTGCTTGTGAATTAAGTCAACCTCAGCATTCAAATATTGTGTTCAAATTACTGTTTCCATCTTAGAAACACAGGCCTGTATGGGATACCTTATCATACAGTCCAGGGTCCTACACTTGCAGGCAGTGACCTTGTAGACTACCTTTCATTAGTCGCTCAAGCTTCCTCTTAAAGCCAATCAGGTTATTTTGGCCTCACGATACCTTATGGAAACCCATGTGAGGACCTCTTTTCTTTGATGGTAGGAAGTGCTTCTCTTTTCCAGTCCAGGTTGACTCACAGGCATTGTAAAGCCATTTGCTATTAAGCAAAACTGCATTGCTTTTTTAGGAAAAATCTTTTTTGTATTGTATGTATTCGTAGATTTTGTATTGTATTGTATTGTATTGTGTAGATATTGTATTGATGCATTTGCAGATAGTAATTCTAGATTGTGCCAGCATTTTTGTTGTTTTTTATTGCATTAGGCCAAAGAAGAGGAAAGGAATTCAGTCCTATCTCATCAGACAGCAGTCCACTCCTTCTGTTCTCCGTGGTGTCCCTGCCCTATTTCTGATCCAGTTCTCCTAAAATGGAGATATCATGTCCCGACCTGTGAGCCCATATTCCAAGAACTACAAAAGTTCAGGCTGCATTAAAAAGAGCTAGAAACAGGAATTCAGGGAGGCACACTATCAGTTCAAGACCAAGGACAGCCTGAGTCTCTGTTTGTGGTGAAACAGGGTTACTGATCAGAGATTCAGAGATAACCAGTAACTCAAGGAGCCAAATTCTGACCCCAGATGAAGGGAATGGATGAAATCTCCACTTACTCCTTCACGCTGTTGGCATTGTTGAGTAAAGTCAATGGGTCTGTGGGGTGAGGGAGCTGCTGAAGCTTGAGGGTTTTTTCTGTTGACTGCATAGATTTACTGACACAGAAGACAGACAGGATGAAATATTGTATGGCACAGGAGATGAAAAAAAAAACAGTTGGAGGGAAAAAAAGCATTTCTAGATGTTATAACTCTCTGGCCAGTCTGCCTTCTCTTTAGGGTCATGCACTCTTGAGTCAGTTCTCCAAGCAAGTAAATACTTTATTCTCCTCAAATGTGTTTCTTTCCCTTTCCACACTACTACCATAATTTTGTCAAAAAAAGCAATGAATCTTTGGGGATGTTGCGAAAGCAGGGTAACACAGACATAGATGCATCTGCTGCCTCTATCTCTGTGAGGCCCCAGAAGCTTTTACAGCTGAGACAATTATCACAAGTTTGGCTGTTGCCAAAGCTTCTCTTTACATCATTCTCAGTATTTCAAGTGAGAAATGTATCCAAGCAAACATAATAACCTCCAGGATATAGACAGGCAATAATCAGAAATCAGTGACTTATGGGCAGCCAGGACAGCAAACCTTTATAAAGATTCTTCTATGCAGAAGAACACATAAACTTAGTTCAAGTGTCTGATGTAAAAATTTCCAGGAAAAAGTCCCAGGCACCAATGCAATTGCTACGGCCAAATCCCTTCTGGGAACGCCTATTCATAAAAGTAGGTCCCAGCTGCATGAATCATTGCCCCAGGAAGTGAAAGATGCATTGCAGAGGTTTTGATCTAGAAAGGCTGTTTATCATACTCTCAGCATCATTCAGAGTGGTTAAAAACGCCCTACTCCATCCTGGAGGTAGTGGATGAAAGAAATCATGTGGCCATCAGTTACAGTTGGTGTTACAGGTGAAACGATTATCATGGTGAAAATGGGAAAAGAAACAAGCAGGGAAGGAAGGCTCACCTGTACCTGAAGATGTAAGTTTGCAGGAAAGACTCCATTGAGTCCATTGGGGTCTAGGAGAGGTGCAGCCAGGTTCCACCCCTTCCAGTCACACAGCTGAATTGCCTTCACCAGTGCTCCCATGGCTGATTCAGTTGTTCAGGCCGTGACTCAACAGTTCCCATACACCATAATTTCCACATTATCTGCTTATGGCTTGGAAACATACAGAGGCTCATTGTGTGTGCATGCTATAAAGTTACAGATGTCTATAGGTACTTGTATGTATTTATGGATGTATATACACATAGGATAGGTATGGATATGAGGAAAGGTTTTTCTAAAAGTTATACGCAACTACTAACAGAGGAACTACAGAAGTCTAAGTAATGCCAAAAAAAACACAAACCCATAGGCAATGCCAGTGTTGACAGGTTGGCAAAAGTAAAAGTTTCTCAGCCACTTAAATAAAATTCCAAGTATTTTTCCATCCATAGATCGATCGATCGATCTATCTATCTATCTATCTATCTATCCATCCATCCATTTATCTAGATATGCACAAACAAGTTATCTGTAAATATTAACAGGAATCATAGAATTATAGAATCATAGAATCATAGAATCACAGAATGGGTTGGGTTGGAAGGGACATCAAATCCCACCCAACCTCAGTTCAGGCTGCCCAAGGTCCCATCCAACCTGGCCCTGAGAACCTCCAAGAGTGGGGCACCCACAGCTTCTCTGGGTAGTTGTGCCACTGCCTCTGAATAAAGAATTTCCTCCTAACAGTGAATCTAATTTTCCCATCTTTTATCATATCATAAACATCTTCCTCACAGGAGTGTAGATCTCTCTTTCCAATCTGTGATTCTTCTTCATTTTGGTAGGCAGTCATGTAGCAAAGTGCCCCAACTGCGGGAGAATTGGATAAATAGTACAGATTTAGTTGCTTGTAAAAATCACAGTGCTATGACTCCGGTGCACATTTCAAACAAAGGCAGCTGTCCTTGGAGCGACCTGCTGTCTGTAGCTGTCGCAACATCTCATAGCCCTGTTTTGAGTATTGCCTGCTCCTGTCTTTACTGACGGACATTACAAGACCCAAACATTTTGGGGAGCAGGCCTGCCGGAGAAAATGCACTACTTTTTGACATTCTGCTCAGAATGTTTAGGAATACCTTTAAGCGCTATCATGAATAGAAGATATGCTCTAGACTTGGACCATAACCCCTTTCTATCAGAGCAGTCCCAGTATCCATAGTTGGTGAGAGACAGGGCACCTGCAGGTGGTTGCATGAGTTACGACGACACAGCAAACTATTCAGAGATATGCACAGCAGGTTTTATTTTCCCATCTGTGAGCTGCACATTGGGCTCCACGTTCCTGTAAAAGAAAGCATTATAGACATTTGCTATCTGTGGAAAAGTGCTGAACGGCAGCATGGGGAAAAGGGAGTTTCTTGTTCACAGGGCTGTCTTCTAAATGAGATCTAGCTCCAGTCAGTGTTACCTGTGCTAAACAAGAGTGGACTCATGACTATGTATGTGTTTGCACCCCCATGGTGTTGTGGGCCCTGGTGCAAGGGAAAAAAATGGGATTCCCCTGTCTGGCTGTTCACTGCTAGCTTCCACTTTCAGCCCAGCACCTGAGCCCATGTGTCCCTGGGACTTGTGCAGATGAGTATCTCACACCTGAAAGACACTCACCGTTGTGTATACACTATGGAAATCTGGCAAAATTAAGCATCATACCAAATAATGGGAATGCTTGAGCATTTCGCTTTCCAGCCATCTGCAAGTACCACCACGATATGTTAGGGCAGCTCCTCGAGGGCCTAGTTTTTTCAGAAAAAGGAAGGCAGAGAGTGCAAAGCCTTGTAGTGCCAAATTATATGAACTCATGTTATATGAATGAGTCCTCTGATAAAAACAGACCCTGATCCCTCAGACATTCAAATAAAATTGGTATTCTCATGGAACTCCTGATAGACTTAATTGTTTCAGGTGAGGCAGCATCTACATGCATAACAACATGTGTAGAGCAGCTATTTTGCACAGGCATACGTGTATACACACAGTGAGTGCATACATCCATGTGTTTGGATGCTGTTGATATGTGCATTAGCTGCATGCAGTCTGATAGCTACACAAGCAATTTTTAGTGCGTAGATGCAGGTATGGAGAGCATTTGAGCTCCTCTCCTACAGGCATTTGTAAGTGTGTCTCTCCTGGTAGGATGCACAGCATTCTGTATCTGCATAAAATAGCTAGGAGACAAAATCAGCAGTGCTTTGCTCCTCCTGAAGGAAGAGCTGATGTGTTTAATAGCTTCAACAGGAGCAGAAGCGGGCAGCTTGTCCCAGCAGTATACTGTGGTTTCCTAGGTAACTGAACTTGAAATAAGGTGATGTCTGGAACCAGGTTTTATCAAATCAATTTGCTGAAGGTGCATAAATGAGGAAAAAAAGCCAACGACATAGGACCCTACTCACGTTAAAAGCCAACAATATACCACTTATTTATTTTGGTAATTGAAGAGTTTGTTGCCTTTTAATGATCAGCAATGACATTTTCCCGTTGAAGCCATCTGTGCGGGCAAGGAAGTGTAGAAAATACGACTGTGCATGTTATGCATTATTTACACAAGGCCGCAGCTATGTGCTTTGCAGACAAATGAAGAAAAGACAGACCTCTGCCCTGAGGAGGCTGCAGGAGGAGCCCAGATCCCATCTCATTGTCCATGTGCACAACCCAGCTAATATGGCTGAAGTAACACAGACTAGACTTCTTCCTCTGCCACTGGCTTCCCATGCGATGGTGGGTCATACATTTGGGGCAGGATCTACAACAATACTTGTGTGCTTACTTACAGTGTTTGCTTGAGTCTGAGATAAGTGGGAAGGAAGTACTGCAGGAAAATGAGCCATAGCTTCTTCATCTACACCTCTATCCAAAATAACTCTTGCCTCTACTGTTAAATCGTGTCTGTCATGCTTTCGGTTTGTGCCTGGTAGCACTTAACCGAGCAGTTACTAAGAGCATGGCCCAGGTCAGGTAATGTAGGGAGCAACATAGAGCGCACCACTTCAGTATCCTGCATTGTTTTCCTGCACTGTTTTCCAGAAATATCCCAGCAGAATTTCTCCTTGTGCAGCTCTCTTGCTCAAATCAAATGCCAGTCCTCAAATCACCCCAAACTCAGCACCATCCCATTAAAACCCACTAGTACAAAGCTGCTTTGTGTACTTTGCCATTTTTTCACTAGACAGTTGTGCTTGGTCACAGCAGCATCATGGGAGGGATCAACATAGCTATTCCTACTGCAACCTAACAGGGACTGAGTCAAACACGAGTGGCGGAGCAATTGAAGCAAACCTAGGTGTGGTTTCCAGAGGCCATTAGCACAAATTAGTGACAAAATAACCTATCTAGATGTTGTGTACGTGCAAGTGTCAAGCCAGGACCACCTTTTCAACACTAATGACACCAAACTGTACCAGCTTTGTGAGAGAGGGACTGCTACCAACCCCAAGACCAAGATCATAAGATCATATGCATCCCGGTGTTGTAATCCTTGTGAGGAACTGGAGCCCTCTGGCCTCTGATATGGATACAGAAGATGCTGGAAATGTGCCAACATTTCCTCAGCTTACAGTCTTCCACAGCAGTTGCATTACACAAAACAGCATGTCTACCCACCAAACTACTGGCTCACCAAGATGGAAACCACCTCCCACTGATGTCCAAGATGTACATGGGATGTCTTTTCCTGGCTGGACACTGGGGACAGTTTTGTCATTCCCTCTCCGTGTCTCCTCTACCCTGGGAAGCTTGGTTGAACGGAGCCTTAGAAGGCAAACTTCTCCTCATTATATCTTGATTCTTTTCCTCTTTCACCCAACCTGTGTGCCCTCTTCTTCAATGGAAAATTTGCTTTGTCTCCTCCTCCACTGCGAGTATTCTTTTTTTTTTTTTTTTTTTCCCATGTAATGAAATCTCAAGACTATTAAATGGGAAGAGGAAGAAAACTGAGAGCCTCACTATGGGCCTGAGTCTGAGGCAACTGTGGCATGAGAAGGAGAGTTCCCATTCCATGCTCATTTCATAGCCCCTTATCAAAGGAGGAGGTTGTCTCTTTCCTCTTGGGGATATAGCAAAATCATCAAAGACATCATCTCTGATGGGCTGCAAAAGCAGATGCAGAAATCACTTAACCAGAATCTGAGCTTATTTACAGAGCCTGAGCATGCTGCTTCATGGATGGAACTGGGGGGAGGGGTCTGACAGAGGTGCAGAAGGGACTTTCAGCCCTGTGGGACACAGTCCACGCTGCAGTCTGCATGTGATAACATGCAGTCTTTGCAGGGGTGACCCTGGTAGCTGTCAGAGCCCGCATGGTGCTTGTGGCTTCAGGGGCACCAGCCAGCTCAGGCAATGTTTGTTGCTATTATTAACACAGACATGGTGTCTGTGCCAGTCTGCAGCACTTCCCTCCCCTCACCGGGTGCTGTGAGGACAAGTACCTTAGCAGACTGAGTCAAACGGGGCATTGGAGTAATGGAGAGGATAAGAGGACTGGTTAGACAGCAAAAAATAATGGCATACCAGCATCTACCCTACCATCACGTTTTGTTTAGCTTGATGTTTCTAATAACCATGATGGACTTGTGCTAAGGACAGAAGCCCCCCAGAAGGCTGGTGCAGCCACACCAGCATTGCTTCGTGCTGTTGTTGCTGCTGCATTCAAGGGGAAATGCACACAGCTTTTCCAAGGAAAGCAGTAATCTGAAGACATCACTTTGGTCTGGACACGCTGTGTGTTGAGCCTCTGCTTTTCCTGTAGCATGCCTGGCAGTGGTTTGGGTGCAGCACAGGTGCTGCAGCTTGGCCTTTGGCAGCTGCAGGTGCACTGCTCAGCAACAGCTCAGCAACAGAGCACCCTGCAGCACGACACAACCCACATCCCATGCATAGTGTGACCTATAACCCCCCAGTAG
Source organism: Tetrao urogallus (assembly GCF_951394365.1). NCBI lineage: Eukaryota > Metazoa > Chordata > Aves > Galliformes > Phasianidae > Tetrao > Tetrao urogallus. Next base: position 81,464,089 of record NC_136815.1, on the reverse strand, counting down.
TGCAGTTCCACGTGTCAGCAGGCAAATGCTCTGGCTTGCTCTGCTATGGGGCTGCCAGGTGCTCTGGGGTCCTGCCCATCATGCCTGTGGTTTCAGTGCCTAGACAGCTTTTCAGTCTGGCATTAAGGACAGATGGCCTCAGGGCTTCCTTTAGCTTGCAGCATCCTCCAAAGCTTCTTGACAGCACAAGGCCTGAGAAGGCTCTGAAGGACAGGACACTATGTGAGTATATCCTGTGGTAGGGCAGACTGGAGCAGCTCAGCAATCTGCAGTGCCCATTAACAGAAAGACACTGTGATTTCCAAGGATGCCTCCCTGTTCCAACAGCTTCTTCCAAACTAAATTAGCTTTGGGATGTATGATTGCAAAACCACAGCAATTAGCAGATGGCTAAGGATGAAGTCTGGGACTTGATGTGGCTGCAATCAAATGGGGAGGACCACTTCAGCTTCCAGTTTGGTACAGTGTCATCTTAATGCAAGTGGGGTTTTTGTTTTGCTTTTAACCAGTACTTAAACCAAAAAAGGAGATATCTATTTTTATTTAGCAAGATATGCAGAAACGCTAGCAGCAAAAATACTGCCTGCAATGTAGAAATGTTACATTTCATTTCAAGCAAATGCTGCTAGGGCTGCCTGGGATGTGACAAACCATCTGACTGATTGTTCTCCAAGTACTTCTCTGTAGCCCTCAGAAAATCAACACATTAAGTTTTCACTATAGGCAAGCAATTAGGCACAGAACCATTCAAATTAAATCAAAATCAAATCTGGAGAGAAACTGCAGAACATTTGCTTGTTGTTTTACCTCAGGAAGTTACATTACCATGTTACTCAACACCAGCATGATTGGCCTTGGAACAGAGCATCTGCAGGTAGGGTCCACAGTTCAGGGCAGAAGTCCCAGAGAGGGTTCAGAGACGAGTCTGAAAAAATATTGGCAGGTTGCTGATTGTATGCTGGGGTTGTATATTCTCTGCATGCACCTTCCTTGGGCATGCCTTCTGCAGTATGTCATAGGACCTTCATCCCCTCTTCATTCTCCTCACAGAGGCAGGTGAAGAGGCTCTGACCAGTTCATCTGGACCTGGACCTCCTGGTGAAGCAGCAGAGCACAGAGAGGTGGCAGAGGGAGGCTGTGCATGCCTCAATAGGAAATCAGGTCATGGCCCAGGCACGTGCCCAAAATCAAGAGAGAGTGCTCATGGGTCTCCCAGTTAACCCATGGCTTCAGGGCTCAGTGAGATTAGTTATCTTACTAAATGAAAATGTATGTGGTGCCTTTAGTGACACTGAGTCCTAAGCCCAGGGATCAGAGTTAGGATGACTATGTGCCCTTCCAGATAGCATACCAACATGAAGTGAGACTGACTGTCAGGAGTCAAATCAAGACAAATAAGAAAAAGAAATAAGAAATGAATATTTAACAGAGAAGGAACAACTTCCTGAGGCTGTGGTGAAATCTCTGCTTACATTCTCCCTCTAATATCAAGTTGGGCAATTTCTCTTGAAATATGTGCCCTAGTCTGATCACAGCTCTTGCTCTGAAGTGAGAATTAGTTTATTGAAGTCCTGAGATTTGCACAGGGGAGAAGTCTGGATTGCCATAACAGTCCCTTCTTGACTAAAAAGTGGGTGGATCACTACTCTGTCCTTTCCATTTCATCCAGCCCTGTATTTCATTTTTGTTTCTTTTCAAGTCATTTTATAGCACTCACATGAAATATCTGAATATCTCAGAAACTATGAATCACTTCTGATTCACACTGCCATGATGGAGGGAAAATGCCACCGTACTTTCCTCTCATCTGCAGAACCAAAGTCCCAAAGAATGTCCAAGTCCCATCTTGCACCAAAACTCTGGGTCACAGTTGAGGAAAGAACCACAGCCTGTGCTGCCTACTCCTGGACTACCACCACTCCTGTGCGTCCTGATTATCTCTCCTTCTAAGAGGAAACTACATGACAAACTGAACAAAGTTTGTCTGTATTTTTTGATGGAGTGGTGTCTCTTCCTGCCTCTTTTCACAAGCTGTTGGCCCAAAGACTTCCCGCATGGCCACTGTGAGGGGAAAACATGTTGGCTTTGCATGAACAGGGTATATTGCTAAGTGGGCAGTTGTTGGTTTGGGCAGCCACACTGACAGTAGAAAGTTCCAAGTAACAAGGAAATGAATTGAGAAAAGCAATGGTTGTTCAAAACCACAAGATAAGGCATGTCTGGAAAAGGAGAAGGAGAGCTAGGGGAAAAAAAGATTTATAGATACTTAGAAAAATAACCTTTATAGATTCTTAGAAATAAGTGGATTGTGAACATGTAGTACTCAGCCAATGAGGAGCCAGAGAAGGGAACTAGCATTGGACAGTAGGGAATAAAAGATAAGATACTGATCTGCGAGTGCACTTCTGCTTGTAGGACGCCTACCATTGCAATCATGAATAAACTGACTTCACATGAGACCTTGCCTCAGAAAATTATTGAGATATTTCTTATAGCCATGTTACCTCAGACTGGAATCAAAGGGAAAAGGCAGTTCTGCATTCTGAGTATCTCATTCATGAACCTGGACGAAGGTTTACAGGAAAGAGAGGGTGAGCCCACTGTTGAGTTGTGAGATATATGCATGATTTCTCCTACTGGTTCAAGAGAACCAGTTGGACATCCATGTTTGCCTTCATTGCATTTAGCTTTGGGTTTGTTTGTACTCACCTTATCAGCTGCAATAGTACTCCTAGAGAGAGGGTTTTTCTTGGTTAGCCTTCAGCTAACCAAGTTCTACTTTAGCTCATTCTTAGGGATAAATACATACAGTTGGCGGTTTTGAGAATCCTATTAAGGATCAAAGAAAATAAGGCTGGGTAGGATCTTACTGGGTTATCTATTCCATTTGCTATGCCCTCACAAAATCTTCCCCATGCTTCACTGTAACTCTCGTTTTTTTGTTGTTGTTTTTATCTAAAATAAGCATTCCCTGCTGTAATTTATGCCTATGACTTCTTGTCCAATCCACTACAGAGGTAATAAATAAATTAAACGGCAAAGAACTGATGAAGTGCTACTTTGAGAGTGGACAGAGATGAACTGAAGAGTGGCTGAACTGCTGGGCTCAGAGGACTGTAGTTAGCTGTAGAAAGTACAGCTGGAGGCCACTCACTTATGGTGACTCCCAAGTGTGAATGCAAGAGAGTAGGTTGTTTAACATCTTCATTATTCATCTGGACACAGGGACAGAGTGTACCATCAGCAAGTGTGCAGATACAACACTGGAGAGTGGTGGATACACCACTGATTATGTTACCATCTGGAAGAACCTCAACAGGCTGGAGAAAAGGGTCACTAGAAACCTCATGGAGTTCAACTAAAGGGAAATACAAACCCTGCCATGGTAAGGAAAAGCTGCTGTAAAGCAGCTTTTCTGAAAATAACATGGGGATCCTGACAAGCAGACACTAAGCTGTGCTTGAACCAGAAATCTGCCTTTGTACCCAAAAGCCACAAAGCTTGTGATCCACAACAGGAAAAGTATTTTCAGCAGATTGAGGGAAGTGATCCTTCTCTGCTCAGCCTAGGTAAGATGCATTTGGAGTGCAGGGTCCAGATCTGGGCTTCTTAGTAAAAGGGAGATTTGGACATATTGGAGCAAGCACAGTGAAGGGCCTCAAAAGTAACTAAGGGATGGGGCCATAGAATCATAGAATCATAGAATCACCAAGGTTGGAAAAGACCTAAGAGATCATCCAGTCCAACCGTTCACCTATTCCCAATAGCTCCCACTAAACCATGTCCCTCAACACAACATCCAGCCTTTGCTTGAACACCCCCAGGCTCGGTGACTCCACCACCTCCCTGGGCAGTCCATTCCAGTGCCTGACCACCCTTTCTGAAAAGTAATACTTCCTAATGTCCAGCCTGAATCTCTGGCATACAGTGGCAGGCTGAGAGAGAGGGCTTTTCTCCACATGTGTAAATACCTGATAGGTGTCACTAAACAAGATGATGTTCAATGACAGGATGAGAAGAAACAGTCTCAAATTGAAATACAGGAAATTGCATTTATATTTAAGAAGAAAATCTTTCTAAGAGTGATTGAACATTGGCACAATTTGCACAAAAATGTTGTGATTTGTCCAACCCTGGAAATATTCAGTACCCAACAGTGTGCTGTCCTGAGCACTTGCTCTAGCTGACCTTGCTCATAACAGGAACTTAGACTATATAACCTTCAGAGGTCTTTTTCAATCTCAGTAATTTGAGTCTCTGTAATTGTATTTTCTTCCCCTCATAGTGGTATTTTACATTCTTCAATGTAATTATCATATGTCCCCCCCAGGTTCAATTAGCTCCATCTTTTTTCAGAAGACGTATCTCACTGTTGGCTCCTGGACTTTTTTAGTCAGTGTTGGCTTTTTTTGAAGGTTAGTGGCTCACACTGGACAGAGTGCTCTAGCAAGACCTGAATGGCAGCAGTAAGGTTCAGAGTTAACAGAAAGAATCAGGTAAGCAGGCAGATCTGAAAGAGATGGCAGAAAAAGCCAACAAGCAAACTACATCTGATATTTACTCACTGAATGCCAGTGTACAGTTTAAAAATATTCTGGTCCAAGTATAATAGCTGAGATATCTTCAGAAATTTTCCAGAAACATTCTATTATACTCATTTGAGAAAGAATTGTTTGGGTTTGTATTTTTTCCCCACTTTAAGTTCTTTAATTGCTTGTTTGTTGCTTAATAATAATAATAATAATAATAATAATTTGAATCAGCCTTCCATATACACTTTTTGCAATTTTCCACCTTGACACCAACACAGGGAGCTGGGAACCCTGCCACATCACCCAAGGCTCAGTTCCCCCCTGTGCCCAGCCGAGGAGTAGCTTTTTGGAAGGCAGAGGATGCTGGTAAGCTCTCCTGGTCTGCACCTCTTAGCTTGGCAGGGGTGACTCTTCCCTGTACTGCAGAAGTCAGGCTGGAATCCAACAACCAGGAGCAAGAGCAGCCAAAACAATCAACTTCAGTGTGCTGTACTCAAAAAAAATATGAGCATGTGTCAAAGCAGGTATGTTCAAGGCTATCTTGGGCTACTGGTTTATAGTTTCACTCTTCACCCCTGCCTCCTTCCTCCTTGTCCCTGTTGCCAAATGCAGGTACATGGTCCATTTTGGAATACAGTAGAAACTAAAGAAAGAGAAATCATACGTACAGATATGCATCTCTCCCTCACAAAAAAAAAGACCACCTTCTCAGTACTGTGTCAGCCTATTACGCACTGGCAGTTTTCATCCCTGCAGAGTACGCACCAGATGTGTAAAGGAGGAAAGAAGTGGTGTTTTTCCTTGGCTAATAGCTTAATCCTGGAAATGTAAAGAGGGTGTTTTGAGCTGCTTGATAGTATCTGACACTGTGTTACTAAAGGAAAGGAACAGCGAAAAGTGTGTGAGGCTACTGTCTTCAAAATGGAGTTGTAAAGTGGGAGAAAGCAAGAGACAGTGCTATTGGCAAAAGATAGCAGAACCAGTGACCCCCACGCACTCCAAGGAATTTACCTGCAAACACACCTCTGCCATTTCACTGTAGTCCAAAGTCCTTTTACTAGTCTCATAGTCTTACACAGTTGGCTTTAAATTAACTAAGAAGCAGTAACTCATAGGAACCCAGGTGAAAGGATACGTAACAGTAAACCTTGGGCAATGTCCCTTCAAATCAAAGGAGCCGTTCCCTGAGTGTAGCTGTGATCAAGCAACTACTTTTCCTCACAAAGAGATTTAAAAAACAAACAAACAAACAAAAAAAAAAACAACTTCAGTTCTTCAGTTGTTTAGAAACCATTTAGCTGTATCTTTGCAAACAGACTTGCTGAAGTCTTCTATATGTTTCATAGCTGGTTTTAGCTGCAATTTTTTTTGGTGTGGATTTATTCCAAATGTAAATATCTGGATGTACTACCAATGCGTATTTGTGCATTAGGAAAGTATAATATCTAAGCACAAGGTGAATGTAGGAATCAAGAAGAAATATCATTAGTTTGGGTGTAGCATAATAACAAAATCAGAATTTAACCCCTATGTTCTTGACCAAGAATGAAATCATTAAAGCTTTTCCACCCCCTTCCTGGCTTTGCATTAGTGAGCAAGAAGGCATCTGCTGGGCTTTCCTCTTAGCTTCTCGCCTGCTTGGCTGATGAGCACTTTATGGAAGGACAGGTTGGCAACACTCACTACTGTAGGGACCAAGAAGCCCCTACCATTTCCTCTGAGGTGTGTCCTGCAGAATAGCCAGTAATATAAACCCTATTTTTTGATGTGGTAACAGATATACGGACATTTACTTCTGGTTCAGGCTTTAGTGGAAATTTATGTATATTCACGGACATTCAGCTCCTAGTTCAAGCTTCCATCACACTCCACAAAGTAGAAGATTATACCAATCAACTCTGGTCTTTGGAGGGACTCAGGGTGTCATGCTGCAAGAGTATTCATCATGACTGGATCCCTTTACCTGCAGCATAGGACAGGAATACTTCATTGGCTTCTCCTCCACTGATCAAAATACACAGATAGGTGAGGACCTGAGCCTTCAATTTCCCCTGGAGCATAGCTGCAGCTATTTTTCTTCTACTAAACTTTTCCAGCTCTATTGAGACCCAGACTCTGAGAGATAGTGATAAACATAATTTATCATGTCCTCACTTTCTTTCCATTTTTGTAGATTGCATGCTAGGTACTCTTGAATTAAGATATCCATTTCCGGAATAGCAACAACAAGTATCAATCTCTGATGTGTTTAATGAGAAATTATAAATTAATAGTCCTTCTTCACAGAAGATCTATGCTAATTCCATGCGGGATCCTTAAGAATGACATAGTCAAAATAATTGGCTGGCTGTACAGCCTGTAATAAACAGAATTTAATCTAGGAATATCAAGATGGTCTAAATTTTTTTAAAAGCACTAAAACCACATGGCAAAAGAGCTTAACATGCCCTCAACAGACCTGGAAATGCCAAATTTAATTAAGGAGTTCTATTTGTGTCAATAAATTATCATCCAAGGTAAAATAAAAGTCAATTTGTTAAAATTCAATTTTATTTAGATGCACAATTAGTGGGTTTATCCTATCGCAGAATAATTCAGCCAAGAAATCAATTTTAGCACCAACCGAGTACAACAGAGTCTATAAACAGTCTTTAGATACTAACTGGATACGGCTAAAGACAGGATGTTTCATGTAAATGGCATATTTCTCTTTCACATATACACACATATACATAGATATCTCTGAAACCATTTCCTAAAAATCATTAGCTGAATGCTATTGTAATGCTAGCAAAACTAATAACACTATTTTCTTGCAGAAATTGCTGAAGGCAGCTTAAGGAATGAGACAAACTGAAAAAAAAAAAAAAGTTTATTATCTTGTCTATCTGCATCTCTGTTTTAATTTTTTTTGAAGCTCTGCATTAGACTTACATTTGTTCTACACTGTTTTCCATTAAAATATGAAGTTTGACCAAGAAAATGGTACCAAGAACAAGTCTAGAGGGCTCTTGCAAGAAAGCTTTCCACCATCATATTGCTGTAGTAAAGATAGAAAATATTTCCAATACTGTCAAGTATGACCCTATTGGTAAGAGAAGGCTGGTTGTGGAGGATGGGCAGGGTGTGCTCATGCATATTTTATCTGGAAGGCCATGATAAACTCACCAAAAAGTGAATTGCAGCCTGGAATGCTAATTGCCATCTCTGGAAAATTGTCACATCACCTAAACTGAGACACTCGGTAGATAATTCAGGTAGTAGCTGCCTAATGTACTGGCTTTGGCAAATTGGGTCACTCCTTGTTTCGTCCAACTCCACTGATTTCACGTAGTATATGCATGAGGCTCCTTTTGGGGCTGAACATCCAGGAGGAAGCTCCCTGAGAGGACAGTATCTCCCAGGGTCTGCAGTGAGGGCATTTGGAAAGCCAGAAACTTTATATCTTCTAGAGGAGACATCCCTTCAGTTCAGTGCCAGTAGCTTTCACAGTACAGGGATTGTTAGAGCTCTTCTTTGAAGGCTGGAAGCAAATATTTGTCATTAATATACGCATTTTGAACAGTGAAAACACTACACATATGTATGTGAGTATGCACATTTTAGTGTTTTGGCTGCTATGCAAGGAAGCCATGGTCAGTCCTTTCCAGAGCTTGCCAGTCCCAAGCAGTCAGGAATCAACCTCTCCACACCCATCTGCCTCAGGATCTCTGCCTGATGCCATCCAGAAGAACAGTACAACTAGCAATAGCTATAAAAGGCTGGTATTAGTAGAGAAAATTACTGCTTCTGGATGTGAATGATGTTAGGATTTTTGTTGGGATTATAGCTACAGCTTGGAGAATATAACATGTCAGAAGTATAACTACTTTTGGCAATACACAAGGTTTCCACACACAGAGGATTTGTGCTGAGAAGAAGAAATTCTTTGCAAGCTCTCTTACAACACAGATTGGTCCACTGAGTTATAAAGTCATCAGGGTTGGAAAAGTATGTAAACCATCACGAGCCCAACATACTGCTGAATGCTATAGCATTTGTACAAATACAGAGATGACAAAGGCTGGCAAGGGTCACTTTTCCTTTACATGCTCTTTTAACACAGGGATAGGTGTTCTGACATCAGAGTTAGGAGTGAGGATAGGGTTTGCAAAGGTAATCCACAAGTGTATTATATGCTAATACTCCCTGTATTAGCAGTGTCTACTGCACAGAAACAGAAAGCAGCTGGTTTCATCCATTCCCTTTTAGCACAGGAGAAAGTGTAAAATTGAAGTGTGAATGGACAGGCTTGTTCCCACATGTGGGAATGAGTTGAAAAAGAGAAATACGCTGGTATTGGCATGACCAGGCAGTGGCAGGGCCATTAGCTTACAGTCTCTTGCTCTGCTGGGACTGATCACTTGTGGCTGCAGTTGCATGAGAAACTGCATTTTTTAGGTGTCTTATGTGTATCTTGTACATGCAATCACAGTAAGAGTAGAGACCAACGCTTTCTTTTACTGTGGGGATAGCTGTCCGGGGTGTAATTAAGGTCAAGACTGGAGCTGGGATGATCTTTTTTCTCTCCCCAGCCTGTTTCTGCCACCTTCTGCAGTGCCTTTGTGGCAGTTCATTCTTTCTGGACTAAATCAATCACTCCTCTCCCAGAGGAAATCAGAGCACAAGTGATGGAGAAACAGGGCATACAGTCACTGTGGTTGCAGTTGCCACCAGCAATGTTCTAAGCAGGTCTTGCAGCCTCCTGCCTTGTCCCAGGGCGCAGATCACATGCCCTTTGGTGCAGGCACCAAGCCCTGCACTTGATGCTCAGTCAGGTGCTATAAATGTACCAATGCAATTCTTCCTACAACACTTCATTCCTTCACACAGTTCAAATTCTGTACTTTGGTCCACAGGTAGCTTTGCTGCATGGCAATGCAAACCTATAAGACAATCTATGTAATGGTAGAATAACCTGATTCAATAAAAAAGAGAGGTAAATATCAGCTCCCCCTTCGCCACGAAAGGAGAGGAAAAGGCCCAACATCATGGCCTTATACTTGTAATCATTTTCAAGATGAAACAAACAACACAAAAATTTCTGTGCACCAAAACAGTCTTTGTCTCTATTGTAATTTCTGCCCCAAATCTCCTGCACGTTTATCATACCTGAAATATATCAACTCTTCGTATCACTTCATCTGTAACACAAGGTGACCCAAAACTACTAATATTAAGTATTTGTATAATTTTCCCCAAATGAGCAATACCTTTTAACTCATCAGCAGCATGCACACATAAGCAAGATCATAAGATGCCTTGGGGTGAAATTCCAGCCATGGGTCAGTGTCTCTTAATGACTGTAATGGTCTCAGGATTTCACCTCATACCGCAGACACAAAGCCACAGTGCAGTAAACAATTCTGAATCCAGCAGACATGAAGGAGTTTGGGATCTGATAAGATCAAGAAATGAGGTTAACTACTAAAGCCCATGAATCATTGACTCATAGAATGATTTGGATTGGAAGGGATCTTTAAGATCATCTAGTTCCATTCATCTAGGGACACCTCCCTCTAGGCCAGGTGGCTCAAAGCTCCATCCAGTCTGGCTTTAAATGCCTCCAGCGATGGGGCATCCACAAGCCTTCTGAGCAGTCCTGTTCCAGCGTCTCACCATCCTGACAGTTAAGAATTTCTTCCTAATACCCAGTTTAATTCTATCCTCTTCCAGTTTAAAGCCATTTTCCACTGTCTTGTAGCTACATGCCTGTATAAGAAGTTGCTCTCCAAGGGAAGGAAGCTCATGGCAGATCCGAATATAAGTGATGTGCTTCTGAAGTTTCTTTTCTGTGGTTCCAGCTCCAGAGTCATCCTTCCTATCACTCATGGGGAGCTATTTTCAGCTGCACGTCAAATGATGGAGGAATTTGTGTTTATCCTGGTTGTAAAACGGTTCAGTCTTCCATGGCTTTAGTGACACTTGTGAAGAGAAATTGCCTTCGAACACTGAGGTAGCTTAGTGCATGCAAATATTCTCAGTTATTGTCACTGGGGAGGGTGAGAGAAGAGTGCAGCCTTGCAAGTTCATTCAAATTTTAATGAGATATCTTGCCACTCTACAATGTAACAAAATCAGGAAAAGACACAACATATACTAAGCTTTACACTCACCTAGCATCCAGTGAAATAGGCTGCTCTGGTCTTACAGACCTTGCACATCTCTCTTGAGTGGTGCTAGGCAAGAGAGATGACAGTAATAATCCAGCAATGGGTGCAGTTGAGGCAAGAGCTCTTTGTCTGTTGGTTGTCATAGACAAAAGTTTCTTACATATGCGGGGAAGTTGCATCAGTCTCATATTCAGTTGCATTCAAAATCCTTTAACAAAGAAACTGTCATCAAAGACCACGGTTGGTTGGTGACAGAGGGATATTTCTGGTCACATACACAGCACAGAAATATTTTTTATTTCTCTTTTAAACACCGATTACCAGGAAGCAGAAGTGTTTTCAAATACCCAGGTTCCAGTGTTCTGAGGTTTTTAATGGAGAGTGAAAACGATTAAGGTCACATATTAATATTTTATTGACTACAGTCAAAACAGGCTGGCTGGCAAATGTTTTATGCCTTCCACCTGTGCAGAATTACCATTGCCCTCCATTAAGGACCTGATTCCCATTAGCTCCATGCGACTGATGGGGTAAGGGGAGCACATGTGCAGTGCTGGAATAAGGAATGAGATGCTTCAACCTTCCATTTAAAAAAGAAATCCTCGGGGGTCTATGAATGGCAAGTTACACCAGTGATCTCCCAGAGCCATTCAGACCTAGTGCCACAATGACACCAATGCTAACCTTTCCTCACCAGCTTCCCCCTCTGTCACAGATTGACATTGTTGATTTCAGAAAGCAATGATTGCTTATCCCTTGGAGTACTCTGTTGTGGGAAAGGCCGGCCAGAAATCACTGTTTACTCTTTTGACTGAAGGGATCATGACTCTGGATATTTTTCTCTAAAGGCACTCTTTAGGATACTGCATATCTGGAGCTGACCATGGAAAATTCTCATCTGGGCAGACTGTTTGCTAGCAAAGACTGATGGTTTACTTCAGTATAGGAAATTAAATTAAGATAAGATATGAATCTAAACAGTCTGAGTTGAGATGTATTTGTGTTTCTAAAGGACTCCTGAAGAAACTGCTTGATAGTATTTGATCTAATTTGATCCTAACAAATAAACAAAACATACATACACACAAAATGCAGGATAAAACATTCTTTATGGACTTCTCTTCCAATTCGGAGAACAAATAACAGCCAAAAAATTATGCTGATTTTTGTCCTAGAAAGCAACACATGGTATTTTTATTTTTAAATAGATTAGTAATTTGGTGGAAGAATGAAGAAGGTGACTTCTTCTCCAACCTCTCTAGGGCTAGAAAATGAGGGAAATACCCAGGAATGAATTCACCTAACTGTCAGGGAAACAGAAGTAGTGAAAAATAATCTACAAAATCTTCATTTATATTGTTTTCATGACCTCATTTCCAGTAGTCTTCCCATTACCTGCTCTGTTCAAAGAATCATTCTGCCATTCCTTGAGACATTTTTTGCCATGTTAATTTGCATCATATATTTTTATTAAATCAGTTACCATGTAATTTACATCATATTGCTTAATTAAGGGGAAATTGTTTTGCTGAGGAACCTGTTGGAGGATAAATGGAATCAATCAACTCTAATATAAGACTAGCCTCTTCATAAAGGCATTCATTTCCAAGTGAAGTCCTTGGGAAACAATAAATGGAATGCTATTATACTGCCTGGAAAGTATGACACTAGGTTACATCTTAAATGCTTATGACAAGTCCACTGCACTAAGCTAAAGCATCTATAGATATTTATATATAAGTCAGGTAAAAAAATAAAATAAAAGGGTCTATTTTAACAAGCACTCAGGTGCTAATAGGTGGCAATTCATTGTCCACAGATGATTAAGGGAAAAATAAAGCAGAAGGAAAACTGTCCAGGCTAATACTTCTATCCAGAGCACCAAGATTTCAAACCCTAGTAGGAGTTAGAAGAATGTATCAGTGAAATAAAAAGATATTTTACTATTTTCCCTCCACTAAGATGTCAGCTCTACCATCCTCACTGCAGTACAGCAGTCACACTGTAAAACTAGTAATCGTATTTCTACCAGTCCTCAGTACTTTGCAAGTACAAAGTATAATTTGTTTCTGTGGCATCATGCAATGCTAGACACTTGCAGATAAATGTACAGAGTGCTGCAGTCCTAATGTGCTTGTTATCTGAACTCTGGGGAATCCCAGTGATGACTGCTACCAGAAGAGGCATCAGGAGAATTTATGCAGCTGGGGCTGGGACTCTGTCTCAGGAGCAGGCTTTGTCATCGTCCTTTACATCACAGTTTTGTCTTATTTTATAAAACTTCTTCCGTAGATTGCTCTTATTTTTTCTTTCCTTCTGTTTTTCCACTCTCTCACCTTCAAAGCAATTACTTGCTGGCGTAGAGTGCTCACTTAATGTGTATATATATACATATATATTAGCCTAATGACAAATAGTAATTGCTATGGTCAGCTTGGTCTTCATTTCAAAGGCAATATAGAAAAAAGAAAAGAAGAAAAAGGTGAGTGAAGCCTCAGTAGCCACTAATACCTCAGACATGTTTTCCTTTGATAAACGAGCTTCAATAGGCACTTGACTAAAACAGCCTGCAATCTTATTTTGCTGGTGCCTGGTGCCTTAACTAAGTGATGACAGTGGAACAAAGCACTGAAAACTGACTGAAAACAGATACTACAGAATTATGCTCAGATGAGTATTCATAGAAGCAGCACACCATAAGTAACGTGGGGTTTGGTTTTATTTCCTGTTCCTTCAATGGAGCAATCTCCCTGGGCCTTTATTGCTGAAGAGAAGACATTCCTGTTTTTGAATTGTTTGTGTACTACGCACTGTTCTTTTTTTTTCTTTTTTCTTTTTATTTTTTATTTTGCAGAGACAAAGTGGGAGTACTCAAGAAGTTTTCTTGCCTTAATTAAATATCTTGATTTCAGATCTTGAAACTGAATCTGGACACATTTTTTAATATTTATGAATCATACAGGAGTAGTTCTAGTTATCATGAACTCCTGTGTATAAAATCTATGCTCATTATGTCTGCTTGCAGGACAAGAAAAAAGAAAAGTATTTTCCTAGAGCATCTTGTCTCCTTTTTGCCCACAGTTCCATTTGTCAGCACATAGTAGCTGAAGAGAAACTCCAGGACAGACTGTAGTGTCACCCTATGTACTGTATTTTGAGGAGGTCTATGAGTGCTCTGCTTTACACTTTGTGCTTTGGTGGGGAAGAGAATAGCAATAATAGCTCATCTAATACCCAGCAAAGGGTTACTTTTTAAAAGCCTGCATTTTTCCCACCAGATTGCTTAGAGATGCTGGAGCCAACAATAATTTGATATGATTAGGTCATGACCCAAAATAGGAGGAATGGTGTTTCTTGCCACCAGAGAATTTAAGCACAGCCAATGAAGAGATTAGACTATGGGTTTTAGAAAACAAAGAGAAGAAAATGACTTTCCACGTAGGATAAGAATCACTCATGGATCTCATTGCCAGGGCAAACTGGGTTCAGATGGTGACTAGACAAGCTTGCAAGACCACAGGACTGAGTGGCTCCAGTGATAATGAGCGTGGAACAAGGCCATCATCTACTACTGGTCAACAGAATCAGCCTTGCATGCTCCTGGATGGCAGGCTGAGTATGCAGTATTTCACGATTGTGATTGCTCGCCTGACTGCTGTAAAAAGCATACACAGAATAGGGAGAGTCGCATGCACTGCAAAAACTACATTGCTCTGATTTTCTGAGTATTGCAGTTTGGGGAAGCTACCTTGAGCCTACCTGTGCCTATGTATGATGCTTCTTGAGCTATTGCTTGAGCTGAGAATAGCATTCATCTCCCCTGGCTGACCTGCCAGGTGTTGTTTGATCAGACAGATCAGGTAGTGAAGTGTTCTCTTTTAAGTTCTTGTAATCATCCTGCAACAAAGTGACTCCATGTTTTTGATGAGTATGATGGTGATGTATGAATTCACAAGGAAAACAAAGGCTCTGCCCTCTGTGGGAATTTTCAAGTGTGCTGTTGCAGCATACCATGAAGCACTGAACCTAGAGGTCATCTGTCCCAAGCCAACACTGCACTGAGTCAGGGCAGTTGCTTCAACTTGCTCCTGCAGCAAGTACGTATTTTTTAATGGCTCCTTTTCTGTACAACAGGTTCACAGGCAGGGAAGAGGAGGGAGAGAATAAGAGAGAAAAAAAGTGCTAGAGGACACTGGAGTCATTTGTGTGAAAGGAAAATGTTTCAATGAAGGCATCACATCATATGTGGGCAGTGAGACAGCATGAGGAAACAAAATCAAATGCTTCCAGTGGAAGTGGGCAATGTTCTTCGTATGCTTATAGGGGAGGGGTAGAGATTAGAAGGACTCTTTCACTACATGGGGAAGTGGGGAGGTGTAACTGGGTCATGGGCAACTGTCTAAACTTTCATCCCTGGGCATGAAATTCCTTCCCCTTACTTTTACCATGCTGGTGATATTCCAGGGGGATGGAGTCACCTTCCTTCACTTTGTTTAACCTGCGCAGGATAGGCAAGGCATAAATTTGAACACCTGTGATAGGTTTGAAAATCCGTATGAGGAAAATATTGAGGAGTCAGACTTCGGGTCAGCTACAGTCATCTTCTATCATCATAAAGTGCTGGAACATTGGGCTATTGTGTCAATGAGTATTTAGATATTGGTCCTGTGATACTGTGATTTAAAACAGAGCAGGCTTAGTGCAGGCTAAATCTGCTGCTGCAGACTGTTCTCATCCACATAATCTAATTAGGATGTGAATTTAGATAGGCTTATGTATAAAACAGTATAATCATACAGTGACTCAGAAAAGGATCTCTGGTTGTAATCTGTCCCTACTCCCCTGCTCAAAACGCAGCCTGTTTTATAGTTAGGTCACACAAACTATTTAGGGCTTCAGCAAGCTGAGCTTTGAATATCTCCAAGGATGAAGATCCTGCAGTGCCCCTGTGCATCTTTCTCAGTATTTGACCAACCTTGTTGTGAAGTTTTTTCCCTTAAGATCTGACTGGAATTACCCAAAGTCCCACCTTGTGTCTTGCAGTCTTCCTGTCCTGTCACTGTCCACCTCTGGGAAGAGCTTGGCTCCATCTTCTCTGTACTTTCCCATCAGGTAGCTGCAAACAGAATTGACATTGTTTGTCTTTTCTTCTTAACTATGAATAGATCCCTCAGATTCTTCTTGGACGTGACATGCTCCAGTCCTTGACAGTCTTTGTAGGCCTCAATGGAATTTATTCAGCATGCCAATGTGTTTCCTGTGGTAAAAGTCTGAAAGATGACTCTGCACTGCAGGCATGAACTTTGAAGTGCCAAACAGAGGTGAAGATTCATTTCCCTCAACCTGCTGGCCATGCTCCTGACATTATGGGATGTAGTTGGCCCTCTTTGTGAAACAACACATAAATGATTCACATTCAGTTTGATGTCCATTGTGATCTCCAGCTCTGTTTTTGCAAAGACTCTGAACAGTATTGGCCCCTGCGTGGAACTCTTGAGAATACTACTAATAGCCAGTCCCTTGTAGGTTAGTGAACCACAATATGAAGTAGCCTTGCAGTGGCATGATCCAGTTTATTCAGAACCCTCAAATGCATCCCACCTAGACTCACGGGCATGTGTATGGCACACTTGCTTAAATAGTTCAAACAGACATATCTGTAGAGGGCTCAGAAAATGTTTTCTAAAGTAAGATTGCAACCTCCTCAGAAGAATACTGAGACACCCAACCAAGTGGAGTCCTCCCTCTAAAGGCCAGCCTAGAGTTAAGGATAAGATAAAAGACAAAGCCCAGGTGATCCTTACCTTTTCCTTAGCACTTGTGAGTCCATACCTGGAGAACTGTGTCCATTCTGGGTTTCCCAGTATGAAACAGGCACAGACATACCGTGCCTGTGAGCCCAGCAAAGGGTCGCAGAGATGAATGAGGGACTAGAGTCTCTCTCATACAAGGAAGTACAGAAAGCTGGGTCTATTCAGGCTGCAGAAGAAAAGGCTCAGGAGGATCTTATCAATGTCTACAAGTACCTGGAGGGAGGGTGTGAAGAGGACAGAGCCTCTGTATGTGAGAGCAGAATCCACGTCTGAGGACTACTGAATATCTGGACAGCATGGCCCCGTCTTGTGGATTATTAGGGTTGAGAGAGAAGAGAAAGCTAAGAGCTATATTTGGTGCGGCACTGGGCTAAATGAACTACGAGCAGCAGAGATGGTCATCCCTGAGGAGATTCTATCTGTGAAGAGGATGGGGTGCCTACAGTGAGTCCCAGAGTGGGGTCAACATAAGAGCTGAGAGAAAAGAAAACTTCAGGTGGGACTGGAAAACTATTCTCAGAGTGAAACAGGAAGCTGATGTTAAATTTCTATTCTCATTGAATTTAAGTTGTGATTTACCACAGGCATCTTTGCTGTGCGTGTGAGCTCCTAGTCAATGTAATTTTGCTTAATTTTTCTTGCAGAAAATCTAGGATATTCCTGCCTCTAATGTCCAGCAAGACACAGTCTCTCAAGTCACCTACTGTTGCAGGGAGGGCTGTGTACAGGTGACACTGGGACCTTCCCATATTCCTTGTCTCTGCAGCAGGCTCCCGGCTGTACTGCTTAACACACAGAATGAAAAGAAAACAACAAGGAATCAAAACACTTTAAAACATCCCCTACAGGCAGTGGTGCAGCATTTATGTAATAATGTCTTAAGTCAGAACAAAATATTAAAATAAATTTTAGGGGTGGGAATGGGAAGCTGAAACCATATTTTCCTCCTGGTGCACGCAGCGGCTGCTGCTGTCACAGCCATGTGCCTGGGGCACAGCTCCCTGCCACAGTGAAACAGAGAGGCCTCAGTGACCAGGGAAGCATCAGCCCAGGAGGTGACAGACAATTTAAAGAGGTTTCATAAAGTTATTTCCTGACATTTTGTAGTGTGGATTGTTCCACTGAGCACCTGAGTCACACTGGATGCTTGATCCTGTGAGCACTTGCACACAAGAGCAGCTTTGTGCATGCGAGTAGGTTCACCAGACTCAGCAGGAATGCTCCCCAGGGTGTTCAGACCAGCTGGCCATTGCAGCAGGGCTGTGCTGACACCAGAGCTCAGTTGTTTGGTAGTGCTCTGGGGGCCCTCTTGTCTGAGAAGTGGCTGTGGCTGAGGAGGTTGAAGGCCTGAGCATTTTCTGGTAACCCAGATCATTTCAGTGACCTGGTTTCCAACCCAGATGGCTAGAAGTGATGGGGCAGCAAAGGCTGGGAGGAAATACCCTGCAGTGCTTTTTCCTTCCAGGGAAATCTACAATGCCACCACAAACTGAGCCTTGATCTCTTTCACCGTAGAATTTTTTCCTTACCTTACCCTCCCCTTCTTTTTCAAGCTTTTTGGTTGTTGACCTGTGACCAAGGGAATTATGGTGACTTACTCCATCATTTAACTCCAGTGACTCCCAGATATGAGTGAAGTCATGAGGATGGGGAAATTCACATGTAGTACTAATAACTAATACAGATTTCCTCAGTATTTGTGAGCTGTGACATACTGTCAGGTAGATACACCTCATTAATTAGTCTGCTGCCTTCGGGGTGAAAATAAGAGTGATGCCTCAGCAGGGAGCTACCCCATCCCATCAATTCCAGCATTTGTTCCCCAGAGGACCACTGTCATTCCTCCTTCAGGCTCAACACCCTCTGATCAATAAGGACTCAGGGCCAGATCAGCGCTCTGCCAGTCACAGTAACATACAAGATATGTATTTTCTCCCTGAAGTGCCATGAGAGTTCCCTTAGTTCTGTGTTCCCCCTGTCTGGCAGACTGGCTGCATTCTACTGTCCCTGATCCCAGCTACGACAGTGGCACACAGGTCCTACGTCAGCAGTGCAATTGCACTGGGATGACACCACTGGAACACAAATCTTGGCAGGGTCATGGTGAGTTTCTAGTCCCTTCATCCTGTTAGCAGTGGTGTGCAAGTTCAGTTAACGCAAAGGAGTTGGCAAAAGAGCAGCAGTGGCCACAGGGAGAAGGAAAACGTGGCTGTCCTTTCCACAGCACTGGTTGATATGGTTAAGTTAACTGTGCCAGCAAATGGGGCGCTGATTCACATAAAGGTTTCTGAAAATCCCCATCATTCCTTTTTTTTTTTTTAAATAATCAAGTTATTTTAACTGATCATTTGTTTATCAGCTCAAATTCCTCTTTACAACAGTCAAATCCAGTCTCAGAGGAAGAGAAGAAAAAGATTGCCTTGAAAACCCACAGCAGGTTTTTATGGATCTGGACTAGGAGGCTGTGCTTCAAGAAATGTGGGGGAAAGCCAAGTTGCCATTGATGCCAATTAATATTTTCAAGGTTCCATTTTATATCATTTTAATTAATATCTATTAATTGTGGATGTTCATTTTCCAAATGAAAATACTTTCAGTAGAACATTTATCAAGTACCCCTGCTGTACTGCCATTGAAGACTGCTAATGGGGGAGGATTCCAGCTTGGCTGCCTTTCTCAAACTCTTTTTGATTTCCTGCTCCTGGATTAATGCATGGCAATGCATCTCCTTGGAGTACCTTTTTCAGCTGGAGCCATAAACCCTTGGAGGTGGGGTAACAGTGGATTCATACCACACTGGGCAGAACAGGATGGTGAAGTCATGCCGTGCGGAAGATCCTATTAATATTCTTCAGAAATGGCTGCAGGAGAATGCAAGGCAAATTCAATTCCCATTGCACTGCGAGAGACTGTTGACCTCTAAGACTGCCAAGTTCATCTCCAGTAACAAAATAGGAAGTTTCTTGAGATCTAGATGTTCCTCAAAGCTCCAAAGATGGTACTAAAATGACTGACATTTTCTCATATTCTCTGTCATACATTTGACAAAGGCAGCATAATGCAATCACCTTTACCTGGTATCAGGAGACAAGGAATATCCTGTGCAATAAGACAATAAAGAAATATTGAAGGACTTTCAGAGGACATCAGTGAATTCTGAAGATAAGATAGGGTCCATTATCAGTATGTCAAGAAGCTCTTGAGACAAAGGGGACACAATACAAATGCTATTGGGAACTATTGAATCCAAATCTCTAACTCACCAGTGACTTAAAACACCTTATAAGAGTTGGAGAGGTTGTGTCTTTCTTTACATTTTGATTTGCAAGAGGAGATTGTGGGTTGCAGAGGTAGTGGATGCCCCAGTCCTGAAGCTTGGCTAGGGACCTGGGAAGCCTGAGCTGGTGGGGGGAAGTCCTAGAAAATTCACGTCCCCTCTGCTTGGCTGTGTGAATTCATCTGAAGGAACATGGCTTCAGACTGCAAAGATCCCATTCAGGCACGAACAACAAAAAAATGCTAAACTCTCCCTCTGTGCCTCTGCAGATAGGCTGTGGATCAGGTTATCTAAAGATACATCTTGCAGATTAATTTTACCATCCAGGCCTTGCTTTTTTCCACTGTATGATACTGCCTGAATGAAACTGAGACACTGACCCTTTGCCAATGTGCAAAGGGTCTATCTACCTGCTTACTTTCAGAGAAATTCCAGTATATCTCATTGCTAATTGCCTCATGCCATCCTAAATTAAATTAAATTAGATTATAATAATTCATCCAGGCTGCAAACTTGTAAAGACTAACTAAAAATATCAATTCTGGATATTTTACCTACAAAACAGTCATTTTTTGCTTTATGTCTGAGGAATTCCTATTGGACTCAGATCCCAAATCTGCCATGACTGAAGTCAGTGGGAGTTGTCACCTAGGGAGTTCTGTCATCTAGAGACCCTTTAATTACTCTTCCATTCCACGGAACTTCCCTGTAAGCATAAGGAGGTTAATTACTTCCTGAGTTGTATTGGCTTTATATTATTATTAATTATTTAGCAATTAATGATGAGGCATTGTCTCCCAGGGATGTGTGTGAGCTAAAGTAGGCACCAATAAAGATAGCCTCTGTCCCAAGGAATTTCCAAACTCCTCTTTTTATTTGTATGACCAACTAGATGTGGCTTCATTTATAAAGGAGCTTGCCCAAGACAAATGGAAAAAAGTCCATCCAAGATCGAGGGACCAGAGGTTTATAGGATGGGCAATGTAGCTATGTGACACATCAAGAGCAGGGAAAAAAGTGCAACTATTCAGTCCCAAATGGCTTCTCTTTGAGAAACACACATCTGGCATTTGCTCACCAAATCTGCCCCCAAGGTTGTGCCCGAGTGGGAATGTCCATTGGGCACAGGTGGAAATGAAGACAGGGATGGAAAAACAGAACTTTTCCTACACTGAGACTGAAACATGCTTGTGGAAAAGGATGCTGCCCATCCAACACCCCTGCTGCAGCCCAAGATGTGAGCTCTGGCTGCTGGAAGGCTGTTAAAAATACACGTCCTTCAGAGCAGACACAGCAGAAATAGCTTCTCATCATCCTCCAGCCCCTGCCAACCAGCTCTCCAGTCACAGGGTGAGCTGTCATGCTGGGGCTGTGCTCCATGGCCTGCACCCTGATGAAGGCAGAGGGTAAGCAGCCTTCTTGCAAGTAGACAACACCCTGAACTGCAGAGAAGAGCCATCCCAAGGGCTGTTCTGCCTCTGGAAGTGGCAGCGAGGAGAAAGGAGTTCAAATGTAGCAGAGCAAGGCAGCGTGCAGCAGACTGTCAGACTTGACACCAGCAAGGGATTTCTCTGTTTAAATCCTAACTTCACATTCAATCTGTGTGGCAACAGGCTGGAAATGAAGCAGCAGGCAGCTTCTTCCAGTACTTCCAGAGCCCAGGTACCCAGCTGTGACACCCACTTGCTGGTCTTCCCTATTTTTTTTTTCTTCTGTGCAGCAAACATTGAAAACGGTGTCACAGTTTAAAAGCCTCTGTGTATAAACAAATCTGCTCTTCCGAATTTGCTAAATCCAAGTCACACCACCATGAGCCTTTTGCCTTTTCAGAGGGTCTGGTGATGCCGCTCCTGGGTTCAGAGCCCCTGTGAAGCTGAGGCTTCTCCTTGGCATCACAGCATATGCAAAGCAGCAAGCAGCCTCCTGTGCAAGCACAAGGCTGCCCTACTTTCTGCAGACGACTGCCCTCAGCCATCTTCACCACACAGTCTGATTATATTTCTCGTATTGCAACACAGCTGTTCATAACTTGTCATCTGCACTGAGAACTCTGGCCAAGTACTCCAGCTGTAGAATAGTTTTTTATTGTTGACTGAAGAGTCTCAGTACAAATGACTCCCTTATATCCTTGGAAATCACACAAACATTGCAACAAAGCAGAGAGTGATGCATTTAGAACCACCTCTGCAAAGTGCCACAACAATGTTTAAATGAGGACTGTCTTCCTCCAAATGCTGAGCAGCTCCAGTTTGCCAGAACTCCTTTTGCTGAGAAGATACGTGAGAAATGCTGTCAATGCATCATTGCTAGGCACATGTCTGGATTTGGAAGACACAGCTTTCCTGATTGGGAACCCATGACAAAAAGCAAGCTATTTTGTGATGACTTGATGCTTTTACTTCCGGAATCAGCAATGCTAGATACAAGGAGATCGGTGGGAAAACAGAAAATAAAAAGGAAATTCATCAAGGAAAGGAAAGGATCAGTGAGAATCATCACTTCCAGGATAAGAAGTAGGGAACATTGGGCAGTGATGAGAGGTAGCAGGCAGTTCAAAATAAACAGGAGAGAACAGTTTTCACCCAGCATCTAACAAGGCTGTGGAATTCGTTGGCATGGGATGTTGTGGATGCTAAATATTTACATGGCTAAGAAAGGACTGGGTGGATAGTTGGAAGAAGAGTCTGCTGAAGATTGTTAAAGACAACATCATTGCACCTGACTTAAGAAATGTCTGACTTGCAGTTCTTTGGAGTATGCTCCAGGTTTGAACGCCTGCCCATTTTCTGTGCTCTGATGCCATTTGCTGACCTCCTGGCACCATCCCACTGCCAGTGCTGTGATTATGTCCGTCACCGGGGCTGATTTCCTCAGCTCTCAGAAGAGCCTGCTTTGCAATTCTGCTCTGTGAAAATCATAGCTATGGAAATACAAGTGCTCGCCCAGAAACATCTGCAATGCAATCGCCTGGTCTTTTCTCAGAAATCCCCTTAGGACTGCAACAGCCTCAGCAACATGCCAGAGGGCTGCTTGGGCACAGCAATTTCAGCCATCAAAGACATTCTTACAAAGATGCTTTATGTAGCTTACAAGGGCTCTGCAAAATGCATTGTTGCACTTTTTTCTTGTTGCTGGCATGCCAAGCTGGGATGGAAGGAACTAAGATCTGCTCCACTTCAGTCTTCTCCTCAAGCACCACTCACCACTGAAAGCTGAAAGCTTACTCCTCTTGTCAGGGTGGGATAAGAATATGCTTTTATCTGGCACACTAAGAC
This sequence comes from Tetrao urogallus, assembly GCF_951394365.1. Classification (NCBI taxonomy): domain Eukaryota; kingdom Metazoa; phylum Chordata; class Aves; order Galliformes; family Phasianidae; genus Tetrao; species Tetrao urogallus. The sequence goes on along the minus strand of NC_136815.1, from coordinate 81,441,040 downwards.
ACTGTGTGGCAAAAAACTAAGGTATTGTGTGTTCCACCATTTACACAGTCTGAGAAAGCCAAAAAGTACATTATTCCTAATGATGGAACAAGGTACCGTAATGAATCTCATATGTTTGTGCTCCTTCCATAGCCAGTCCCTCCACAGTCACTTCTGAAGCTGTGGTTGGGTTTTGATCACAACTGACACAGAGGGAAGTATTTCAAAAACCTGAAGTCTCTATGTAATTAACAAATAGAAGTCTTCGAATAGTGAAAACAATCATTAATCACTTCACTGAGGGAAAAACAGCACCGCCAATACAGCCTTTATTAGACAGCAGAGTTCAGCCTTTAGAGAGGTACTTAGAAAATGACATCTCATTGCTTCTGCTGCTGATGGACACACTTCTTATGAGTTGAAGATAGTGCATTTCATTGCCTGCAGTCCAAATTAAAAAGACCCCACCAGGTCCTGATTAATATTCCCTGCTGATTGTACGATGAAATGAGAAAGTATCAGTAAAGCTAGATCAGAGAATAAGGAGGGAGAAGGGTTCTCGCTGCTATAAAGAAGCACAAAATGACTTTGTCCTGTAAAGCATAATAATGCCTTCAGTGAAACACTGGAGGACATCTAATAAGGGAGAAATATGACAGGAGTGATTGGAAAAGTTAATTTAACCTGAGTGGGTAGGACAAGTGGGGTAAGAAAATTAATGATAATTCTACCAATTGTATTGTAGGCCTAAACAGAACTGCGCTGTTGGAAACTGGTCTCAACTGTGACCTCAGTTTGCATGACCTGGTCTGCTTTACAGGAGTTTATCTGGAACATGATGTGTCCTGTTGCTTTGGCTCTAATACAGATCATGACATGTAGCATCCTCTCCAGCTCTGCATCACTGCTTATCTACAAGCCCTGTGCTTTTGCTCCTTCAGCCTGCAGGCCCCTCTTTAGCTGACAGTCGCTGCACAGAGATACTTGAGCACTGGTGGGTGACAGAAGAAATGGAGCTTCCATCACCCACAGTGCTACTTCTTGCCACTCTGTCTGGGCACCTTTCTGGAATAGGTGTCTGACAACAAAAATAGGCCACCAGCCATGCAAAAGTTTTCAAACGACATAAAAGATAAACTTCCTCACGATGAAAGTAACCAGACTGTCAGCACTTGGCTAGTTTAACTCCTTGAATAGGAATGATCCCATTCCTGATTATAGTGGTGTAACATCTGAACACGGTTCAAAGATTTTCTCCCCATATAATTCAGTGCTACAAATTGAACACATTTCAGTCCCTCAATTGCACAGTATGGTGTAGTCTAGAGAATTCCTAGGCGACTGTCCTTTGGAGCCAGCCACAACCCCAAATTAATTATAACCCCAGTTAATAAGATTTGCCTCTCTGAAGAGTTAATTCAGTCCTGGCTGCCTTGACCACATTATTTTCAGTTCCTGAGGTACCTTGAGGAGCTTTGCCTTTCACTCTGCTGCCTCTGAGGGCTTTGCTGGCTATGCAAGTTTTCCCAAGCAATTCGAGGAAAGCTATGCATTTATGGATGGATGTTTCAAAGATTAAGTCATCCAGATATGAGAGGGGAAAAATGAAGCTAAAACTCAGAAGAATTCCTTGGCAGACGCAAATGATGGATGAGAGGAGAAAAGGGAATATCCAGGCCCATATCTGCTGGGGAGCAGAACTGACAAACAAGGCTGAAGTCATGAAAAAAAATATTTTGCAAGTCAGCCAACAGGATCTTTGGAAAAGGTGGCCCTGTCAGAGGAAAACAGAAGACTTCATGTGCAGGCAAACCTATTTGCAAAGAATACGTGAGTTCTAACACTCAGTCAAGCTTAGAAAAGGTGGCATAAAGCCAACAGAGAGCCTTCTCAAACCCAAATGTGTTTCTCTGCTTTCCCTAGACTCCTGTGTTTCTGCACATACATTTATTACCTTTATCTGGCAAATATTTCCTCCTAGCCCCCTGCCACGTTTGTATCTGCAGTCTTCTCCTGACTTCTTTTTCCCCTTTCTGCATCATGAAAAATTTCATTTTCATGGTCCCTGGCAACCTCGTTTATGATGAAATTGGACCCTTTGCACAGAAGATGGTGTTCAGCCCCCTCTGTGTTTTTAGTGCTAAGCTTTAAGTGTTTGGCATAATGTCATTTGTAAAAGGACAATAACAGGCATGATGAATTCTAATGTTCTCTGTGCTTAGATAGCTCATGGATAACTGCATCACCAGTATTTCACAAAGCAACAGTAACTGTCTTTAAAAAAAGATATCCTCACAAAAACAACACTATATCATAATATTCGTGGACAGATACAAAAAAATCAATGGCTGAGGATCTGCATCTATCACAACTTGCAGAAAATCCTCTGCTAATATCAGGTCAAGGGAAGCTGCTCTAATTGTCTGGATTCCTATGTCAGTTCATATTCACCTGACACTATTCAGTGGCATTAAAATGGATTTTCAGCCTTCTGCTTCATGCATCATAGGCAGCACAGAAAATAAATCAGCTTTTTTGGAGATAGCACTCAGAACAGTGAAGCCGATGCCATGGAGAGGTTCCCTCATTAGCACCATCCCTCTGGCACGAGCACCATTTCAAGCCTGGGATTGCAGTGATCCCAGAAGGACCATGACAACCTGGGATCAACTCTCTTCCCAGCAGTACTGACATCCCAGTATTCCTGCCAGGAAAAGGGTCGTGTCATAGAATCATATCATGGAGTCACAGAATGGCCTGGGTTGAAAAGAACCACAATGATCATCTGGTTTCAACTCCCTACTATGTTGCCAACCAGCAGACCAGGCTGCCCAGAGCCACATCCAGCCTGGCCTTGAATGCCTCCAGGGATGGGGCATCCACAACCTCCTTGGGCAACCTGTTCCAGTGCTTCACCACCCTCTGTGTGAAAAACCTCCTCCTAATATCTAACCTAAACCTCTCCTGTCTTAATTTAAAACCATTCCCCCTTGTTCTATCACTGTCCACCCTTGTAAACAGCCATTCCCCCTCCTGTTTATACACTCTCTTCAAGTACTGGAAGGCCACAATGAGGTCTCCCTGGAGCATTCTATTCTCTAAGCTAAATAGTCCCAGTTTCCTCAGCCTTGCAAGGTTTTGAGATACTGAACAGACCTGGAGGAGACTATTTGCCAGCAGGTGTGAGCCAACATCAGCACAGTGGAGTCACCAAGTATCACTTGAAAAACAAGCATAAATCAGGAAATTATGTATGAAATGCAAGCTTTATTATAATTAAATCACAGTAGCAAATATAAAGCAATAATGCATTAGTTATCACAATAATTTTATATAATAAAATAACAGTGTAACAAAGTAGAGGCCACTCTCTCTGCAGTGAGTGGCCTGCCAGGCATAGCAGCCAGTGAGAAGGAAAGGCCTCGCTTGTTCCAGAGTGCATCATACCTCAGGCACATGAAGAATCCAGTAATTAGTAGTGCTGGTAATAATTTCTGCCAGTAAAATGCAGATTGTAAGTCCAAATAAAAAGGGACAGACCTTGGAGGAAGAGCAGTTTTGCAGATAGTGGCAGCTGCTTTCCCTGCTGCAAAGACGTGTTTACTAGCCTGGGTTCCTACCTGCCATGGGGCAGTTTGCCTTTGGTTTATGTGCTCTAAGGGGACTGCGCTGTGACAATGACAGGGTGAACCCATGAGGAACCACTCTGTATTAGATCAGACATCCATCCACCCACGTCTCTCTGGTGATGACATCTACAGGATCTGAGGGAACAGCATGGGGTTGCATCAGGGGAGGGTAAAGTTGGAGGTTAGAAAGGGTTCTTCACCAGACAGTGGTCAGGCATGGAACAGGCTGCCCAGGGCAGTGGTCACAACCCCAAGTGCTGGAGTTCAAGGAGTGTTTTGGACAGCACACTGAGACATATGGTCTGATTTTCGGATGGCACTGTGTGGGGCCAGGAATTTGACTCAGTGATCCTTATGGGTCCCTTCCAAATCAAGATATTCTGTGATCGTTATAATTCTAAGTCTCTCTCTTCCAGTAACTCAAACCCAGTGCTTATCTTGTCCCTGCTGTGGTGGTCAGCTGTCAGGGTGTGGAGCCAGCACAATCCTTTAGGAAAGAAAATGGAGAGGGATTGGGGAAACACTCTAGTAATGGGCTGATGCACAGGCAGTCAGGGACCAGCTCCTGTTGAATGCAAAGAGCTGAACAAAGAGCACAGCAAACACAGCTGTCATCCTTCGAGAAGGACATGGCAGAAAAATCCCCATCTGAATTTGAAAGAAAGTGCAAGGAGGCTGATGAAGCAGAATTAAAAAGTGCATTAGGGCTCTTCAGCGTGTCTCCACAACTGCTCTGCTGACAAGTACTGTCACGCTCCACTCAAACAATGCTGTAGGGAAGCCGGGACACACTTCTGAGGAAGTTCATGAGAGCCCTACGAGACCCCTCCATGTAATAAACGACAAGGAATGGTAATGACCAGGCATTCACAGCAAATGGCAATATCCACTTCAGTGCAAGGCGTCCTGTGGAAACAGAGAGAACCCTTTGTCTCCCCAGCTGTGTCAGCTGGCTCCTGCTTTGTTCCTGCCCCCGTGACACCTCATATCGCAGAAGGTGCTGCTGGAAGACAGTGCTCGTTTCAGTAGTTGCAGAAAGGCAATTCCTCGCAAAATAGCTCATTTGCCTATTAAAAAGCAGTGAAGCTCTAACCTCGGGTGGTTTCATGCCTGCAATCTGACAGCTAATTTTAACCTACAAAGATTTTTTATTTTAATTCCCAGAAAATTTAGGCTCCTGTTTCTGTCTGAAGGATCTCTTTGCTTAGTAAATAGCTCTTTGCAGAAATGCTTAACATCTCAGCACACACTGTGGGGGAAGACTGTTTTAGCAGTGGAATGAGGCAATAATGTACCAGCAGCATCAAAACAGCTGCCCCCAAAATATAATTCATTTGCCTGATCTCCCCTAATAGATATTCTATTAAGCAGGAAGGACTTTATGGAGGACTTTATGGGGGAGAAAGGACAGAAATTCCAAAAATTCCGCCATAAGCCAGGGAGATGCCCACAAATGCACATGTGCAGAGTCAATGGTACACAAAGCGCTGCAATCCCAGCCACTTCTCAGCCTTCTTCAAGCTGTTACTGCAGCCCAGCCCACTTTCGTGCCAAATCTTCCAGGTTGTTAAGTCACCATCAGACCTGTCTATGTGCTGGTGTATTCTGGGGCTTGCAGTCTGCTGTTGGCCTGTAGCCGCAGCTTCCTTTATCCTCACAGCATCAAGAACTAATCATAAGCGTGACAAGCTGAGTGAAGACCCTGTTCAGTGGGGCCTGGTGTTGGAGCGTTGCCTGGAGTGGATCCTGAAGCTGCTGCAGTGAAACCTTGACGGATGGTACCAAAGGGCTCTGTGAGTGCTGCTGAGTGGTGTGGTGCTCCCTGCTCATGAATCAGAGGATCGTAGAGGACGTGGCTGCTGAGCCCTTGCCTGACGGCTGGCAGCCGCTCCTGCTTAGCGGGCTGAGATCCAGGAGCGGGGCTCCCATCACTCACCCGCAGCCATCTGCCTGGACACACATTGCTCAGCCTGGCTGCCGAAGCTTAAACGAAGCCCATAATCATTAAGAGAAGTCTGATATCTCTCATCTGCATCTTTGCTTGTCAGTCTGGAGTTCTCCCTATATCCTGAGCTCATCTCTGAATCATAGAATCATTCAGGTTGGAAAAGACCTCTAAGATCATCTACTCCAACCACCAACCCAACCCCAATATGCCCACCATGTCTCTTGGTGCCACATCTACACATTTCTTGGACACCTTCAGCAATGGTGGCTCCATCACTTCCCTGGGCAGCCTGTGCCACTGCCTCACCACTTATTCTGAAAAGAGATTTTTCCTAATATCCAACACAAACCTGCCCTGGTGCAACTTGAGGCCGTTCCCCTCTCATCCTATCACCAGTTAGCTGGGAGGAGAAGCCAACCACCACCGTGCATACAGACATGCTCTGCCTGGCAGCTGTAATAAGGTGTGGAGAGCCGCAGAAATGCAAAGAGGCTGATGGTGAGCTGAGGAAAGAGTATCTAGGGTACCAAAAGTACCAAGGCTATCCTTGGTAGTCAGAATGACCTTACGTACAGCAGCTTTCCAGCACATTTTGGCATGAATATACAGCCTCCTCCAATGTCTCACCTCTGGCTGTCACTGCAGAGCCAAACCCAAGCACATGTTGTAGCTCTGCATTCACCTTCTGTACCTTGGTAGAGGAGGATGTGCAGTGAACAGGCTGGTATAAAACCCTCTGTGGGCTGGCGAGCATAAATCCCTCCCTCTCAGCAACTCACAGCCAACAAGGAGCAGTATGAAGACTGCATGATCGAGGACTTCTAGAGCTCAGACCTTAAAGAGTATTATTTGCACTTCAGGACAAGTCAGCAAGAAGCATATGAAACATTGCAGGCAGAGAAAAATAGATGCTCTGGAAAATGCCTGCAGTTCTCAAGGATTCCTGTTACTATTGACTGAATCCATATATTTTTGCCCCTGAATACTGTACTCCCAGTTCCCTTGTGCCTCTTTGTGCTCTCTGTGGGGGCCAGGCAGGGCTGCACTGGGAAGTGCACATCAAACATCCAGATCTCAAACAGAGGATCCCCCAGCTACCAAAGGGGGTTTGTCTGCTGGCTTTTGGTGTACAGATTGGGCTCCTGCTGCAGCGCTGGTTGGCTGTATGCAACATGGACATGGGGATGGGGAGAAATGCCTCTCGTGCAGCCTATGTTCACATCAGAGAGGAAAGGCTTTTTTCCTCTCTTGCGAGGGAAGGAAGCCTCTGCTCAGCCTGATACTGCTATTCATCATTTATAAAGTGATGTGTGGATGTATTTTTCCCCCAGCAGCCCAGGGGCTGTCAGAAGCAGAAGCAGTCAGAAGTGCTCTCCCTTTCCAGTTCCTCCTCTAGCTGCTCCATCTCCACCTGCCCCTTCCTAGCACCCTTTTGAGGCCACCTGTGCCAAAGTGGTAACAAGGCTCTTGCTCCAGCAGCTAGAAATGTCTGCAAACTCTGGTCTGTGCTCTTTCTGCTCTTTCATTTCTTTCAAATGTTTGTTATACAGTTATCTGACATTTATTTTAGACTGAGCCCAGAGTTTGGTACAAATAATTGCAGTGCAATGGCTTTCAACTCTGTCCTCCCAGAGACGAAGAGCATGACTTCTGACATGAGTTGACTCGCAGGTTAATTCCTGAGTAGACAAGGTAATTTATACTATGGCCAGCAACACTGGCAACCCAAAGGGCCTGCAATGCTTTCCTCAGCTGCAGGATGCATTCTACGGACACAGCTTCTTTTCCACATGAAAGTCTACAAATTCATTAACAGCATCTTACACCTGAGAGGAGACAAACACACATGCATATTCTCAAGCTTTACTGCTCAGAGACTGCGAACTAAATGTAGAAGAGGAGGAAGGGACAGCCCCAGCTGTTCCCAGCAGAAGCCCACGGGCATCACCAAACACAGGGAGGTACAAGCCTCTGGGTAGTGAAGGGAATTATTAGTGACACTATTTCCTTGACACGAAGGTTTACTTGTGATTAACAGTTCTCTTGCAACATAGCTGTCCTCTGCCCAAGATGGCTCTGAATGCCTGGAGATAGGTTCCTCTGAGGCCAAACAGTACACCTCACTGAGAGAAATCCTGTTGCAACAAGAGGCAGTGACCAGAATGCTGTGGACATTGGGCAGAGCTGCAGTAGATGTTCAGCCGTCCCCATCTGACCTGCTTCCAGCAGACCCTTTGACACTGTTTTTGAGGAACACTACCATGTTTCCCCCATGCTCTCAACTACCTTGCTTCTCTGTCATGTTTCTGAAACTGTTAACCCAGTATGACACGTTCCTTGTTCCTACACCTGCCATGCCTTTCCTTCCTCCCTGTGTCAGTGACTTGTAGACTGAGCTATTTATTGGATGCCTCGGAGTCAACAAGAGGGAAGCTCACATTCCTATCGGTCCTTTGGGGCAGTTCTCATCATAGCGAAAACAGAGCCCTTGCTTCCCTGTTGGCTTAGCGCAGCCATTCATCAGGCAGTGGGATGATGGATTATGTTACTGCATTGTTTATTGCTTATAGATTCACATCATTCTCACTGTGCTGTTTGGTTTATTTGTTTACTACTATTATTATTATTACTATTTTAAAGTAAAAGAAAGAACAGGCTACTAAAGGCCACGGAGGACTCAAAGCCTGGTTCAGCCTGACCTCGAATGTCCCCATCCCTAAAGACACTCAAGGTCAGGCTGGATGGGGCTCTGAGCAACCTGATGTAGCTGTAGGTGTCCCTGTTAATTACAGGGGTGTTGGACTAGGTGATCTTAAGGGGTTCCTTCCAACACTGTGTCTTTTGGCTTTGGTCTTGACCCAAGTCAGGGTTGATGGTGTCTGCACTAGATAAGCAATAAGGTAGTTGAGCAAAAAGGAGCTGAGGGCTCTGAACTGAGAGCAGGGGAAGAAAGGGAAGGCTGTAGTAATTAAAAAATGAATAGAAGTGTTTCTCATCCAAATACATTCAGTAAGATTATCATTAATAAGAACAGGCAAAACCCTTTCTCCCTAAGCCAAAGCTCATCATAATGTGAATTATGTTGTATTCTGTGCATGTAAAACATACGTTTATAAGTGTGTGCATGTGCATATGCATGTACCTACACCCATGCATAAGGAATTACACCTTTCATGGCATCTCCTATAAAGTGGTGATAGAGAAATTCTGTATTACACATTTCATGTCTTCTTCCTACAGTCAGATTTTGCATTCCGACAGATGCAGAGGGCTGCAATGCCTACTACTGGCATGTTTCACCATGTAAGGAAATGTTTATCAGAAGAGATTGAATCTAACTCCTTGCAAGAAATCAGCCATACAGCAAATTCCCAACAATTTTTCTTTCCTACATTTGCAACACATTCTCTCCTAAAGGAACAGAGTACCAGGAACTCACTGCACACCACAAAGAAGGTCTTGAAGCTGGAAATAGGACATTACTGTTACTAATTTCTTGTGTCACCTGAAGCAAGTCATTTAACAGCTCTGCAGCCCACTTTTCCTACCTGGAAAGTAGCTACAGTAAAAAAGCGTACAGCTCTTTGATAATGATGAAATGCACCACTCAGCCTAAAAATAAGAAGATAAAAAATTTAAGAAATGTCTGGCCCTCAGCAATGGTCCATGCAGACCAGCCCTCTGCCTCTCACAGTGGCAGTAGGAGATGCTGTGTAGTGACAATAAGCTCCCCTGGGCCAGTCTCTTTAGCCCATTATCCCTACCCAGCATCTACAGACATCAGACTACAGGTTTTGCAGGGCACCTCCCTGCCCATTCCTTTTGATAGCTATTTATATCGCTGTTATCCACAAATTTGGGCCATGGGGAAAGCGGGGAGAGCTTCCCTGGCAGGATGCGCTGCCACAGACTGGAGTCATGCTCTGTGTAGCATCCTTCTTCCCCACCACACTCTGAGTCTTGATCACCCCAAGCAGAGGAGGGGACAGAAATCTGCAGCATAGCCCTAGGGCTTTGCGTGGAGAACTCACAGAGAGTCACGGGTTTAGGAAAGCAAACAAGTAGTAATTAAAAATAAGTGGGCAGAGGCTGTACATTCCCTTGCCCCATCTGGAAATGCAGAGGTGGATTTTGCGTGCCAATACTGACATTTTAATTAATCATTGTTTCTAAAATGCTTTGCAGTAGAAAGCATAACACAGTTGAAATGATTATTAATAGTACTTCTAGTAACATTTCGCTTTTTATTATTACATTATCATACATTAATATTATATAAGATTATTAACAATGAGAGTAGCATCTCCTTAGATATCAGAAGGGGTTTCTTAAGCTCTTTGCAGAATAAAAACACCACTACTACTTATGAAAGGCTTTCCCTATATTTTAACCAATAAACACTTTATAATTTTGTCTTCAAAATTAACCACGTAGTCACAAGCTGGGACGGTCACTATTACCAACAGAAAAGAAATACAATGTGCTCCAGTAAATAGAAGCAGCCCTCCCTCCCTCAAAATGGTGCAAAATGCATAGGGGACCCTGTTGTCATAGTAACTGGCATTACAGCTCGCTTTCGATAATTAATGGAGGGCTTTGCTATTACAGTATTCTTGAAATTTCACTTTCCCCTGTGCTGCACTGCAGAATGCAGTATCATTTCCCCATTCATAAATATTTCATTACCACAGTCTGCTGTGTTTCATCATCACTGATAACGCTCAGCCTAATCCACCCATCGCGGGATTCATGTAGCCCTGTCGGTACGGCAACTTTCATTTCCTCCTTCTACTCCTGCAGGCTTCGTTCTTCTTGCTTGGTGTCCTCTTGCTGCAAAACGGTCATTGTAGGCTAAGTGCTGAGATCTTTATTTTCCTTACTCTGAAAAATAAACATGAGCTTTGCCCAAGGAAATAATGTACAGACATGCATACGACTCGATGTGGCATCACAAATGTAAGTGGTGTGCATCACCACAGATGTTTAGATCAGCAATGGAGAGAAGAATTGCAGTATGGTATGCAGAAGGAAACCTGGAATCTGATTCAGCAAAATCCAGGGGTACATCTGGACACATGCACTCTGATAACAGCTGTAAGCAACAGGAATGATGTTCTCATCCACAGGTGGGTTGAAGCAGAATAAATTTTGTAAATAACTTACCAGTAGCAAATACCCAAAGGCAGTGGCAGCAATGCAAATGGCAAAGGGAGAAGAAATAGCTTTAATTATTTTCCTTAGTATCAAAATGCTCAATCATATCAACTCCAAGGTGATTACATACGTAGCTTCTAATCACACCCACACAAGGAGCATGTGTTTCCCTGTTGAGCCTCACTTGATGTATTCCTCTCCTTTTTTATGCTTTCCTCTTTTATTTTGCTACCCTTTTAAAACTAGCCACAAGCTAAAGGCTGAGAAAACTTACGGAGTTAGTGCTGGCGTCATCAGTGGCAATTGCAAGATCTCTCTCCTGCAACTTCATGATATATGTACCTCAGAATGCCTTTACAGTGGAGATGAGGGAGGCCAAATGAAAGGAAAATGCCACGTGTAACTTACTAAAATTGCACAGAAAATTGCACAGAATCTGGGCCGTCCCTTAATAAATATCATCGATGAGATGTACTCTACCTCTGAAGGGGGCTAAATTCTGGGTGAGAAACCTTGGTGCCAATGAGATCTAACGGAGATAACAGCATGTATTGCCTGATGGGCACTATACAAATGTACAAAGAAAATTTGTTCCATCTATTCTGCATGTAGCAGCAACATCTTCATAAGAAAACTGCACAGCCCATGCAATAAATAGCAGTTAGTGACTATGCCATGCAATCTGCAAGACTTGCTAGGCTGTCGTTTATGTTCACACATTTAAAAAGAGAAGCTCTGTGAATCCATTTTCTTCCAAGCACCATAAAAAAAAACTTACTTTATTTCCCCCAAATATTTTCAATTCAGACTCAGTAGTTTCATGAGGGAACCTTGAGCATTACTTTGCCTTTCGCATAAGAATAAAATAAAATAATTAAAATCAATAAAGTGAAAATCTTCTAACTCAAACTCCATTCCCTTCCAGGAGTTCTAATAATCTTTTCTTGTACACAATACACTCCTGACTTTCAGCCATTAATGAATGCACAGAAAAGAATCCTGTGATGTTACTCCTTTCTGCATGGGACATAGATGTGATAGAAAATCTTCACTTTTAGATGAACTGGTGTTATTTCCATCCAAGTGAGTAGGGAGCTGAGTAAATACCAGTCAAAGCCAGAGTCAAAGTCAGTGCCAGTACGCAGTGGGAATGTCTGCAGTATTGACTATAGACATAGCCCCAGTTTGCCTGTCTTCTGCCGAGTGACTCTTCAGGCCTATGTTGAGAGATCATCTCAAGGGATGGGGTGTCCAAGCATGCTTAGTGTGAGGCCAAGCTTTTGCTCACGTAATCTTGGAAAGATTTTGGAGGACAGCAGAGGTGCCTGAAGACTGGAGGACAGCCAATGTTACACCAGTTTTCAAAAAGGGCAAGAAGGAGAAGCCAGCCAGCCTTACTTCTGTCCCTGGGGTGCATTAAAAAAAACATGGCCAGAATGTTGAGGGAGGTGATCCTCCCCATCTACTCTGCTCTGGTGAAGGCACGTCTGGAGTACTGTGTCCAGCTTTGGGTTCTTCAGTTTAAGAAAGACAGGGGAATTCTAGAGACAGTTTAGTGGACTGTGACAAAGATGATAAGGAGCCTGGAGCATTTCCTGTATGAGAAGAGACTGAGAGACCAGGGGCTGTTCAGCCTGGAGAAGTCTGAGGAGGGATCTCATAGCTGTTTTTAATTGTTTGTAAATAATTAAATTGCAGGAGTCAAGTCAGTGGGGGCAGACTCTTTTCAGTGGCAAGCAGCAATAGAACTAGGGGCAATGGACACAAACTGAATGCAGGAAGTTCCATACTAACACAAGGAAGAACTTATTTACTGTGAGAGTGAAAGTGCTCTGGAACAAACTGCCCAGAGACGTTGTGGAGTCTCCTTCTCTGGAGATATTCAAGACCTATATGGATGCTTTCCAGTGTGACCTGCTGTAGGGAATCTGCTTTAGTAGGGGAGCTGGATTCAAAGATCTCTAGAGGCCCTTTCCAAGCCCTGCAACTCTATAATCCTGTGATTCTTTACAGAGCGTCTGGTAGCCCAATCTCCCCACATGCAGACGCCTCAAGTTCAGCCATTCTAAGCAGAGCGTTAACACTATTGCCAGCAGTGCAGAAAGATGGCACAAGTTTAAAACCAACTGTCAGCCACCACTCTTCACCCCACTGTGTAAAATTGCTGTGCAGCCTGTACAGCCAAAATACATCAGATCTGCATTGAATCTTACCTCCAAGCAAGAGCAGCCAGCAGGTTATTTTTAGCCATGATCCTTGCAGGCTAAACATAAGGGGCTGGAAACCTCCAGCTGATGAATGTGTAGCAGGGCCACAGGCAGGTTACCTGACATCCAGAGGAAAAAGGCCATCCTTGTGAGTAACGTGAGCCCTCGTTCCTCACACAATCATCCTGCTGTCTCACGTTGCATTACTAGCATACAAATTGTTGTGTTCAGCCTCCATCCATCCAAGAGCTGTCAGCATCTAGCTCTTCAACTCAGCAGTTCACAGGGGCTTTTTTTGCTTTGCTTTGTTCAGGTTTAGAAAATAAAAAAAAGCATGTGGATGAGCTTTGTGCAGTGTATCCATCTGCTCTGAAAATTTGCTGGTAGTGACACGTGAAGAGAAATTACTCATGACAATAAAGGCTCTAATGTATTTTCCCTTTTATTTTGGACCAAAAGATGTATGTTCTTGAGTGCGTGGGTGTTAGAGAGAAAGCAAGAGAGAGTGCATACATGGGCTTATATACAATTGCCATTTTATTCTGTTTCTCTTTTAAATTTCTCTATGCTTTCCCCAGTTTTTAAAGAGATTTCTTAGACCCCCATCTTCTTCTTCTCATCTCCAGAAGCTCAGCCTTACTGCCAGCACCAAGTGTGGCTACCAGCCACTTTCCACCAACTTCTCTGTAAAATCTATGGCCCCCATCCTGTAACCACTTTCATTAGCATGAGCATGGAAGAGCAGAAAGATCTCAGTTTTTCCTTCCAACTATAAAACGAAAACAGCAGAGAGCAAGGGCATTGATGCCACTTGAATTGATGTCTTCCTCAAACCTTTAACCTCTCCCTATCTCCAAAGGGTCTTTCTTTACGTCTTTTAGCTTTCCTCAAAGGAATTTTTAGCACCTGCTTCTTACCAGATCCGTTGGCACCAACTGGCCATTTAGTGCAAGTCCTTAGAGATCCCCACTGCACACCTGAGCCACTAAGGAGAAGAACACTTGATACAGCACTGAATGACCTTCTATTGAATGACCTGAAGTATTGCTGCTGTTGAGAACACACTCCTAGCAACAGTCTGCAGACAATCCACATACCAGCAGAAATTGCCCAAGAACAAGCTCATGTATAAGCTAATGACACACTATGGGTGAGGGATGGCACAGTGGAGACACACAGTCGACAGTGCTGTGGTGGCACAAAGGATTCCCTGTGGCTGCCCAATGGTGAATGGGCAGGTTGTGGATGACCCATTTTCCAATGAACGTAATGTTCATACTGCAGTGCCTCAGCCTGTGTACCAACTGTGTACTGAGCCCTGTGGAGAGGTGAAGTTGGTTTTGATATGGAGTCTCCTTGGTTGCTGCTGCATGTTTGAAAAGGCTGAGGTACCAATCTTCTCACTCTCCCTTGGCATGGAGGCATCTGGTTTCGGCTCTGTACTGCCCAAACTATCTGTGGGAGATTGGTTAAAGGTAATAAGATGCTGAACAAACACAGCAAATGGTGTTAATCATCTCTCAAGACCAACTCCTCGCAGAAGGGATGCAGAATCCCCTCCTGCCAACCATACCAACTAGAAAGCTGATAGAAATCTTCCCTGTTCTCTCACCATCATGAGTTTTCATTTTTTGTCCCATATTTGTTCATCACAGGTGATCTGGAGAAGAGAATTCAGGAAGAAGAAATCTTCAACAATGAGTTCAACAATGTGTCCTTCAAGGACAGATCCAGACAACAAGAGATAGTTCAACATGCAGCTATGATGCCATAAGCACTCCCTAGAACAATGTATTTCTTTTCTCTTTTCTTACAGTGCTAAGCTATTTGTTCTCCATGGCAAACAGCCAAAGTTCAGGGACCCGTTTCCTGAGTAGCCCTTCTCACCATCCTGCTCCAGACATGGTGCTGGTCCCTGCACGACTTGGACATGCCATGATGCAAATGCAAGCATTGTCTCATGAAAACTCCATGCTAACAAACCAGTTTTTATGCAGCAAGTTACTTCTGGAGGTCTCAAAATACGTGACACAGGTAAATGGGCATCATCATTGCCACGTTACAGACCGACAAACTGAGGGTAACTTCCTCATGATCTCACTGGCTGATATCACAGCACAAAGCACAAAGCAGAGCTCCCAGCTCCTGTTTCAGTAGGTCACATCATTAATTACGATACTTTGACCTTGACTAGTCAGGTTATGTCTTGTACCTGGATTTTGGAACTGCATCCCTTTTTACCTAATGTAATGTAATGTAATGTAATACTTTAACAGAAAACTATGATCTCTGACTGATATGTTCTGCTAGATTCCAGATGAGGCCCCTTTCTAATCCTTTCCAGTCTTCTCATTCCAGCAGTCAACAAACAAACAGAGGCAAGGGACCTACAGCCTCCTGCCAGAGGAGGCCTTTCTCCCAAAACAAGACAGTACAGCCAGACTAAATGTTATACTGTGTAACAGCAGATGATGAAAAACAGTCTGAGAGAGTTTTGATAATGTTGTTAAGAACTGTAAGGCTGCAAAGATGCATAACTGAAGAAGGAAAAGGAAAGGAAAGGAAAAAGGTGAAGTCCTATTTACAAAAAAAGAAGTCTAGGAACATGTGTCCAATTTCAAGTCAAAAACTAACCTACAGTCTAAGTCCTAGGACTAGCTGAAAGTTTTTGGACAGAGAATTTTTCCGTAAGATGGTCCAGAAAAAAAAAAAAAAGCCATTTGTGTTCAATATGAAGGTTCTCACTCAGCTCGTCTCCTTCCTTTTTCAGGTCAAATGATTTCTCAAGGCTGTCTTCCACGAAAGTCTTGATTTCATGCAGGATACACAAAGAAGGACTTTGGTAACATCTGTATTCTGGTCACTTTCTAACTCTAAAAGGACCATTAACTCTGATTTATGACTGCTTAGTTAAAAATAAAAGAGAAGAAAAAAGGAAAAACGTTGATCTTTGCAGGAATGACAAGGAACACATTTTGCAAATAATAGCTTTTCACTTTTTCAAATTGCCTTTTTTAGTTCTACATACAGATGTTCTTTATGTTTTCAGACTTTTCCAGCAGGGCTTCCTAGTTGCCTTTGCTACACTAAATGAGAATCCTCTTGTCCTTCAGCAGTTCAGAGGTGAAGTCAGGGCTCACAAGACCTGAGATAAAAACAACATGAAGATGCAGCCTTTGCTTACGGCAGCCTAATCCAGGCACAAGGCCCACAGAAAGATGTCAGGACATGAACTGAATACATAGAGCCAACAGCCTGAGATATACAGCTTCTGTAAGAAATGCTCTTTGCAAAGCCACCAAGAGCTGAGAGTGTGAGGGCACTGTGGGCCAAGAGAACCAGCAATTACACATTTGCCACTAAGACTGTTCTGGTCCAGTGGTCACTACATTTCAGTGTCAGCTGAAGCAATGTGAATGCACATGTGCAGACACCCAACCTGAAACACGCTTTTGGATCCTCCTGCATGACAGTACTACCAAAATAAATCATTACCATAATCGTTAGCCATGTAACAACTTTTCCTTCCCCATTTGCAATGCTATTTATGAATAGCACCACTGGCCTAAAGAAAGCTCAAGCTGTCACTTTTCATGACTATTAAAAAAACCTGTTTTTTTCTTAGTTCTTATCATTAATCTTTTCTTTCAGTTCTACCACCCATTTGTCCTCTGAGTTTAAAATAGTCAAAACTCACAACACCAAGGAGCTAGATGTGGAAGGAGCCTATTACATCACTGGTTCTTCCTGCCAATGGAAGACTGTTCTCTAGAGCACCTTTTCTAATGCTTTGTCCAGTCTGGTTTTAAAAAGGACCAAGCTCCCGCCCTTTCCCTTGGGAGACTGCTCCACAGCAAAATATATTTCACTGCCAGGATATTTTACCTAACATTCTGCCTGACTGTCACACCATTAGCCCTTGTTATATCCCTGTGTGTCAGGCCAAAAATTCCTCATAGCGCTTGGAAGAGTGGGAGGGTGTTCGTACTCACCAAAGAGCAGCGTGTCTCACAAACCACACATTTGTTAGTCATGCCTTATCTAAGCTGTGCATCATTTTTAATTTGAGCTCGTCTACCTGTACCTCCACCTCTTCCAATCAGTTCTGTCATTCTGCTCCAAAAATCTCCCAGATTTGTCATTTCTTCTCTGGTTATCAAGGGCCTAGGGTTGACTGTACAGGTTATTTTGGGATCTGGGACACCAGGCAAAGCTAGATGGCAGCTTCAAACCAATCCCAAGCATGCTTTCTTTTTAACACAACTTAGTTAAACTGAGCTTCTTCTTCCAGGATGTGAATGACAGAAGTTTACATGGGGAAATGATATAAGTTAATAGAAGGAAAATAATCAATTGAAAGTTCCTAAATACATGACCTTGCATTCAAGTGCCTAGACTGTCCAGATAAGATTATCATACCAACACAAGAACAAAATTAGATAACCTGATGAGTGCTTTTAAGCATGCTTGACAGCATGCTTAAAAAGAAGTGTGCTTCAGTCATCACGAGTCTTAGCTGTCACGGAACCTTCTAAAAATGAGTTTAAGTTGCTCTGATATAAGCATTGGCGGTGAGCACTCGCCTGGGTGCAGGGAAGGACATGAGTGAATAGAACAAGTTTGGTTCTCTGTGCTTTCATGTCTGCAGTGATGCCCTTACATCCTGGAGTGGGAACTATTACAGATCTGGTGACTTTCTTTGTCTTCCAGTTTCCCTCGTTCATCCTTAGCCACTCAATCACTGTTCAACTTCTGGTTTGATTTTGCAAATTCAGGTGAAGAAAACATCTAAAGTAATTTATGAGAAGCTGTTGCAATGCAGAGGAGCAGAGTAGTAAAGAGAGGTCTAAACCTTCCCAGTGCTGCAAGGATAAGACAAAGCACTAAGGTCCCTTCTTCTTGCATTGCTGAAGGCACACAGCACATGCAGAAAACAACTCTTGTTCTGGATCAAAGGTGATTCTGGGACACTTAGATTTAGGGCTTAATCTGTGGCAAGAAAAACAAACCCTCAGCCTCTCCCATCTTTATGTCTGATAAACATGTATGGCTTGATCCTCAGTTGAAAAATGATTCAAGATGTTGCAATAAAGCACAGAGTGATTCTCTCTATTTAGAAAAAAGTCTTATATTTATGCTCAGATTGGCCCTTCTTTCTTAGATCTATCACTAAGTGAGAGGGCTTCATAATAAGCCTACCCTACCTATTGGAAAGGCCATTGGGAGATCATCAGGGCCTAACGTAGACTTCACAGTCTATACAATAAGGTCACAGAACCCTTCTCTCTTGACTTTTCCCAAACCAGAAAGACTGCAAAGAAGCTCTTTATTGGCTCAACATCAGTCTGCCTGGAAGATGTGGTCTCCAGGTGGAGATGGCCATGCATGATGCCACCTAACTACATCGGACAAGTCGCCTCTTCCATAGTGGCATGCAACAGCTGCCATCTGAATGCAAGGCAGAGCTTCTTATGTGGACTAGCTCACATCTGTTCACCATAGGAAAACCAGTATTTTTCTTCCTGCTCTTCTTGTCTCCATTGAAATATCACTGTTAGGAGATACACCACTGTGCCTGGGTATCCTCTTATCCACCTGGCCTACCTTATATGACAGTGAAAGTGACAGCAATCAACAGGTCCTGCACGATAAAAGCCACTGTCCTATCTGTTGCTCTGTCCTCTGCAGAGCCTTTTCTGTTGGGTAGGTAAAAAGGTTCCTTTCAAAGATGTGACTGACACATTTTATAGCAGATCTCCTGAGGCTCACATGAACACAAGGTACAAATTTCTCCTCCCTGTCCCAACCACTTATTGTCATTCTTAGACGTGAAATGGTCAAGGTCCATGTGCAACCAACTCATTATCCAGGCAGAAATGCACTCACAGGCATACTTGTTCCTGCCCAGCTTGGCAAACTCATGCTTGTACACAGGAATCTTCCAGAAGTCCATACTGTTCCTGCAGAACAAGCCCCAAGCTGCAGAAGGCATGCCATCAGCTGATTCCCCTGATGCTATACTTCACAACTGCCCTAAGTATGCTTAACAACTCCAATATAATGAACAGTCGAGGAAGTCAATCTGTAACATAGAAGGTGTTACAGAGTAAGCTCAGAATGCACTGGCAAAGGCTCCAAGATCTGTGACCAACTAGAAAGGAAGCCAGAAAGCTACCAAGCAATTTTCCAGCATGAATGAAAGACCCTTCAGTGACAAAGTTGCCCTCTATTGGAGTCTCAGGTGCTGAACTGCTGCAGAAATGTTACCATTGCACAAGCCTGCCCTCTAGTAAAGATCAAATTCTAGGAGACTAGGATTTTATTTATTTATTTTTAATTAGGGCAGAGCACTAACATAGTTCAAATTTATTTTATATATCTGGCCTTTCTATCATGCCATCCTTCCTCCTGCAAGGCAGAAAAAAAGATCTGAATTGTCACCAGCAGCAGATGTTGCAAAGCAGTCTAAAACAGATGCCAGAAAATCTTTCAGCTGAAAGGAAAGCGTCTCAGATGGGAAAGAGAGTTCTCTGCCTAAAAATTCGATTGCTTTGAAGGGAGAGTGCTCAGAAGACTGTTGGCTCTCTGACAGCAGGAGGGATCAAAAAGTATTGAATTTTTCTTGGAAAAAGGTGATTTTCTGTGTATCGGAGCAAAGCAGCAGGAAACAAAACTCACTAATCAGACAGAGTATGGGGAACAACAACTCTGCTTTTGTATCTACAGCAAAGAAATAACGCTCACATCACTCCTTCCAACCTATTTCATATGTGCGTATGTGTATATGTGTATACGTATATATGTGTACATGCAGTGTTTGAATGAGGTAATTGTGAAGGTGCTAAGGACCTCAGAAATGATGGACTGCTCTCCTTGCTTAAAAATAATAGATAAAGCTGCAAGATCAGGAGAAATAAGAAATTATCTCATTCTTAACCATTTCTTATTTTCTAGCAAGTGGAAATGAATGGAAAGTGATGCTGACTATGCAGCACAGTAACACAGCAGCTTGTAAACACACAGAAGGCTGCTGAAATTACTTAACAAAAACAGTTTGTAATCATTTACTGGAAGTATGTGCATGAGACCACATTAGGAACCGGATTCTTATTAATATCCTGTCCTCCTGCCTGAACTTTCATTTGTGATACACTTACTTATGCTACCAACCTTAATTACAACCATGCTATTTTTCTCTCTCATCTTCCTGCAAAAGTGAGGGTCTGCCCAGTAGTGACGGGCGTCCAACCTTCCACTGTCAGTGAACACCGTGCAGTCTTCATAGAATCACAGAATCATAGAATGGCCTGGGTTGAAAACGAACACAATGATCATCAGGTTTCAACCCCCTGCTATGTGCAGGGTCACCAACCAGCAGACCAGGCTGCCCAGAGCCACATCCAGCCTGGCCTTGAATGCCTCCAGGGATGGGGCATCCACAACCTCCTTGGGCAACCTGTTCCAGTGCATCACCACCCTCTGTGTGAAAAACTTCCTCCCAGTATCTAACCTAAATCTCCCATCTCAGTTTAAGACCATTTCCCCTTGTCCTATCATTATCTACGGATAATGATCTCAGTCACATGGGACTTCAAGGTGAGGGTCTCCAAGGCCAAAGGATGTTCTGGTAACCTCAGTGATAAACAGCAGCTGTGCTGAGTACAGAGACCCAAATATGAAGTTTCCAGAGAAATGTTAGGCCACATGCAAAGATTTGCCCCATGACAGCAGAATGGAGAAGACCTGAGCAAGAGTCCAGTGAAGCACCTGACGCTGAGCAGAGCACCATGGTAGAAAGGGGGAAGAACTGAGCTTTCTGGTCATGGGAGGGAGCTTAAAAGGAATTTGCGAAGCTGTGGAAGCAAGGAAGCATTTCAGGGAAGGGCACAAGGAAGGAGATCTCACAGTACTGTGGGCAAAGGTCAGAAATTTGTAGACAATTGGCTCTGCCAAGTGTCCCTGTGCAATGCAGCGCTTGTGCCTGGCAGGCGAGGCAAGGGTTTTTGGACACAGGACACTGGGGAGATGGTTCTGGAGAGCTGTTTGGTGATGGTCCCTTTCCTCCTGAAAGCACCCACCAAACTGCTGGTCACCTGCCAACAATGGTCTCAGAGAGGTTATACAACGTTACACTTTTCTCCGAGTAAAACTTGAGTTTAAGGTACCTGCTTTAGCAGGGAGGTTGGACTTGATGATCACATGTGTTCCCTTTCAACCCCTGCAATTCTGTGATTCTGCAAACTTTGGTCAATTTAAATGTCTGCATGATCTGGAAGGCACAAACCAACCTACAGGTCACATGGAAACACATCCATTCCTGTGCTGACTTACTCAATTCTTACTCTGAAATCTGTCAATAAAGACCTTGTGAATGACTATTAGTTTCCCTAGCACCAATGAGTACGATTTGGTATGGGAATCAATAACCCCTTAAATTAATCATTGGTTACAATAACAGATGACCAAAGAGCTTGGCTATGCATGCTAATTATTTACTACGTGCTATGGGAAGGCAGGCAGCCAAACACACATCCTTGCTTCCTGGAAGCTCTGTGGGAGAGAGGGAGGATGATTTGGTGCCTTAAGCCCAGGACAGCTCTGTTGCTCAGCTACTGCGTGACCTCTTGCCTAAACCTGCTCCCCTCTCCCAAAATGACACTAATGTCACTATGATCACTGAGTGCCAGGTTTCAAAACATTTTGAGTGATTAAACATTTGGAAAGATGACCAGGGGGCTTTCAGATCTGGACAGACATCGACAAAATCCCACAGGCAGTTATCTGTATCTGTTGGGGTCTCAAAATCATTTAAGCCCGACCCTTCGTCTCAGTGGGTTTTGATACCTGTGGATGAATAACCTCTCACAAGCATGCGGCGATTCCACTGAAAAATGACTGCACAGGCAACAAGTCTTGTATTCGACAGTAAGATGAGATGCATCCAATTGATGTTTAGCCGCTGCAAATACCAGTACAGTGCTTCCGGCTGTGTCACACTGTGATACATGTGAAGCTGCAGCCACTAAAATAAAAAGAGAACAACCTACTGCCCATTTAAGTGGCAGCTGCTCTGGATGACTGCGGTGCTGCCCAGCAAATTACTGAGCAGGCAGAGGCACAATTCCCTGGGCCGTGTGTTAATCACCTGCAGCTAGAGGGTGAGCACAGAGAGACTCTGCAGTAATGCGATGTGGGAACACAGGCTCTAGGCTGTGGTATAATACATCTACTGCCTAACAGTCCTTCTCCACCAAAGTTAGACCAAACTTTCATAGGGAGGACTGTAAGAGAAGATAAGCAAAACCAAAGGGCCAAATGATTTTGAAACAGTTTTCCAGGTGTGAAAGGCAAACTCAGATTCTACTTAGTTAACAGTGAGCATAAAAAGAATAACAGAGGCCACCTGACAAAAACACTGAAGTGCAAAACTTGCCAACCATGTGACTGCATCAGATGTGAATGATGATCAAACCTTATACAACAGACTCTACAGAAGTCAGAGTTTTCCCTCAGGCATACGTGTTGAAGTACAATCTTATCTTCTGAGGTACTGAGCTTAAAATTCAGCTGTAATTGCAGCTGTGTTTAAAAGCAGATAATAAAGATCAGTGATTGGTTTCCTGCATGTCCTATAGATTTGTTCAATATTGCTTCAGTTCTGGTGGCCATTCAGAGGCAACACTCTGATGGGTTGATATATGAACTAGGTGATCGTAATGGTCTCTTCCAACCTTAATGATTCTATGATTCTGTGAACACTCACAACCTTAAAATTTGATCAGGATGTTTGTAATCAGTCAGTATGGCCTGGTCTGTACAGAAAGCAAATCCTTTTTACATAAAGAGCCTTCTCATAGCAGAGATGCACAGCAGACGACATCTCAATAGCGCTCTAAGCTTGTGAAATACAGCTACTGATTTCAGCGTTGAAGTACAAAGTCATTTACTCTCTCAGATTTTAACAATTCTGATGGTGATGGTTCAGCTGGCAGGCCTATCACTGACCAGCCAGCACAGCATTTCATATGCTCACGCTGAATTCAACAGAACTTCTGCATCTTTCTGCGTGCAGAGGGGAAATAGCACAGAGTGCTTTCTAACTGTGGCACTAAGGAGCACTGGCCAAGCTTCAGTTTACCCAACAGTGGAGACAGGGCTCTTCAGCTTTACTCAAACATGAACTGAACACATTTGACTAAATCTTGCTTTTTGGGGTGAGACTCCCTGCGTTTGCTTTGTTGGACCACCAAAGAGTCCTGGCTTGACCATGAGTGTTTACCTTAAAACAAAAAGCTTACGTGAACTTCCAATAGGGCTGAGTACAGTTTGTCAGTGCTTGCAATAATCAGCACATCTGCACTCAGTAAGAAGCTGATAAATTCAGTGCTAAAGTATGGCCACCAATGTCCAGAAGGGAAAGAAGTGACGTTCTAAATGGAGGGCAAAATATCACCATTATATTTTTACATATCTACTCTGGATCTTCAGGAAAAAAAAAAGCTGATTTCAAATTAGAGCAGCTGTTCGACCGTGTCTGGCAATACTAGTTTATTGATGGCAGAGGTCACTGAAGTCTCAAGGGTAAAAACACAGCAATTTACTGGCTATCTCACTCACAACACTTCTCCATTGCAGCACCTTTAACAAGAACATCAAAAACAAATAAGTGTCACTGCACTGTAAATCTGCAGCCTAGGAATATCCCAAACTGGGGACTAAAGCAAAATCCTAAGCCTTCTAGAAATCACAGGTAACTTGAAAACTCATGGTGACTATGAACAAAATCAGCACCCAGAACATTTTAACAGTACATACCGCTCAGTCAAAGAACTCCCCAGCCAGTTTTCTTGGGGACATGTCGCTGCTTTTGCTAGAATTGATTTTTTCTTTCCTCTTTTATTAAAGGCTGCTGAAATAAAACCCAGCAACACACAAAACCAAATGCAGAGAGTTGATAAAAACAAGCAGCAGGGCAATGTGCCTTCCAGTATGCTAGTCAGTCAGCACGTACGCTACTTGCTCAAATGCTGCTGGCATGGTATTGCTTTGACATTTAGGAACCTGTCCACCTTTACTAGACGTGTAGCTCACCCAGTTACAACAGTTGTTTGCAATGCTAATCTGTGAAAGATTAAGAGATTTTCATGAGGTAGACTGTAGGGAAGCAGAGACAAGCAGGAAAACTACCCTGGCACCTACGTTGTTCCTGGCCTTCATACTAGTTTACATGCCTTCATGCTTCATGTCTTAAGAAAAGTCAGAGACAGGTCAGGGTAGCCCTTTCTTTTAAAGAGCTGGTCAGGGACTGTGCCAAAGGTCTTCCTCAGTCAGGCTTCTATAATCCCACCAGAGGTCTGACCAGTCACTGACATACTGGCAGCATCATCTGTCTCTGACCAGCAGTAAAATAAATCACGGTCATTACATGCTCAGATTCCCATGGGCTCTCTGTTGGTGTCCACAAGGGGCCATTTGGTTTCAAATTATTCACTTTAGAGTCCACTAGTGCCCACAGCAAATTTCCCCAATAAAATTAAGGCCAGGAAATGAAGGAAAAGTCATATTTTCCAAAGGACAGCAGCAGAAAAATGCAACACTCACGCCTTCTAATCTGAAGTCTGCTTTGCTAGTAGTGATGAATATCTGCTGAAAAAAACAGGCTTTTAGATTAGATTAATCCTAGAATATATATGACAAAAGCTTACCTAATCCAAACATACTCAAATATTCCTATTATGCTCACAGCCAGCCCATCTGATTTTATAGACCTTAGAATCCTCCATATAATTAAATTGAGCTTGCTCCTGAAAAAGCTGTTTGTTGTTGCTGTTTTTTTAATCTTAATGGTTTGCATTTTTGTCTGAAAGTTCCTGCTATTTAAACACTACTTGCAGAAGATGATCCCATGGTTTCAGGTCAACCTCACAGAAAGCTCTGCTGCAGTGATGTCCATGGCTGCGACAGTGAGGAAGGTTCACTGTCCATTTTTCTCCTCCTTGCTTTCCCCACATTTCTATGCCCCCAAAATTATCCAATCAGAACAAGGGAACTGAAGGATACGGGGAGCAGAAAATGGACTTCATCAATCAGTACATACAAAGGAGAATCTTGCAACCTACTCTACCATAGACAGTCTCTTGTTTTCCCAAGAGATTATTATCCTTGCTATAGCAGGCAGATTCTAGTACACTTGCCATGTGCAATACCATCAATTAATATCCACATAATTGGTGCCCAATGTGGTAGTGTGGATTGGGCCTTATCTTGGATCAACGACTGCACAGTGCAACATTCCTCTTCAGTGATTCTCACTGAGAATCCAAAAAGGTGAAGGATGAAGGAGACAGAGCAAGATCAAATGTGCTAGACTGTATTTAGTGATCTTAGTAGATCTTACTTTAAAAATAACCAAGTAGGTTCATATGTTGCATAAATGGCACCCATTCTGTTGTCTTGCAGAAAGCCTAGCATATTGTTTTCATAATCAAGTTATTTGGATGACACAACAGCAATTTAGATTAGGATTTGTTTACACAGCTAAATATGTTGAGTAATGAAATTAAAATAAGCTTTCTGCTTCTGTCACATCTGCAATAGTAACTGGCTTCTTATGGTTGAATACAAGCCCGCTGCACAGATGTTTCTTGATAAGGTATAAATCAGTGTTAGATGCTGTTTATTGCAGAGCTTTTACTGCTTTCTTCCCTGAAGGAGGGAATGTTCCCGACACAGCAACCAGATGTGACCTGCAAGACTGCATGAAATACCATTACAAGGAAAAACAGATCCCTTATTCAATATCAGCATGTGCAACGGCTCATCAAGTAATTATCAGACCATTTGAACATCTCTGTAGGACCTAACATCATTACTGCCAGGACTTAGTTATTGTAACCTGAAAAAGCTGAGCATCTCATAAATTGACTGGTGTCTGAAGTAGGAAATCCCATTTTAGTCAGGTTTCAATCCCGAACAGTCAAATTTCTGAGCAGACACTGCTCCTAGAAAGTGAGATAGTGTGAGAGATCAAGGCAGGTGCACTTCAGGGCACTGTAAGGAAGAGCTCTCTTCTGCCATCCTGCCCCATGTGACATCACTGCTGACGATGACAGGGAACACACTTATATTGCAGTGGTCACTGTGTCAGGAAAACTGAGATAAGAAATCTTCTCACTTGGAGAAAGTGCACATCTCTGAAAACCTCAGTATGTGGTTCCCTTAACTTCTGTGATAGCAGGGACATCCAACAGGAAAGACTCACCAATAGCCTAGCATTTGAAGGCATCCAAAGTCCAGTCCTAGAGCATGTCTGGCTCCTTCTATGTAGCAAATGAAAGCGATGCCCAAGGACTCTGATTGCAAAAGAGCCAAACTTCACAAGGTTTGCCTCTTGGAAGGTTTCATGAAGGAAAACCCGCCATTTCTTACTAAAAGAGAGGGAGAGGTAGAAGAACAAAATAGTCTCTGTTCTGCTTCACTCGTTACATGGACAGAAGATCCTGTCAACGTAGAAACAATACCAAGTATTTACTGGAATTTAATGGAACCCAGGGACCAATTAACACAGAAAACCACCAGACAGTGTATTTCTTGTTGTAACAAGAGGGAAATCTCACATCACTGCTGCTCCCCACTTTCTTAAAATAAAGCGCCTATGTTTTGTCAATTATTTCTTAATAGAAATGTTTATTATTTGGTAATTTCACCATTGCCCACTTGTCATTTGTTTCATATGCTACGTTCAGTCACAGAATTCCTCTTCGCTTGTATCCCACATTCCAAAAAAAAGAAAAAAAAAGAAAAACAGAAAAAAGGGGAAAAAAATGAGAAGACAACTTTCATTAGGGCATCAGACCAGCAATGTTAGAACCTGCCCTCAACCCCAAGTTCTCGAACTGCTGATTCTTCAATAGCTTGATGGATACGATGCACCTCATTCTGTGTTAAAGTCCTCTCCGGGTGACGGTAAATGATACGGTAGCAATGGCTGACCTTCTTTGTCCTACAAAACACAAACCAAAAGAAGACTCATAAATACACGTGCCTACAAATGCAAATACTTGAGGCCAAACACTTACCCTCTGGACCATTTTTTATTTGCTGCCTAATTTTGTTCCTGTTGCTTGAAAATCATCTTAATGCTAAAGTACACAGTCTGGAGAGGCAGGACTGAGCTGAATTTTAATTTTGCGGCAGAAGACTTTGCTGAAGTCCACCTTATACATCTACTCAGTTTTCCTGCAGGTCTCTCATTTTGGTGCTGTCTCCAGGGAGCACTGTGCACACACAGCCCCCTCAAACTGGTGGGGCTGGTGACAGATATATGGAAAACACCACTCAAACTCCACATGCTGGGAAACAGCACTGTTAGATAATGTAACGCATCTCAGGCCTCACCATTCTCCAGCATGGAGGAAGAGTCTCAACACAGCCACAAAAGCAACATTCATTTTTCAAATGAGGTGATACAGGATGTTGTCCTCCATCTTCACGGTCAAATTGACATACGTACTCTTCCCATGTACCATGATGGGAAGAAACTGGTCTCCCAGCAGTTGCTGTGTGGTGAGGCAGAGGCCTCCAGTCCTCACAGAGCTGCTTGGGATGACTTGCTTGTGAAAGTGGCCACAAAGGGAACTGCCATCCTCACCCACCAACCCTGTGGCAAAGCAGGGACAGCCCAGCAAACTCAGAAGAACACAGCATGACCTGATAGCAGGAGCAAATGTCAAAATTTCTTACCCTTTGCTGTGGAAAGAAAAGACAAAAGCGACCAAGGGAAAGAGACATGGTTAGTGAGCATAATGGATTAACAGTTGGACAAGATGATCTTAGTGGTCTTTTCCAACCTTAATGATTCTATGATTTTTTAAAATTTTAATGAAAATTAAAAAAAAAAAGAATAAAAAGAACATTTAACAGTTGCTGAGTTAAGCAAAGGCAAGTGAATGCAAAACTAGAAGCAAAACAATAGGCTGAGTAAGAGAGCAAAAAAAATCTTTACGAGAAAGAATGCAATCCATGTTTCACTCTCCATCAAAACCAGGATAGAGTGCAGAGCTCTTGCAAGAAAGGGGAATCTCTACAACTGCAGTGCATGTATTACTGAATTTACATGGCAAATCAAGCTTCAGGTCATCTTTCTTCTGAAAACTGTTGAATGTCAGATACCATGTTTATTATGACTTTGTGATTGAAACTATAAGGCTATACGTGCACATACACAAGGATAACTCTTAAGATACTCATTTCAACATCAGATCCTTCTAGAAATAGGCACAGGCAGTTTTCGACCTCAGAACAGCTATACCAACTTTGTCCCACCCAACTGTGGTGGGAAGCTTGCCCTGCTCCCACTGGCAGTTTAAAAACAAAAACAAAGATTAAAGCATTCCTCCATTTTTCTTTGAAGACGAAGCAAGTGAAATCTGACTCGTATAAGAAATGGCACACTATGTTTCATAAGGTGCTAGCTGACTGCAGTAACTGCTAAAAAACAGCCAAGAGCATCCCCAGGGTGCAGGATAAATGTAGAAAAGTGATTTTCAAGAGAAAAGAGGGAAATGTAACTGCAGAGAAGGTGTTGCTCTGCTCTGCTCCACCACTGCAAAGCAGATGGGAAGAGAGAACTAGGAGAAACAAGGAAATGGAATAAGAAGGGTTCGGACATGCTACACACAGAAACTTGATTAAGAGGGAGGGATAATTAATCGGGGCTCAACAGAAACAATTTTCAAAAAAGACTACCAAGTACCATTACAGCTTGTAACACTTTGACTTTTAACAGCATAACAATCCACCTGGACAAAAACATTTCCCAATTGCTCTGGCTGAAAATCTCTTCAGCAGCTGTACAGACATATGCCTGATCCTGAAACTCTACTATATACTGGGAATATATTGCAGAAAGGAAAGCTATTGCTACCATCTGATGTGAAGTAAGCACATGTTTGCTTAACATAGTTAAGCTGTGGTAGGGGTAGCTACAGCATAATTCCTTCACTGGTCATGGTTAAGTGAAGGTAACAATTTCTCTTGTCCGGTGTGTTCATATATTTCCCTCCCTCCACCCTAGTGAGCAGTTCATTAATGGGCAAATTAAATAGGTCACAATATGATGCTTTAGTTTCCTGTGGGAGTTCAGGAGAACAGCATCTTCAGGAGGCATCTAAATTAGGAAAGGCCAGATGTCTCAGAGAGTAGCATTGGACTGCAGTTCAGACAGCTGCAACTGCAGTTAGGCATTGGTATGGGAGATAAAACAGGGATTGCATTAAATGCAATTAATGTAAATGTAATTATACTTGAACAATGACATAAATACTGACACACATGGCTGGCTATGCATCACTCATGTGGTTGGAATGTTACATTCTTCTTTTAGCTAGGATTATTTGCATATTTATTACTAATTAGAAAGAAGTATAATTGTTATTTTATAATAATTATTATTATCTCAAAAAAAGACAAACTCTTACGTTTCAGAAAACTGAAGCATTGCTATCAAGGCACTACCAGCTAACTTTTCAAGGCAGATGAGGAAGAGTACTTCTTGGTCTTTTCCCCTTAATACCTATCCTATCCCCAAATAAAATACTAACACTACGTGATTAATCACTATCATCAGCTGCAACTGGAAACAATTATTGTCAGCAAATAATGCATTTGCTGATTTTCTTTCCTGCTTTGTACGTTTGCATGTTCTGTGAGGACGCACAGTCACAGCCTATCGTAAAGACAGTTCTGCTGCTGCATAATGAACTCTCTCCTGCATGTCATGCTGCAGAATACAGATAGAGAAACAGCAGCTCTCTACCCTGACCAACAGAAAAACTGAGGCTAAAACCAAGAACAGCAGCTTCACCAGGTAAAAAATATACAAAAATAATAGTAATATAAAAAAAAGAAAATAAAAATAGGAGCTTGAGTGCATGAGGCTTTATTTACCTAAGCTGCAGGTTGCAGTCACGTGGACGCCTTCCCTCCCATTAGGCTTTAGCTGATCTCAATGTCACAAGTCTCCTCTGCGCCAGCCTGCGGCTCTCAGGTAATGAAACGCAGTGAATACAGTGAAGCACTGCTCAAAGTGAAAAGGAAGACAGGGATGTATTCTGAGGCCACAGGAAGAAACAAGAACACAGTCAGTGAAAAAACACTGAAGTGAAACAATGTCTCATGTCCTTTCACGCATTTTTTGGAGGAAACAGTTTTGCCTTGTGATTTTAAGGAACTGGCATGCAGCCACATCCACGTGCTAGAGAAATGCTCACTGCCAGGTCAGATTCCCTGCATGAGGCCATCCTGAAGGTCAGTGTCTATGTTTCGCTATTTCAGCCTGTATCTTTGCACAGCTAGAAATTAAGGAACCTCAGTCTCCCAGCTGTCTAGTAAAATGATCATGAAAGTGAGCTGACACTGGAACTATGGCTAGAATGAAAGGCAATAAAAAACAATACCTATGTGTTAGCTTCCCCAGCATAGAAATCCACTGACGGATGCTTTCAATACAAATTGTCTATACAGCTGATCCTAGAAGCTACCAACAGCCACACAACTGGATCTGCAGCCACTGGGGAAGCTGCCTCTGTGGTTAGTTAAAAGGAAGACACCAGGTCTTTCGGTAACCAAAACATTACTTAAGGAATAAATGTCAGGTGTTGGCTTTGTCTTATTGACATGCAGTACTGTAACAAGAATTCCCCACCATGCTTTTGTAGAAGGAGCTTTAAAGGGCAGCACTGAGCTGGAGGAAAAAAAATCCCAAGCACTTTTAACTGTGTTCTACTTTCTGTCTTAAGACAGAGACTTCTGTATGGAGGTTAGCCCTGCTCTTAGGTGGGTGAGGACAAAGGAGAATCGGGCATTTTTCTAGAAAGCAGGATTTGCTTTGAGGAATACAAGACCAGAGATGACAATCTCCCACAGCATCTAGGGGTGAAACTAGGAGTCTCTTCTGTATGCCAAGCAATGCACTAAGCAGTACTACTCACCACCACTTCTGTATTGGACCTCTTCCTATACACATGACAACACCACTATTTAAGATTCTTTTCTCTATATTAACTGAGTTGTGTGAATGAGGTTCTTGGAGGCTCTCCTGATTCTGCAACAGCAATTTGCATCCTATATTCCAAAGAAAGTCTTGTTTGTGAAGGACT
The DNA here is from genome assembly GCF_951394365.1 of Tetrao urogallus. Taxonomy (NCBI): domain Eukaryota; kingdom Metazoa; phylum Chordata; class Aves; order Galliformes; family Phasianidae; genus Tetrao; species Tetrao urogallus. The sequence continues at coordinate 81,409,965 of NC_136815.1, read as the reverse complement.
GTCCTATGAGGGATGACGTGGAAGTATTTTCTCTTGCTAACATCATAGTTGCTGGAGCCATGCAGAGAGCACAGCTTTGACTTTGCCTTCTGGCTCAAACAATTCTAGAATGGCCCATGTGGAAATTATTTAACTGCAGAAATGCCAAACATGTAGACAGGTATTCTCAACTTATACTTCTCCAGATATGCAGTCTGACTTCCTTTGGAACCAGAAAAACACCTTAAGTTTACAGCAGGTAAAACTCCCCTATACTGAACGCTCCAGCCTACAAATACGATGTTAAACCCTTAGTGCTGGTGACACCACAAAAATCCCTACCAACATCCCAGAAAACTACTTTAAGGAAAGCCAATAGAAGCTGTATCTGTCTATGGTCCCATTTAGTTTGCAACGAGGCTAATGAGTGAGATACACTTGGATACACAATTCAGATACAGCCACCTACATTTGTTGTCTGAAATCTATGGGAAGGAAGGCCTCCACAACTGGTAGATTTTGGCCACAGTTCCTGCAGAAAACACATTTAAGAGCTATAACCTCTCTTTGAGAGAGGTTATATCCAGCCAAAGCTTTTTGGTTATCCAGCCAAAGCTTTTCTCTCCAATTTAACTGAAGCCTACTTCTCCACTTTCCTGTGTTAAAAAGACACCAAAAACTTCAGCATCCAACAGCACACAGAAGACGCAATTACCTTTTCCTTTTTGTTTCATGCTTCCAGACCACATCCACCACTATTATAGTAAGCGCAACTGCTAAATGTCATACTATAAATTTTAAATTGACAAATTGCACTCTTTGCTAGGAACCACATCATGGAAAATGGCAAAAGGCTTGTGCTATATACCTTACTGTCAAGGCCAAACAATTCAATTACCATGGTGATATGCATGTAGAATATAGCTGTAATTCTCTGAACAAAGGCCTTTCCCAGAGATGCATTCTTATCTGTCCTTTCAAATGCTAATACTCCATTTCTCTGGAAGAGTGTATTGTATATAAGAGCATATTTTTTTAAATGGACACGTTTTTGTTTAAACTGATTTTCATGCTAGGGAAAGGCACTAGATCACCTCCAGAAGAAAGAATTGTTTTAAACCCACAGAAAGCAGGGAATGGCCATTTCTGTTGAACAGCTGATACCTGGCAGAAGCATGTTCAGTTTCAAAGACAGTTCAGCTCAACATAATCATTCTGAGATCCTCAACATTACTTGACCACTGCGTTGGTTGTTATTTTCTTTGTGGTTTTGATTGTAAAAGAGATGTGTGCTCATTGAGAGAGAATGGGAGATAGCTATTCTATTTCAAAAACTTGAGACCATAATGGACTTTTTGCTATCTTTTATTTGGACATGGTGAAATCTGCACCTGAATACAGAACCTTGAACCTGCTTGTCTTTTTCACTCTTCTTTTCTTTAATATTAATTCATTTTTAAGCTCATCTCTTACTCTTGAAAAAAAAAAAAAAGGTAAAAATTCTGTTAATAAGGTTACTGAGAGAAAAAAGAACTGAATGGGATGTAGTGGCAAAGCACATAAACAACATCTGCTAGTGAAGTTAATGAAAGCTAGACAAAAAATGCAAGCACTGAAACTTGTTCACCTTCTAAGTCCCTGAGATGCTCTTAAGTATCAATAAATAGGATTTAAACAGTTTTCAAGTATCTGAATACTTGGTATATATAACGATTCTCCTCTCCTACCTAAATCTGTCACCTAATTTCTTACATGTCAGAAGAAACAGAGATCATAGAATCATTAAGGTTGGAAAAGACAACTAAGATATCTAGTCCAATTGTCAGCCCATCACCACCATGCCCGTTAACCATGTTGCCCAGTGCCATATCCACATGGCTCTCGAACACCTCCAGGGATGGTGACACCACCACCTCCATGGGCAGCCTGTGCCAGTGCTTCACCTCTCTTTCTGTGAAGAAATTTTTCCTAATATCCAACCTAAACCTTGCGTGGCGCAACTTGAGGCCATTATCTCTTGCCCTATAACAAGTTATCTTGAAGAAGAGGCTGACTCTCAGCTCACCACAACTTCCTTTTAGGTAGTCATAGAGGGCAGTAAGGTCTATTCTGAGCTTCCTCTTCTCCAGACTAAACAATCTCAGTTCCCTCAGCCAATCCTCATCAGATTCGTGATCCCACATCAGCTTCGTTGCCCTTCTCGGGACATGCACCAGGGCCTTGATGTCTTTCCTATAGTGAGGGGCCCAATACTGAATGCAGTACTTGTGGTGTGGCCTCAGCAGAGCTAAGCACAGGGAAACAATCACCTTCCTGCTTCTGCTGGCTACGTTATTTCTGACACAAGACAGGCTGCCATTGGGCTTCTTGACCACCTGGGCACACTGTTGGCTTGAGTTCAGTCAGATATCAACTAACACTCCCAAATACTTTTCTTCTGCACTGCTTTCCAGCCACTCTGCCCCAAGTTTGTAGAGATGGGCTTGTTGTGGCCAAAGTGCAGGACTCAGCACTTGCTTTTGTTAAAGCTTGTACAATTGGCCTCAGCCCAGTGATCCAGCCTATCCAAACCCCTCTGCAGGAACCTCCTACCCTCATGCAGATCAACACTATTCCCAAATCAGTGCAATCTGCAAAGTTACTGAGGGTGCATTCAGTCCCCTCATCCAGATCATCAATAAAAATATCAGAGTTTGTCCCTATATTTACCCCTGGAAAGCACCTCTGGTGACTGTTTGCCAGCTGGATTTAACTCAATTCATCACCACTATGAGGTGAATGGCCCTCCAGCCAGTCTTTTACCCAGAGAAGAGTACACATGTCCAAGCCATGGGCTGCCAGCTTCTACAGGAAGGGACAAAAAAAAAGTGGGAATTACAGTCAAAGACTTTACTAAAGTCTAGGTAGATTACATTCACAGTCTTTCCCTCATCCACAAGGCAAGCCACACGGTCATAAAAGATCAAATAGGTCAAGCATGACCTGCCTTTCATGAACCTAAACCCAGTTATATAATGAAAGAATGTTTCACAAGTATCATCCAAAATAGGAAGCCTCTTGAGTATTAGATGCATTCACTAAAAGCTCAGTGAAACTATTCAGTTATTTATCGTTTGGCCCAGCATTTTGGTCCCTATCTACTTTTTTTCATTTCAACACACCATCTTAGTTTGCTGATGAATGCCAGCAAAAGAAGAACCAACATGAGGGTGGTGTGAGGCTCTTCCCTCTCACAGCTCCCAGCACAAGGGAATCTTGCAAATAGAACAAGTTACACAATAAAACCTGAAAAGATATTTCCCTGGTGCACTGTTACAGGTGTCTCAGTAATAGAATATTGTCAACCCACCTCAGATCCAAGCACTTCCCGTTAAAGAGTTTTAAGGCCTCAAAGCGCCAAAAGAAATGGAATCTCATTCAAGGAACAATGAAACATCATAGTTGTGACGTATAGGAAGAAAAATGTCATTCTCCATTATACCAAAAGAATATCCAAAGTCTCCATAGGATAACAAGATAACTGGTGACACAAAATTTTGCTGCCATGGAAAGCCAGAAAAATATTGTAAAGCCATAGGCTTCAAGATTGTGGTTAGGCTTTTTATTAGTTTTGTTTTTAAAGCAGTTCATTGATTCTTTGAAGAAAGTAATGCTCAGTGGTTGTACATCAGGTATGAACAAGTTTGGTATGAAACCAGGATAGACTCCAGGTATACACCAGGATAGCACCGGTGCAAACTGCTTGTCCTTCTCCAATCCCTCTCTCTTTGGGAAAACCATGTATCAAGCACAGGTATTAAGGAGTTGATTCCACAGGGATTTAAATATGGAACTGTCAGAGATGTCCCTTTTCAAAAGACAAACTTTGCTCTCTCCAATCACATGGGGCCTCTTCAGTTTCTAAGGGTTCACCACTCCATCCAGTGAGTTCAAAAGCCTGCTCTAAATCCAGGGAGATAGGCTAAAGTCTGAGTATCTTCAAGAGTTGCTGACAGCACAGCAACCTTGGAGCGCTCACCATGCCAGAGAGAAGCAACTTCATGCACTTTTAATGGAATGATTTTCTCAACTTACCAAGGCTGAGGCTCTCAGGAATAAAAGGAAGCCCTGCAGTGGGCATCCACATAAAGATCAGAATGTCTGCAAGCTGATGTGGCTCAGAATATGGTTAAAAAACAAACTTCTTCATGGTTACCACTATACACGGACTACACAAGTGGAATAATGATAGGAAAAAGCAAATATTCTGATACAAATACAAACAAAACGATCCAGTGAAACAATTGCTACTCACTGCAGTGGAAAACAAGAGAAGGTAAAATATTTGGGACATTTAATTATGTGCTAAACATAGAAAAATAATTGGATACTGAAAGCATGAGAGAAAAAGTGATAGTCTCAGCATCGCACAAGACACAACACCTGTTGTGTGTACAGCACAGAGTTTAATTTATCTTTGCTTTACCTGGATTTAATTGTAAAGGTTCAGTGACAAATGCTTTTCAGTGTCTGATCGGGTTTTCACCAAAACAAAATGCAAAGGGCAATACTTTTTGTTGGTTTTGTTTAAAATTTGATTAATAGAGACTAAAACATTTGCCAACCCAGCAACCAAAAGAACAAAGTAACTTCATTTGGATACTGTGCCTCATAGGAATTGCTGCCTTGCCTTTTCTCCCTGGGTAGTTCAGAAGCCACAGCAAAACTACATTTCCCGTGAGAGGCCAAGGCCAAAAATTCCCATCATGAATTACACCCTTTTCTACAAAAGAAATTTGGTTAACATAGTTGATAAAGAATGAGAGCATACTGAGGAGAACAGAAGCATACATTCTGCATACAACACTGAAAGTCCTTGCAGCACTGGCAGTTAAAGTGTTCTGACTGCTAGCCAGCAAATAATACCAAATTCTCACAGAAAAATTTAGATTTTCAGTGAGTAAAACACAACAAATCAACGTATTTTCTGTCACTGCTGGCTCTGATGCTTTTTTCACATTTCTGTTGGCCTCCTTCACAAATGATTTAAACAGAGAATAAGGCAGCTTTGGCAACGATAGGCTCTGTGGATCTGGAAGAAGTTAATGACTTAGAAAATACAGTGCATTGCCTTCCAGGACAACTGGCTGGTACTGAAGCAGGTCAGGGACTCAACCAGCTTGCAAAAAAAAAAAGAAAAAGACTTTAGGTAATATTGTTGCAGAATTGTTGTGCTTCTTGTGAAAAGATATATTTACATCCCCCTGAAACAAGGTAAAATGAAGAAAGGGGGTCCGGTCCTGCATCTGCCAAAAAGCAGTATTAGTTCCATCACTGGTCATTAGTCACAACAGCATCACTGAAAAGTTTCCAACCACTGGCAACCAAAATGCCATCTGGAAGCACTTAAGAGTGACAACGTATCTCAATAATTTGAACAAACCCAACGTGAGAGGAGAATGTGGACTCTTTCAAACGCTACCTAAAATATTTATAGTAAAAATGTTAAGTGTGATACCTTTTCAGTTCTTCTGAGTGAAAGATCAAAGAAGAGAAGTATAAATATTCAGCAGTTTTTTTCCCCCAACTACATGTTAATACTAAAGGCTACAAAAAGTATTACTAAAAATAACACTGCTGCCAAATTCAAACATATTTCATAATCGAGAAAAAAGGGAATTTATATGAGAATTTAAAACAATTCATTCTCCTAAGAAATGAAGATGGATAGGAGTGACAGCATCTCCATTGAGCACTAGCAGAAATCATGGTCTACAAATTTAGGTGGCAGACAACTGCACGGTAAGGACTGAATGTTGGTTCAGGTATTTATGTAGCTTTCTGATCAGTGGGTTTGTCCTTACCACATCCAGTTCCTTTTACATTTAATTATAGGCGAGGTAAAGAGGGACATGGCTCTGGATGCAGATCGGGAACCTGTAGCATTTTTCCAAAGTCACACAGCAAATCAGTGACAGAGGAGGGGCATGAATGAGTGCAGGCACAGGCCCTCTGAGTTACCTTTCTTTCAAGTTACTCTTCCCGCACATGCACACTTCCAGTTACTTGTCTTTTCTACAAACTGGATAGCAGCCTTGGTAATAAAATGGGCTAAGGCAGGAAAAAGCAACTCATCCCATATACAATGGACAGGATAACCAACGGTGTTGTGTTTGGCAGGTGACAAACTAAACTTAAATACAGAGAAAACAGGTGAAGGAGAGGATGGAAGAGAAGATTTAACAGGAGGATACAAGGGACTTCAAGATCAAGAGTGGAAGTGGAAAGAAATCATTTGTCCTTTTTGTGTAAAAGCAACAAATTAAAAGCAGGCTGCAGCACTTGAAGGCAACTCAAAAACATCTGTACATCTGTGTGTGCAAATACAGGGAGTTTCTCAATGGGCTTGCTTACACAGTACCTGTAAAAACTAGTGCAAATTCTTCAGCTTTTCACACAGTTAAGTGTTCTTTATTACTTCCTTCCACTCCATATACGATTTTTCCTTCAGAATTGTCAGATTCTATGAGCCTTAATCTGGGTAGCTGGTTTTGTTTTGAAGATACAGAAATTCCCCACTTTCCTTCCCTGAGGGTGGTTTAGTTTCACACAGACAGTCACAAGAAACCTGTTTTTATTGCTTTTCTGACAGTTGCTGCCTTGGGAAGACAACTAAGAAAAAATCCTCCAAGTGAGGATGACTATTGGCCAGCACACTGAACTATTATTAACACACAGGAAAACTATCTGGCTGTTAAATAGGTTAAAAAAAAACACCACCAAAACAATAAAAAGAAATGAAAAAACTCAAACCCTCTTGCTGGGTCCCATCAGCGTGGACAATACACTCACACCATCATGTAAGACAAAAATCCTTTGTCTTATCAATGAGGCCTGCCTGGTTATTTTGAATAGAAGGATGGTGGGGAATGTTAGTTGTACTGAAAGCAGCCAAATGATGACAATATGTAGCAACCAGGTGCACTGGACAGAACTTCTACAGCTGTCAAAATGAGCTTTAGTTTGGAAAGTTCCAACTGCTGCTTGGCATCTATATCATTAATATTATGCCTACTCTGTAAAAAGACAAAAGAAAGGAAATGTGAGTATGATACCGTGCTTGCACAGTGAATGCCTCCTATGAGAAGATGACATGAGCATCTCTTGATGAAATACAATGTGGACATGAAGACCAATAGGTTAGGGGACAAAATGAAATGATTCATTAGTAAAATCTATGAAATCATTGGTCTGCTACTCAGGAAAGGAAGACATTGATACATTACCTTAGAAAGACCAACACACCATTTTTGCTAAGACTTCTTTAAAGGCCAACTGATCCTCTAACAACTGGGAAATAATATCAGCAAAGAAGGGATAAGATTTCAGCCCAGGATGGGGAATACGCAGTGAGCACTAGGCTAAATCTAATGCTCTTAAATCACCCAAGTCTGATGAACTTTGCTGTAAGATATTTAGAAACAAGTGGAAGATATCCCACAGCTGTTATCAGTTGTCTTTGAGGTCACTTTGAGGTTACTTGGAAGGTAAGTAAGATACCAAATGTTTGGAAGATATCACAGTGCTTATTTCTGAAAACGAAAAAACAACAACTACCTAAAAAACCAGGGGAGCTCTAGATCAGTTGTTTTTACTTCAAATACCTGGAAAGACTCTGGTGCAGATAATCAATGAAATTGAAAGCAAATCAAGGATATGGTGGTTGACGCCCCGTCCTTGGAGACTTTCAAGGTGAGGCTGAATCAAGCCTTGGGCAACTTGATCTAGCTGTGCATGTCCCTGTTCATTGAAGGGGAGTTGGTCTAGATGACCTTCAGAAGTCCCTTACAACTCTAAGGATTTCTATGATTCTGCAATTCTACGGATATAAAAAAAGACAAAAAATAGAATACGTGCAGGTATCAAGCAAATTTAGCCAAGACAATATAATTTCCCACATTTTTAGGCTAGTTAATAAATAAAAGTATAAATTGCAGCAAGTAGCAAACATGACGCACATGTAGGGATGTGTACACAACTTAAGAGTCTGCTACACCAGATAAGAAAAAACAGTCTACAGAAAACAAAAATTTTAAGAAGTTGCAGGTCATGTCAAAAAATTGTCAGGAAAGATATTTAAAATTATAATGAGTTATATAGAAAATGTAAAAAAGGGAAAAAAAGAAAAACACTAGATCCATTGATAAGATTAGGTAGTACAAAATACGTCTTCATCACCTGTTTCATCTTGGAGGGGGCTGCATAAAGGCAGATGAGCAAACCAATGATCTACGTGATTGCTACTAGAAGGTGAAACAGCTGGAGTAGCTGACAATAATTTGTTGCTTCTGGAAGCAGTCATTCACAGTTCGTAACCAAATCTGAAGGATTCTTCTTGTAGGGTTCTTCATCTTGGCTTTTGTATGATGGAAAATTTTCATTAATGGAATAGGTGATGCAGAAGCAGTGTTTGTTAACCAGCAAATTACATTAAACTGGTTGAAACAGAAAGCACATCTGAGGACAGGAATAGAACAATCTTGACAAACTGGAAAAGCTGAAGGACAGAATTCAATCAGAACAAGTGCAAGCTTCTCTATTTTGCCCGGAACAACCAGCTGCACACACTAAGAAGGGGAAACAACTGGGTATATAGCAGTCCTGCATAGACGACATAAGGACCACAAGGAATGACAAGCTGAAGGTGAATCGGTGACATTGTGCTTTCACCTAAGCAAACATCACTCTGGGATGAAGTGCAGGAAGGCAGCCAGATTGACATTCTTCTACTCTACTCAATGCTGCTGCTGGTTCAGCTGAAGTACCCTCAAGAAAGATGTGAGACAACTGGTGGCAGATCTTCAGGGAGCAATGAGAATGAGCAGATGTCTGTACAACATGAATTATGAGGAAAGATTGAGGGAATGCTGATTGCTCAGCATAAAGAAGAAGAAGCATATAAACACCCTTCAAATACATAAAATACACAGCTAGGTAATAATCTGTTCATCAGCATTTATAGGAGGCAGGAGAAGAAAATAATGGGCTCAATTGCAGAAATGTTCTGCTTGTAAACTTGCTTGGAAAGGCAGCAGGGTCATTCACTGCTGGAAAATTTTAAGGACTGGTTATACAAGTGTCTGTCAGAAATGCTATAAGTAGTGCTGATCCTGCTTTGGAGTGGGAGGATGAACTAGGTGGCAATACTCTCCAATTCTGTAGCATAAAATTTAACAGCCTTTGAAGTGCAGCAAGTTACTTGATTAGCAAAGACAGCTCCAATCAAAAACATATCATGTGTTTGCTTATCCCATTGTATTAAAAGGACATGGGGAAAAAAAGTCTGGTTCAGGAAGCCAAGCAAGTAGGAAATGCAAATCAGGGTTGCTGTATGTGGCAAAAGAGATCTGTTTTACCAGCATTATATTCCCTGGAAATAAAGCAAACATGGAAAAGCTTCTGGAGGGAACAGAAGAAAGAGACAGACAGAGAGGGAAAAAGAAATCACCTGAAAATGATGAAACCTCTCTAGGCCAGCAACCTTTTCATTAGTGTAGCCGTTGCTGAAATATGGCAGATAGGAAAGCAACATGCTACTGAGTTACCTTTCAGTGACTAAAGCCAACGGAAAAATAAAACCAGCAGAAGAGAGAAGTCCACTCCTTAAGACAGTAACCCAAAGGGAGAATGTCACTCATCTGCCTGTCCCTTTGCTTCAGGGCTGAAATGCCTCAGGAAAGCTCCAAGGAACAGTCAGACAAGATGCTGCCTATCCTTGATATGCTGAACTGAAACTTTCTTTTGCATGCTTTTCTGATTTTGTATCAAGAACTTAACCCTTTGCTTTTGGCTATCTGCATTCACTTTGAAGTCCAGGCAGTTTAGAATGAGAAGAATAAAGTCATGCTTCCAAAAAACAATGTTGCCAACAAGTCTGTAGGGAATCTGCAACCAGATACCAGTCTTGTATGAAGACCCCAATGGGGACAACTATTCTGAGGATGATGACCTCCCTATACAGAAGGTGATTAACTTCATATGTTGTTGCAGGTAGAGAGACTGAAAGATAGAGAAGAAATTACATGTGCAAAGACATAGTACAGATCAGCTAATTTCAGAATAGAAATACATGGAAATGCAATAGAAATCTCAGCTTATGGAATCTCTGTGTAATGCTCTCAGCAATCATCCGTGTTTTCCTTGTATTTGTACACATTATTCTGTTTCCCCATTCCCTCTCACTCCCGCTGTTCCGTATCACTTACTGTACCCCTTTCCCACATACACAATAGATGCAAGGAAAGAGCTGTCTTTTCCTTTACCCATGCTGCCTTTTGCAGAAGGGAATGAGAGGCCATGACTCTGCTACAAACAAAAACAATTCCATGTACCTCTACAGGAATACACATATGTAAGTGCATATATGCATTCACAGCCATTGCTCCAAAGTCTTTCACTTAACCTCTGCAATTTTGTTTGGACTGGTAAGACCACTGGTTTCACAGTAACCTTGATGTTTACTAAAACTTTTTCAGAGATTAAATGTTGATCTCATAAAAGTTCCACTGTAGACGTGTTCTTTTGTTCCTACATGCAATATGAAGTTGCCAGGGAACAAATAAACTATTTATGACTTATGCCTGTACAGTAACGAAGAATGGCTTAATGGGGGCATGTACCACTTTGAAACTACCGCAGTCTGTTGTTCCCTGCACTGGAGGCTCTTACACAGTGTTTGGAAGTATACTCTCTTTTCTCCTCAAAATAAGATCAAATTCTTGGCACAATTGTCTAAATCATAGCAGAAATATTTATACATGACGCAGACTCCTACACGCAGTCCCACATGTCTGCTTTACTTGTAGGTAAATCACTGTAGGTTGCAGACTGCTGCACCCAGACTGCATCAGCTCCAGCTAAATGACTGAAATTAACTCAGTTACTCTTACATTAAGAACTTTAGAGTTACTTAGGAGGACACTGATATCTATTATACATAAGATGCAGCAATTTGGTGGCTTGACCTCAAACTCCATCATCTCTGCTAGTACATCTTCCTTGTGTGAATCATGGTAACAAATAGAGGAGGAGACTGTCCATCTGCAGGTAGCCAGCTGCCCGAACAGTCACCTTGACAGCTGTCACCACACTTAAAATCAGCAGCTTGCTTTCTACTTTGCCTAATACTTGTGATATCCAGACAGGATGGCTAGCGTTCAAACACAGCAGTAGCACTGTGTTTTGAAAAGCAGTACCAAAGAATATGAAAATCATTAGGTGTGGATACTGCTGAGATTGTTGCTCAAGTTCCCCTCTGAACCACCTCCAACTACTATGTCTCTGCACTGCACTCACATGCATGCACAAATTCTTCTCCCCAGCCCATGACACCTCTCTCTGCAGAAATGGCTGGACAAACACTGGTGCTGGACGTGTAGAGTCAATGAGAATACAGCAGCTTAAAATGAAAGAGATGACAGAGGAAACTCTGTAGCTGTTAAAAGACAGAAGATGGAGACCAGAATACCCCTGTGATCTTTTTGCACTGTCATCTCTATCTGCAGTGAAGAGCCAGAGAGACAGTTTGGACAACCCAGTAAGATTGTATCAGCTGAGGAACATCAAGTAAATAAAGGTGCACAGATACTGCAGATCCCTCTCCTCAAACCCAAGTGCTTTTCATCCACAAGATTTAATCAGCATCATAATACTTGATGCTACCATGATTTTGCATTAGCATCCATAGGAAGAAATGTTATCTCCCCTTTCTCTTGGATAAATCTACAAGAGGAATCAGAGTATCAGTACAAAGGACAAGAACAGTTACACAACAGTCAAAACACCTACAAGCATTTCCAAGATGGAGCAGAGTTTACCTATACTGCTAGCACACCTGCACAGACAGGGACAAGCTACCTTCTGGGTCTCTCAGATCCCAAGAGAGACTGGTTCTGATTTTATATACTCAACAACACATCCCACAAACTCCACAGGAACTAATGGAGTGAAGAAGCAATGAAAAAATCTGAATCAGTCTCTGCATTCATCTACAAAGCTCGCTCTTACTCCCACTGTGTTGGATCAATCTTCATTATTTATTTATTTATTTATTTATTATTATTATTATTATTTTAAGCTTGAACCTGTATCTATTTTCTTTTCCCCGAATATTGGGCGACCATTTCACTAGCACATGGGTGAGTCAACAAAACTGAGGTTTCATATTCATCAGCAGGTCTGCTTGCACAAATCTTGCTGCCCTGCTTCTCAGATTTGCCCTACTGCTCTCAGCCTCTGTTTGAGTGGCTGCATGGGAGCTGACGTGGCTGAAAAAAGAACGGGTAGTAAAAAGAAAAGAAAGACATAGATTCCCAATCTGGTTCACTGAATAGCCACACCAGTCATTGTAGCTGCACAGTGCAGGGGGTGAGAACTGCATAATCCTTATGCTGCTAAGAGAAATGCACGTGGAAAAAGTTGGCAATTCCATATAATCACTGAAGTACATTCATGTACGAAGTTCGTGTAAAAATAGTATGTCCAAAATGGGACTCATACAAGAAAAAGGAAAAAAACTGGCTGTCCCCAAACGCTGCTAAGTGCAGTATCCTGGCCTATTCCCATTGAAGGCAATGGAATGACATCTCCATTATGCCAACTGAGGATTTAGCTGACATTTTATAAAACAAGAGGGATGGGTCCCTGGATAGCAGTGTTTTTAAAACTGATGAGCAGAATCAGTTAGTCTGATGCTCTTCTTAAAACTGATGATACACCAGTTTGGTTAGGAAGTAAGTAAACATGTTCGAGACTGCATGAGCAGAGGTAAGCAAATACAGCTATGCCAGCTGAACTTTGCAACAGTGTGAATTCTTTTGTCATCATTTAAGATTGAGGTCAATAGTTTAAGCAGACCTTACAAAGAAGGAGCCTTCCTAGGGCTCCTGCTTGAGCACAAGTTTGATTCTATGTAGGCAAAATTCTCCTTTCTGGTTAATGTAATACAAGTCCTGAAAAGACAGATTTCTACTTGTAAGCTCTATTTTTTGGTACATCATAAAATACAGCAGCATTGTTTAAGAGATCGCTTTCATTAAAGATTAATCTGTTCACAATCACTGCCTATACCTGTTTCTCTGTATTGTGAGACATCACCCCAGGCTGACTGCATGGCTTTCACAAATTAAGAAGTGGAGCTGGACAGAAGTAGGTGTTGGGATTGAGAGAAATAACCGTGGACCACTCATTTGCTGACTGAAGGCAAAGTTGCCTTTAATGAATAGTTACATGGAGGATATGAGATAGTAAGTGGGACTGTTATGAAACTTAACCATGAGATACTTTGAGTAATGATCTACAAAGCTGTTAACTGGATTCAGAATGTTTTTGAGTCATTACCATATAGGACTGGGTTGCTCTGAATGGTATATGAAATCCATATGGCTAGAGACATTAAATGACTTACTTTTGGTTAGAGAAGAAGATGGAAATGAGCACACATTTACATGGATCTTCAAAAATAAGAAATGAATAATAAAAAAGAAATCAGCTGTAGTTACATACCATCCGGACCAACAGTACTTTATCACTGAACTTTTAATTACAGATGTCCTGTGACTGAGAACTAGTAGGCACGAAACTAGCATGAATTTTCAGTGTTTGAGGAAAAAATACAGCAAGTTCACTGGACTGATGTATCTGTTATGACATCAACTCAAAATAAAATGAGGACCAGCTAAAAGGATGCCGAGTATAAATATAAATCACTGATCTTTCACTTCTTTGAGCGTTTTCACGTTCAAACTCAGATGCTAAATGAGCTGAGCACTTAACACAAAAAAGAGCAAGTTACAAACCTACCACAATGGCTATAATTCATTCAGGAGTAATTACTCCAGCAAGACCAGGGCTGAGCTAGTCAGACAACTCTATTATCTTTCACCTGAAGAAATTGTGATTCGTGGAGAAAATGTCACATTTATACTTAAAAACTGTTTCAAAGATGACGTGTATCGTTTGGCACAGCCCAGTCATCTTAAAAATACTGTGAGAGGCAGAGATAGCAAAGAGAACTCTTTTTTTATGATTTCTCACCCTTGCGTTCAGCCACTGAGTTTAGCCCGAATATTCAGTATCTCAGCACTTGGCACACCTCAAGCATCAGCACTGAACTGCTCTCAGCTGATCCTCAGGGATGCGGCACTGGCTCTCCTAGAGATGAAGGCTCCCTGCACAGAGTCTGTGCAGCACAGAGCAGCAGGGCAAAGAAGAACTGTGTCTTCTTCATTCCCTGGAAACGCTGCACAAATCATAGAAACATAGGACAGACCTGATGAGGATTCACAATTCTGCCTCTCTGCTGAGTCTGCACTTGGCACTTCTCCTTCAGCATCATATCAAATTTGATGTGGCGTCTACTTTTTTCTCCAGACCTTTTAAGAACCCTTCATAAAGAGTACATCTTTTCCCCCATTATAAATCTGAAATAGAGCACCACAAAACACTGACTTGATCTAGATGACCTTCATAGGACTGGTGCTGAAATTCTGATAGCAAATGATCACAACAGCTACACGTGGCTTAAAAAACCACCTGCATCACCGTGTAGTGACATCCCAGCTCCAAGTGTTGCATGGCATGCAAAGGTCACAACTAAAAGCATGACTGGACCAGGCTGAAATCATTTTTATTTTGTTTCAATCAAGAAATGAAACAAACAAACATTTTCCGTTTTTGAAAACTTCCCATCTAGTGTTATAAACCTGAATATACACATGTGGTATCTGTGATGTTCACTAGCTTGACACTTTCCATTCAGGATAAGCACACCTACATTATTTTGCTTTCTACAGTGAGCAGAGGCTGGAAAAACTTGGTTGTAAGTATTGAAAAGCAGCAATGAAAGCAGGTTTAAGGAAGCAGTGTACAGACAGAAAGAACTACCTGCCTTTTGCTTGAAAGCAAGAGTAATAACTGAAAGTTACAGACAATGCTAAATTGAAATTTAGGTGTACTCACAGACTGTGACACTTGAATTACAAATACAGTGAATCACCTTTGAGGTATTTGAAGAGAGCAATAAGGTCTCCCCTCAGCCTCCTCTTCCCCAGACTAAACAGCCCCAGTTCCTTCAGTCTCTCCTCACAGGACACATTCTCCAAGCCCTTCACAAGCCTTGCTGCCCTTCTTTGGACCTGCTCCAGCACCTCAGTGTCCTTTCTGTATGGAGATGCCCGAAACTGAACACAGTACTTGAGGTGAAGCCTCACCAGTGCTGAGTACAGGAGCAGGATGACTTCCCTAGTCCTCCTCACCACACCACCTCTGATCCAACCCAGCATGCCATTGACCTTCTTGGCCATGTGGGCACACTGCTGGCTCGTATTTAGCTGACTGTCCATCAGTACACCAAGGTCCCTTTCCCTCAGGCAGCTTTTCCAGCCACCTTTCCCCAAGCCTGTAGGGTTGCCTGGGGTTGTTGTGACCAAAATGCAGGATCGGACACTTGGCCCTATTGAAACTCAGACAGTTTCATCTCACAACATATCCATTTTGTAAGCCCATATTTTTATGTTCCTCACAGAAGCAGAGATTCATGGAGAGAAAGTAGAAGCTTGAGGGGTTTTGGAAGTTTGTCTGGTTGAAGGCATAAGGTACGTTGATTAATTTGTGTTTCCTTTCAGAAATGCAGTAGCCATCAAATGATCATAAAATAGAGCCATGAGTAAGCAAGTGCTTGGAGGTGAGTGTAGAGTTGCCCACACACTACCCAGCTTCCAGAGAAAGCCTGCAGCTCACTCCAAGTTCTGTGCTGCTGTGTTAGACTGCTCCCTGTCCTCACCCTAGCTCATGTACAGACTTTCCAAAAGCTGGGCAAGCCTTTGATTTATATTTTCCCATTTACATTTAGAAGACTTTCACAGACACAACTGAGATTTTCCAAAGCCACGTTCTCTCATATTTATAAGAGCACAAAGAATCCATGTAAGCACTGGAAACGAATTTGAGAAAAACAAATACATATCTCAGTTAAACTTTAATATACATGGATCTCTCTACTGTAAAGCAAAGTATGTTTAATTGGAAAGGTGGAAATACAGTTGTAACTGTGTTATTTAGTACATAAGCTCTAAATACATCTACATATTGTTATATTCAACAGCACAGCACTCAAATAAGAGTTCAGAAATGAAAGTACTTCCAATATTTTTGTGTTAGCTGAAAATTGCCAATAATTTTTGTTGCAAAAACATTTTCCATGCACTCCGAGTATTCCTCTGAGACAAAAATACTTTGGCTATGAAAATTATCCATTTTACAAGTGTCAAACTATTTTTAAACCCTACTCTTCCTTGTGCTCATCTGTGTTTAGAAGAGCAGAAATTTATTTGTGAAATTCCCTGAAGAGGGGAATTTGGAAAGGAAAGGTAGCTGGGAAGCAAAAAAAAAAGCCCAATATGTATTCTCTAGAGGAGAAGGTTATTAAGCATCCAATTCTGACACTTCACACAAAACGAGCATCACCTTACTTCAGAATGGTTTTGCTGAAGTCTATGAGATGCTCAATACTAGCACGAAAAGCAGGACCAAAATCTGATGCTGACATCCAGAATGTGGAGGGGAACAGGAGACCTAGGCAAATTCATCTGTCCCTTTACATAACACACTGCATGATCACAGAGGAAATACATAGAAGGTATAAGTAGGAGTGCATATTCACGGACTTCATCTTAGAGAAAAAGGAGCTGTTCCACAGCACTTGAAGGTGGAGCTGGGTAAAGGGAGTTGTGGGATGGAATGAAAAGATGTTGCCTGAAGCACTCCCTGAAGCTGGTAAACAACATGTGTTCAAGTCTTTATTCGGAAGCAGATCCAAGATCTTGGACCAACGTTCTTCCCTACTCAACAAAACAGCATTGGGCACTACTACTAAAAGCCTCTCTTTGCTGTCAATGGAGGGACTGCTGACAGATTTCAAAAGCTGCAAGCCCACCAGGCTTCACTACTTCCACGAACCTTTCTCTTTTTGGTGCATCGAGAGAGCAGACAGCCTTACAGCATTCCTCTTCCTTCTTTATAGTGGGATAGTGCTGCAGGCAGTATCCTTTGTAATGAGGAATTAAACGTTTGAAAGGTGCAAAAACTACTACAGGATCAATTCCTTAAAGAAAACTAAGACATCTTCTTCCTATCATCCTAAGGAACTTTTATTTTGTTAATGGGAGACTTCTGTAGCTGTGACACTACATCTGGATATAAAACAAGCAAGGTGCACTTCAAAACATTTGAATGACTCCAGCTACACCTATTATAGGCACACACGTCAAATGTGGGTACTGTGGGACACATTAAGAATTTCTGCCTGCATAATGTGTTTCCTGCAGCCCAGAAGGAAAATATTCTTTAGCACAATACAAGCCCAAGTTCATGTTTAAAGCAGGAACTGTTGATCCCAATTGGAAAAAGCATAAGATTTTCATTACATGGAGGAAAGAGGAAGGAACTGCTTGTCAGATGTGTCTCTGGAAAATCTGCTTACAGGAACATGTTTGTGTGTATAGAGCAAGGGCCTATTTTTGGGAAAAAGGCGTCCCCATGAAGGTTTCATACATCTGTTTTGATTAACTGCCCTGGAGATTTTCGGAATTGGTTTTTCTGAAGAGGAATCTGCACAAAGCACTGCAGAGCTTTCCATTCTGCACAGTCTGTTAACTCTACTGGAAGAAGGCAAGCACTGAATGAACATTTTAATGTTACTCAAGACACAGTTGAGATTACGGCAGTAAGGAAGGCACAGAGGCAGACATTTCAGAGAGCCCACAGCTCCCTTTTCAAAGGTATAAAGCAAAATGAAAAATGGAAGAGCCACTCCTGCTGAGTTCTACTGTAACATGAACTGCAGCTCTTCTGCCAGTGCCTAACCAGGCATGGAAGCACAGATGAAAGCAAACAGTGTCAAAAGACAGAAGAAAACTTCTTGCATGGTGACTTGGCCAGCCCTCAGACTGTAATAAGACTTAACTGTCTTCCTTCTACCTGCAAAACTGTCAAAATCCCTAGGCAGGATTTAAGCTCCGGCCTTCTAGGAATAAGCCCAGGGTCCCTGAACCCCATGGTGCCACAGGAACATCTGCAGAAGCCCAGTCTCAAGACAGGAGTAAAGGCATCTTACAGTCATGTCTTCTTTACAGGAGATTCCTTCAGCCAAGCAGCCACCACCCTCCCATTCAACACAGGAAGAGTTAAAATGCTCACAGACTGATTTCCATTTTCTGTGTCCTTCCTGCAACTAGCTCTCTAACAGGCTGTTCCACAATGTTCGCTTTGCCAAGACTGTGTTTGTTCATTTTAAAAATCACCAGGAAGGCCCCTCCTCTCAGTTGTATAGACAGAGGGAAAATGGACTGTCAACAGAACGTAAATCTGGGCACAACCTTCCACTCTTCAGTTCTTTCACTTCAGCCTGTATGCATGGGAACTTATTTAATGGATGTGCAGCACTTGCACACTGTTCCTTTTGCCTGCCATCTATTCTGATGCTGTTTTATGGGCTCTAGTGACAAAACCTTCCTCCTTTGCCATGCAAGGAAACACAGGGGCTATGAAAACAACCTTAACTGCTGGCCAGGATTCTTCTGCTAATTCATACAGTTTTTAATTCCATGCCTTTAGGACTATAATAAATATTACCCCCAATAAGTTGGAGCAAGAATTAAGCTAATATTGAAGGAATCTGTCAGACGACTTATTTATTGTTCTAATTTTATGACTCCTCGATGCAAATCCTATCAGACATTGGCTGGATCTAAACAGAAATCACTAAATCATCCAATGCACTAATTCAATAGAAAAGCACAAAAAGTACTATATTAAGTATGCTACAAATTAAGCTGTTAAATCATTCATTACTCGCCAGTTTTGAAATGCTTTTTGTTGAGTAACTAATAATTTTTTTTTTTAAATCTACTATTACAACATATATTTTCCAGGACATTTACTGTGTCACATGTTGGGTTTACCTTCTGCACAGGTATTCATCTATCAGCATTTACAAGTATTTTAGAGCTTAACCCTGCCTGTGCTTCATCTTTGTGAAACATTCGGCTGATGAGATACAATTTACATTCATATTCAAGAAAGACTTACTTTGAGTAAGTGTGAAATTTACTTTCCCTGGGGACAGTCTGCATTAGAATCTGGTCTGTTCCTTGTGATCACTTTTATCTCCATCTAGATTCACGAAGAGGTGAATGTATGCAGTCACTCACAGGATCAGATCCAAAGCTAGACCTGGTAACCTGTTAGGCAGTTTCACTTAAATGTGATTTAATTCAGTAAAAGACTCTAAAGTTTTCATTTGTAAATCAGAAATACCACTCACCTAGGGGAAAGTTTCTTTGCAAAGATGCAAATTGTGCCAATTCAAACATGTTTATTGAATTCAATTAGAGATGATATTTCTGATTAGCCTGGTCATTATCTGATGAACCCTACAAGGAGCAAAGGGGTAAAGAAGGAACAGAGACAAGGCTGCAGGCCATATTTTTAATGCTGAGGTGCTAAAGCCATTGATATTAAGAATGCCCTTTTGATGAGGTCAGAGTCTATGAAAACTCTGCAGTCACAATTATATGCTAGTCAATGCTGAACTGCATCAGTATTATTTAATCTCTGGGGGAAAAGTCTTTTCTGTTGATCATTTTCATGACTCTGAAAAAACACCATATTAATACACATCAGAAAGAAAGATTTAAAAAATTCAAAATGCTAGAAGTTCTTTCATAAGTCTCTTTTTGATGCATGACATAGAAACAGTGGCAAATCCTTGTTCCAGCTGGACCAAGGAGAACCCGCAACAGGAGATTCAACTTTCATCTTTAAAGAAGGGGAAAAAAAAAGGGGGGGGAAAAGGCACCTAGAAACTTTATCTTTGTAATCAAATGAGGAAAACTGTTTTGTGATCTATTAATACCTTTGTCCTCCTGGAGAGAGGATAAAAAAAGTTTTTGAAGATATTTCAAAACTTCTCTTTTTTTGGTTGCACTGGGGATCATGCTTTCCAACTTCACTGGCAGTCCCTTCAGGGAAAAAAGGAAAGCTCAACTTATCATGTCCTTGATGGCATGCTGCTCTCAGAAGGAAAGGACAGTGAGGAATTCTTGTCTAAAAATACAGACCCAGATTTGGGTTGCCAACCACTTCATCAGGCCTAGATCAGGATGCCCAGGGCCCCATCCAACTGGGCCTTGAACACCTCCAGGGATGGGGTATCCTTTTGAACAAGGGGCCTTCTAATTGCATTGGATGTTCTTGCTACCTCCGCAAATCAGTAAGTATGAGCACACAGCCAGCCTTCTCTGCATTATTCATTATTTTCACGTTCCTTATCATGCCACCTGTCATCTGTTTCCTCCCCAACCTAAGCAGTTCTAATACACTTGATTCATCCTTACATCTTGTACATTTTCACATCTCAGACAACTTGTACTGCCTGGGTATTTTTTCCTGATGTTTTTCAAGATGCAAGAGCGAGATTTGAACACATCATAGAGGGGACACATCCACAATACAATAGAATCACAATATTTACAGCCATAAACAACCATGTTTCATGCCAACTCAATACTTCATTTCATTCAACGAGAAAAAGGAACAATCAAATGGATAGGAAATTAAATCCAAGTGCAGGATGTATGACTTCATCTTCAGCTGAGCAACAGTCCTCCTTAAAGACTACCATTTAGTTGAAAAGACTGCTCTCTCCTGCAAGAGAGAGCAGTTCTTCAGAAGTACCTAAAACATGCAAGTTTTATGTAGCACCCATTTTTATGCTAAAGCCATAAATTAGACCAATCCTAGTTCCCAGGTCATCAACAACAATTTGTTCCTGGAGTTAATAAGTACATTTAGAATTCATCAGTATCTGTGAGAATCATGAAATATTCCTTTCTGATATGCATCATAACACTTTAGTCATGTTCCCCCAAATATTTTATTGTTGCCAATGTTCTTCTCTGCAATGAGTTTAGCTCCTTCTAGAATCAGGTTTAAGGACTTGCAGATTGCAGTGGGGTTGAATTTCACAAGGGATTATATTTTCTCATTTTCAGCATATCCACTTTATTCATCCTGAAACTCCTTCAAAAATCCTGGCAATTTGCTGCAATTTGGAGGCTCATATTGCTCCTACATCTTTCCTTCTCAAACATGTTTAAGTTTTATTACTCCTCCTAGAGCCACTATTTGTATGCAGGTGTCCTTCTGAGAGATGGTATATCCACACTACAGACAGTGGGATAATGCAGAGATTACTGCACCAGCATTATTTGACTGGCTTAGAACAGAAGTAATCCAACTGCAACAGCACAGTGTTCAGTTTAAGACAATTTACTAGTTCTTCATAGGTAGAACAACCTACACATACCACAGTCTTTGGTGGCTAGGCTAGAACAAAGGACTCATTTAAAACTGGCTGAGATGAATCTCCCATGAACAAATCAGTTAGCTCTTCTCAAATAGCCAAGAAATCCTTAATGACTCCCTGTTTGATGGATTAACAAAATTCAGTGGGTTTCTGTACTTTCTACAGTCTTACTAGCACTGCTTGTATGCATTCATTTGTTCAAGGCCCCTGTCACACTCTCCATTCCGCCAGCAGAGACCATGGGTGAAACATCAATGCGAGGCAGGGAAAGTGTTCACACTCATGTTGGTACTGCCTCTCTCACAGCTCTCCTCATGATTAATGGGGTGTACGAAGACATGGGCATCAAAGACACCTCCGGAGGGCCCTGCAACCGGCTGATACCAAAGATGGAACCAGAAACCTGATTATTTCCAGTCCCACAGCCTGGCGCCCTCTGCAGCATGGCTATTTGCAGTTGGGTTGCCCTGCAGCAACAGACTACCTCAATCAGGTGATTGCCAAGAATCCTCAGAGCCCATGAGCAACAAGACAGTTACAGGGAGAGGCAATGTTCATTAATGCAGAAGTTACGATTTCCATTGGGCCCGAGGAAATTTAGCCTTGCAATATTTTATTCTATTTGTAGGAGCCAGCGTGACTCAGCCTCTTCTATAAAAGCAAGAGGGACTGTGCTTTTGAAGACAATACATGACATCTCTTCAGGTAAATTTTAAAAATGGACCAAGCTGGCACCTGCAGGCCAAATTCTGCAGTTTCTTCGAAATTCAGGAATACTAAAGTATGTCACACACAGCTGCTGTAATTCCCCAGGCTGGCACTTAGTCATCAGTCAAAGCTACTCTCACAGCACAGAAGTAGATTTCTTTCTTTCCCCTTCCTTGCTCTTTAATGTTATTGAAATAAAAATAGATGGAACTGTGATTTTTCACATCTGATGTTGTGTCCTTGTCTAAGCACTAAACTTTGGCTTCCCTCAGTTTAGAAGATGTGCCTTCTATAAAAACATACTACATCTGTGCTGGAGCTTTCTTTCCAGTGCCTGAAGGCAGCTTATCAACAGGAAGGGGACTGACTTTTTACACAATCTGATAGTGATAGACAAGGGGGAATGGTTTTAAACTAAAAGAGGGCAGATCTAGGTGGGATGTTAGGAGGAAATTGTTCACTGTGAGCGTGGTGAGGCAGTGGCACAGCTGCCCAAAGAAGCTGTGGGTGCATCTTTAGGCTCAAGGCCAGGTTAGATGGGGCCCTGGGCAGCCTGAGCTGCTGGAGGCAGCCCTGCCCACAGCATGGGGTTGGAGCTGGGTGGACTTTGAGGTTTCTCCCAGCCCAAACCTTTCTATGATTCTATTATTCTTTCTTTCTAATTCAAGCTGAAGTTAGCAATTCTTATGGCCTGCTCACCACGCACTGACCTATTTCATGTCACCGCAGCAGAAGCTTCATTCACACTAGGTATTTGTTTTATCAAACAGCTTCAAATTGTTTTGCCAATAATTATTTTGAGCAAGTCACCTGTTTTTCCACAGTCACACACTTCAGCTTAACAAATTATCCTGCTGCCAAAACTTTTACAGTGCCCGGCAGACACTAAGGGACACAGCTGCCTGCAATTCTCTTGTCTGTTTTCCAAGGTATGCAGCTTTATTACAGATAACATGGAATGTGATAGGTTTTGTTGGAAAAATCCATGTAACACTGCCTAATGATGAAGACGGATACAGCTTTCAGGAGCACAGCTGAGAGCTTCAGAACACCGGGTCTGCTATCTAGGCCCAGCTGCACCGAAATATGTGAGTGCCTCTGGCTGAGCTCAGAAACACAAATATCATCACTGATCTAAGCTAAGGGTAAAGTCACTTCAAAAAACTTTACTGAAAATCTCAAATGTCGTCATTCCTTGACTGCATCATTGGCTTCTAAGCAAGTAAGACATGCAGTTCAGCTACCTGCAATGAATCTGCTCAAAACAAGTACATCAAACAGGAAAATCCCTTAGCTCAGATGCTGTTTACTAACTCAAAATCTGGATCAATTCTGTAGTGACAAAAAAGACTTTGGGCAACTTTTTAATAAATTAATGTAACTTTTTGAGAAAATGTGGTGTTTATGATCATTTGGAAATCATAAAACCAAAATAAATAAATATTTAAATAAAGCTATGGCTTATATATAAATAAATTTAAATCAGGAGTAATATTTAGAGATCACAAATACATAAATAAATAAAGACTGAATACTGAGAGTCCAGTAGAAATTCGTTGTCATCTTTTTCAGGTTTCCTTCTTTGCATAAGACCCAGGAGATGTGGACCCATGTGAATGGGAACAAGCTTTACATGACTCCCCATGATCTGAAAACACCATGTTTTATTCAGCTGTAATAAACACTGGCAATATTAATGTTTTGCCTGGTAAGAGACTTTTACAATTCTACAAGGATTTTGTGAGATCGTATCACTTTCGCCTAACCAGTGATGCTGAACATTCTATCTCAAAAATGCATCACTTTGGATTTCTTGAGCTTCCTTCATGGCCAGTGAGTTTCTGCTTTTCTTTGTTGCCGGCTTAAACCATGAATTTAAGTGGGCTAGGTACTACACTGACACACTCCATTCTAACATTACAGGTATGTGAGTAACTAGTACTTTTTGAGGTACTTTGTGACAGGGGAGGGAAGCCCAATTCAGCTGAAGAGCCATCCAAAAACATGCAAACAAATACTTGGTAAAAGCTGTGCAGAATGAATACATGATGGCCAACTGCATGATGTGAAGCCTTGTTCATGCGGGGCTAGTACACAGAGCCTGAGCCTAGTGTGTTCCCACAGGAACATGTGGAGAACATTCAACTCCCTGAGAATGAATAGCTCAACAAATGAGTTATTAAGAACTTAACTAAACAAGTCCCAAGAGAAACCCACTGCAGCCTTTTAAAAATGGATTTGGAATTGCTCCTTTAAATGGAAAATACACTAATTACCAATACTGCAGGACCTGCCCGAATTAAGAGAACATAATTGAAAGTCACTGGAAAGTTTGTATTCCAAGAAGCCTGAGACAGCACCACTGAAAGAAGAATCCAGCCTGCCTTCAGGGGAAAGTGTCAGACTTTGACCAGCCCCAGTGAAACAATCCACCAAAATCAGCCAAGTTCCACTTGGTTCATACTGAGCCTATAAAAATCAGCATTTTGACCACAGCAGCTCAAGCAGCTCAGGAGCCATATTAATTTCCCTTGTTCTGGAAAAGGTGCTCCTTGGCCAAGCCAACCCACTTACTGCTGGGTATCAGCCTTGGGAGACGCTGAACATTTCAGGCCTGAGAGTTCATGATGCCATATGCACGCTGGTCCCTGGCATATCACTTGAAA
This sequence comes from Tetrao urogallus, assembly GCF_951394365.1. Taxonomy (NCBI): domain Eukaryota; kingdom Metazoa; phylum Chordata; class Aves; order Galliformes; family Phasianidae; genus Tetrao; species Tetrao urogallus. Next base: position 81,385,209 of record NC_136815.1, on the reverse strand, counting down.
CACAGACATTCCCATGGCTGTACGGTATGCAAAAACCAGGCACACTTCTACGAAGATGGCTTTTCTGTAGAAATAGAATGAAACACCTGTGCTATACAATACCACTCCTCTCCAGTTACAGTTTCCGGGTAGAAGACATCACTCACATAAAAGCACTGCATTTATTTTTCTATCTACTTTCTCTTTTACTTCAAAGCAGGTCTGCTTGAAAATGATCTGATCACAGGAATACCTAATTACATTCTGCCACTACAGTGGAGACCAAGAAAAACAATCATGTTCTCTGTTGCTGCTGGTAATGCCTTTCTCTCCTGGACAATCTACTTCTGGGACTCAAGGATTATCTGGAGAGATTGCTTATGGAATGGCTGTGGCTGCTATAAACTTCTGTATTCTTCAGCAGTTTTCCTAACAAGACACTTCGGTCCCACAGAAACATTATTTCTGTGGCTATTTCAAATAATGCACAATGAAGATTGCAGTATACTCTAAGTGTAGTTTTCAGGAGCAGTTTGCAGACATTTCTAGCAAGTGATCATAATGGAAGTTCTTCAGCAAGTTTCAGGAAAGTGCAGGGGAACAATGCGGAACAGTGGAGCAGAACTTCAAGTCCTACACACAGAAGCCCTGACAGATGAACTAGAAGGGCTTCCTTTTTCCCTGTAGGGTACACACACATGAACTGTCAGTTCCAAACCTGTATCTACCAGTGACAATGGTAAGACGCACTGAAATTCAAATAAAACTCATAGAAAATGACTGCAATACACACAGCAAATCATGAGCCAAAGAAGTTTAAGTACAGATGAATCTTAGAGAAAAACACAAGTAGAATGGGACAGAGCAAAGGACAGAGGAGTTAAAATTGTGAAGTGATCACAAGATAGGAAGTAGAAAAAAGTGAAACATCTTCCAGAGCAGATTTTAAGACAAGCTGCTAAACAAAAGATATGCTATTCATTTATTTACTAAGTTCATATTGATTTGGAAAAATAGCAAAAATATTGCAAAATAAAAGCAGAATTAGAAAAGCCTATCTGTTGATGAGCTTGTGCTTCCATTATTCGCAGAAGTGCATTGACATTATCTGTGATGGGACTCAATAAACAGAATTAATATAACATGGCTATCACTCAACATTTCCATAATGTTTTATGTCTTCACGCTGCTTTGCAATATAAACTTAATAAATTAATCTCTATAAGGTAGGAAAATCTGATTAGCCTTATTTCACAGATGAATTAACTGAGATTTGGCAGAAGTTCTGTCACCCAAAGTAGTGGAACAGAATTGAGGGAAAAGAGTAGCAATTAGTATAGCAATTTGAGGCCACAGAGACTTTGCCGTTCCTTCTGGCTGATGACTGTGCACAACTTTCTCATTCATACTGCAGTGTAAAATTTAGACATCTGCCCATCTGTCAGAATTTCCAACATCCTTCAAAGCATTATCAATAAACAAACAATCTGACCGAAGAAACTGGATTCTGCTGTACAAACTCACATCATATCCTGCAACCCTCTAGTTTAGTTTGCCAAATGAACACAGGAACAGAGGAAGAGATCTTCTGGCTTGCAATAGCCCATGGAAACCAGGCAGTCCCAAAGAAACACACAAAAATTAATCCTTATAGGAGAAGAGAAATGGTATCAGCTGCAAGCCAAATCCTGCAAAACTTCCATCAGAAATTGGAATGAAAGCAGACATTTTGCATGTGTTCCCCTCTCATTATTCAACTTTCCCATTGAAAAATGTGTTTGAAACAGTGACAGCTGCTTTGCTGATCTTCTACACAACCTCTATGGAGCTACCACTTTCTGGATTCAAGATGTTTCAGCTTCCCCTGGAAGATTTACTTTGCCATTGGCATTCATTTAGATTGAGTATCATGCCACACTGATTCAATGGAAAGGGGACATGGATTTCTCTTGGCAATGGCATTTTCTGTCAGGCTAGAACAGCTGTCAAGGGGAGAATACATCCAAAGGTAAAAAAGAAGTTCTTTCTGACAGGCATTTGAGTAGTCATCTAGAGTGACTATCCCCTAAATGAGTAGGAACACCTACATCATTTGTAACATAGAGTGACTACCCCCCATCCAAATATACATGCCCTGATTCTTTTTCTACAGGAACTAAAATTCTCTACAAGCCTTCAGGTTAAAAAAAAATCTGTGACTATCATATTAGTCCAAAAATATGACAGAAGTGTCACAACAACAGAAAGGCAAATAATAGGGCTTGTCAACAAGCATCACATAGACAAATATAACCTCGGTGCATCTTGTAAAACTGACTTATCTACTGGCTGTATAACACAAACGATAGCATGCAGGGAGTTAAATAAGCACATAAATAACTGGAGTACCATCATTCAGGAAATTACAACGTGGTCCTGAATTTTGGTTTCCCACCCACTTTTCCCCTGCTAAAATTTACTGCATCAGGTTATAGCAGCACCTCTTCCAACTACTACACTGGAGGGATAGAAAACTTGTGTTGCACACTTGTGCACTAAGGGTGACTTCTAGAACACTAGAACACTCGTTCTGCCTCAATTTTCCTTTACTTGTGTCCTAGATGATCTATTTTTGGGACATTTTAAGGGTAGTTTCACGAGTTTGAAGCTATGTCTATATCCTAGAGGAAGAAGATGGAAAGAAGTAGTTCCAAAGTCTTTCTTCATTTGCAAGATCCCTACCTTAGGTAAAGATTTACTGGATAGCTGATAGAACCCGTGGACACAGGACTGGAGTATTTGCACATGCAACAGAGACAAAATACCACTGTAAAGCCTAAGTTTACTTTCACACAATCCTTTCTGTCTTTAAATCTGACTGCTGACAATAGCAGAATACTCTTCTCTGTATAACAGAAGATAATGTCTTTGGCCATGAAAACTGTCTGGAGTGGTCTTAAATGGAGACAAAAAATGGAATGCTGTTGGAGAAATGCCAGTGGAATGCTACAAGTGCTGACGCACTTAATGCATACATCCAGACAAGTATATGTTATCCCAGGGCAGACAACAGCCACTGCAATTTCTTGAACATATTAAAAGGGGTATTAAAATTTGAACATATTAAAATTAGGGGTATCCTGAATTCACGTTAAACAATTTGTGTTAAAACCACAGAACCACAGAATATCCCAAGTTGTAAGGGACCCACAAAAGGACCATCAAGTCCAACTCCTGGCTCTACACAGAACCACCCAAACTCCAAATCCTATGTTTGACAGCGTTGTCCAAAGGTTTCTTGAACTCTGGCAGCTCAGGGTTGTGACCACTGCCCTGGGGAGTCTGTTCCAGAGCCTGACCATCCTCTGATGCAGACCCTTTCCCTGACCCCAGCTGCCCTCCCCTGACGCAGCTCCATGCCGTTCCCTCAGCCCTGTCGCTGTCACACAGAGCAGAGCTCAGCGCTGCCCTCCGCTCCCTGTGAGGAGCTGCAGCCTCCATCAGGCTTCCCCCTGGCTTCTGTGCTCTGGGCTGAACAGGCCAAGGGACCTCAGCCACTCATCATACACCCTGCCTTCCCCATTTTCACAGCACTCCTTTGGATGCTTTCCAATAGTCCTGCGACCTTCTTATAGATGTGGCACCCAACCCTGCCCCCAGAGCTGGAGGCGCAGCTGCACAGCATGGAGCACAGTGGGACAACCTCTCCCCTCACCCAGTGGTAGTGCTGCGCTTGGTGCACCCCAGGGTATGGTCGGTCCTTTGAGCTGCCACTGCACACTGCTGGCCCACATACAACCTGCTCTCCACCAGAAGCCCAAATCCCTTTCTTTGGGGCTGCTCTCCAGCCTCTCATCCCCCCATCTGTACACATAACCGCAGTTGTCCCTTCCCAGATGTAGAATCCAGCACTTGTTCTCGTGCAGCTTCATGTGGTTGGTGATTACCCAGCCCTCTGTAAGGCTTCTCTACCCCTGAAGGACTCAGCAGCTCCTCCAATTTAGTGGAGTCCTCAAACTTAGCATACATTTGAATCCTGCATTCAGACATCTCCAGATCAAGCCCTTTCCTCACGGCTGAACCATGTGATCCTGTAGAGAGGAGGGCAGTTTAAAATGCCTAAAGAACATCATTGATTTTGTTAGCTTGCTTTCTAAATTTCTATTTAGATAAATTTCTATTTAATATTAAAAAAAAAAAAGAAAAAAGGATAGGAACCAAAGAGGAGCTGCACATTTCCTGTCTACACTATCAGGAAAATAGACTTAGATGTCATTTTCTAGTTGGACTTACAGAGTAGCATCTGGGAGACTACAGACATTGCAGAGCATCACCTGGGTACACAGCTACTCCCTTGCAGAAGACACTGACATCACAGAACATTTGCAAGAAATGGCTACAAACTGGGAACAGACTGCTATCTTCTTTTTGGTTAACATTACCTGGAAAACTGATTTCTCTTCCCTCTGCCCTCTGCCCTCCCCCCCCCCCCTCCCCCTAGTCTGGACAATCAGAGAGACACCAAGGAGGTCAGAAGGAAGCTATTCAGGGGACCACACAGAGAAAAGAAAGCAATGTCTAGGTGAGGAGTGATCCCCTTTAAATACAGTTTGGTTTGCTTCTTGACTCATGTTAGAACACCCTATGCAGGACCAGTAACAAGTGCTGGCCAGCAACATCTGCTGTGGCTTCTTCAGACAGCCAGGCATTCCTTGGACACCACACGACAATGCCACAGTGATGACACATGGGCATCATGGTGACACTTAAGCATCTCTTAGTGGAACCCCCAACAGTTTCATTGGATTTCACTTGCTGACTGGCAGGGTGAAGACTGGCACATCGCAGAAATGCCTCTATGTGAAAACACACATCAAACTGAGACAGGAGAAGCTGAAAGTGAACCACCTGAATCAGAAACATCTTCTGTATCTGATCCAGAGCAGCTGGTTGAGTTTTCAGGCTCCACTTCTGCTGATTGAGGATTAGTTTGTGATGCTGCTCTAGGATGGACAAAGGAAGAAAAGGATTCACTAATTTTTTCTGATGAAGAGGAAATCAAATGCTTACCTCATTTTTTCATCTGAGGAGAGCAAAGCCAGTGTCTCCTCAGCTCTCAGATTTCCACAGAAACTCTGCCTACTAGTTGAAAGCGACCAATTTAAGGTGATATGGTGGGACCACAGTGGCAAGTGTATTGGAATAGATAAATGTTCTAAGGTTGAAGTACTGGGAAGCAAAGGACCTTTGAGAGTTTTTCGGACTGAAAATATGAAAAGTTTCCTTTGTCAACTTAATCTGTATGGATTCAACAAAATACACCATGACTGCATAAGGCCTCCCCCAGTTGCTGCTCATGGAAAGGTATGTCAGTTACTCCACATATAAACCAACTCTCACAATACTCTGGTGGGAGGGATGGAGGTTCCAATAAAATAAGCCTTGGTAATAGAGGAGATGAAGATGACAGTAAATGTTCTGATCTTCATTTCTTTTTCTCGTCTGTTTCCAGGTATTTTAGAGGTAGCGTTGCTGAGTAGTAGAAATATGAATATCATAGATTTGGGTACTAGATGAGTTTGAACCCATGGAATGGAAAGATAAACAAATCAGGATATGGTGAATCTATTTATTTCAATATATTTATAACATACCTTGTTTTAGTCAGCCTGAGCTTGCAGGATTAATCTGTTAGACTTTTTTAATACCCAATTTAGTTTTAGCTATTAAATGTCTTCTGGTATCTTGCTGTCTTTCAGTCCCAAATTGATAGTAACTAACTCTTCTCTTTTGTATTTCTCTTCTGCTATCTCCCATGCTTCAAGGGACATGATGCTTAATACAGGTGAAGAGTTGTCCTTAAGAGACAAGAGGTGGTGATCCACCAGAGGAGCAGATGGGTGGGAGCCACGCAGGGAGTGGCTGCTAAGCAAGACAGCAGCCTGATGGCAGTGCAAAAGGAAGGCAGAAAGACAGTGGCACCCATCACTCAAGCACCCTAAGAAAGCCACCACCCAAGCAGGCACTGCTCTAACCCTGCCAGACCCTTCTGCATCAGGGAAATGTGCCAGTCTCTGGCCCCCTCTCTGCCGCCACCAAGCAGAAGCATGACTGCTTTTCAAAATGCTAGGAAAAGATAGTTTAGGTATCAAGAAGTTTTTAATTTTACCTGTTACAGGAAGTTTTTCCCAGGGAGCTTATGGAATTAAGAACAGCATTTCATACTTGTACTCAAAAGCTGCAGTAATTTTTATCATGTTCAAAATCAATTTATCACTTAAGGCTATGGCAAGAAAAAAAAGGCTTGAGAGAAAACATCTCTCCTAGTCCTAAAATAAACTTATTATAGCACAGGCAAGCTGCTACAAGATGAATTAAAAAGAAAACAAACTCTAAGAAGTGCTCAGCACTTTTTGGAATCTTTTGATGTAGACCTTACCTGACATGAGACACATTTTACATGTTCAAAGTGCAGTGCAAACTATGTTATTATTCCTCACAATGTGAGACAGGTCAGTAGTATTACATTAAGATGGACAGGTTAACATTAAAACTCTGAATTACCTCAGTGCTTCAAATGGCATCCTGGGTCCTTGTGGCCACATCTTAAAGGCTTCAGAATCAAAGCTCTCCATTTTAAAAGTGATAAGACTATTTGATTTTTTTGTTTGCTTTATTTTAAAAGCAGTTCTAGAATCTCAGAGTGAGCTTTGAAAGAGAGGGGACTGCTTTCTTCTTGTACATCCCTACTAGTAATTGAAAGTATGAAACTCCTATTTGCCTTGCTACTTTGTTTTCACATTATATTCTCAACTCAACTTGACCTGCACAACTTTTGGCACTTGACAGTTTTGAACACCAGGCCACTTCACATACAAAACTGAACTTAGCACGCTCATTTTCTAAAGCCTGAAAATCGTGACAGTTTATTGTAGAACAGAACACTGTGTCAGGCAATTACAGGATGAACGTTTCTTCTTTTAATTTGCAATGTTGTGGGGCTTTTTTCACTCCCTTCAGGCAAAGTGTTAAAGTGCTGCTCTGCTCCTACCGCCAACTCTGAAGTGACACTGCAGGATTCCAGTTTTGATTCCATCATTGATTAATTTGTCAGTTTTCAAGGAAAGACATTTTGCTAAATGCCAGACTTCTCCAGAGCCTCTAACATCTGTGTTGTCTTTTCACACATCTTTCCCAACAACCCTGCCTCTAGAAGATGGTACTACTGACAGTGTACAAAGAAGCAGACTGCAGCTTGTCCTCTCACAGCTGTGCCACCACTACACATCTAAACTAAATTCAGTGGATCATCAAGTATAGGTCAACCCACTGGTGAGGCAAATGTAGTTATCAGCTCATGAATACCAACCCAGGCCAAAGGAATGAGACACAGAAGTGTTTGAGGGAGTGCATTCTGCTCTCTAAGAGGAAGTATAAAATTGGCCACTTCTAAAGCAGTAACTGTGCTAAGACCAACGTGATACTTCTGGACAGATATTCTGTCAGTGAGTCAATCCAGTAGAAACGACCACACAAGATATTAAACAAAGGTCTTTGGGAATTCAGAAATCTTTCTATAGCTGTAGTTGGACCACCTCAGTCTGAACTTGTTGGCTTCTGTGCTCCTTCACTCTGTGTTCTCTTCACCTCAACTTCCCTCCTCCTCAGAGCACTTCAAAGTCATTTCAGTGTCTGTCTTCTTCTCAGGCGCTTGGTCTTTAGAAAGGTTTTTCAGGCACACTTCATTTTTACCATAACTTCTGTCATAAATGGACCTTATTCTTGGCTTCTCTTCAGGCACTGCTGTGTAATGCGTTATTGCTCATCAACATGGGTAATGATAACACTAATTTTACAAATGGATTCACAATTGTTAAGCACACAAATCACAGGGTAAATTTAAAGACAGTGAATGTTACATACTAAAGACAGTCTCATGTCAGCCAGCTCATTGCTAGGGTGTTCCTGGACTGCATTTCTTCAAGCTACTGTTTGTGCAACCATGTGCAATCTGAAATGAAAGGGAACATCATATGCTGGGATGCCTTGGAGAGGCAGCACTGCACTCACTACCTGGTTGTCTACTTGAGAGAACTGTACACTCAATTTCACTACGGTTGACAGCAGAGACCTTTTCTTTCATCCTACTTCTTGCAGTAGGTTAAAAAACTTTTAGCAAACATACCTGCTCAGATTCCATCACCATAATGCAGAGTGAGGGAAGGGGTCATGCCAAATATACAAAAGTCACTTTTTCAAGCTTTGATCATACTCTAGCAATAGGAAAAGATGGCTCTGTCAGGAGATTGACAGTGGGCCATCTGGAGTACTGCGTTCTGATCTGGGGCCCCAGCACAGGAAGGGTGCAGACTCGCTGGAACAGGTCCAGAAGAGGTCTACAAAGATGATCAGAAGGCTACAGTACCTCTCATAAGAAGATTGAGGGAGCTGGGCACATTCAACTTGGAGAAGAAAAGACTCCAGGGAGACATCAATGCAGCCTTCTAGTACTTGAAGGGAGATTCTAAGCAGGAGGGGGAGCTATTACCAACCATCATTTTCAATAGAGTCCAACAAATCTTTGAAGCTATTCATTCAGAAGACACATTCATGGGCACATTTTACCTGTCCGCTTTTCAGCCTCTTTATTGGTCTAAAATGACATTTCTCTTTTAAAAAAATACAATACAAAAATTATTCTTAATAGGTTGTATTACAGGACCTAAATTTCCAGCTAAATTGGACGTCTTCATTTTATTTCAAGAACTTTCCACATGGCACAAAATTGAGCCAAATTGTTCAATACATACAGTGTTTGTGCCACATTAATTCCAATTTAAACTTGGCTAACATAAAATGACCAGAAAGATTTATGTGGATCTGTCTATGTAGACAAATGCATATTATTGTCTTTGGCCTCCGGACTCTCACATGCAGTATTTGCTCTAGGATTTAATGAATCATTGCTTTCCATATCCTGTGAAAGCAAAGCTGTGATTTGTAACCTCTGATACGATGCTTAGTGAAACTTTTTCCAAGGTTATATATTCATCTTTTTCACACTATAGCTATGCAAAAATTTTCCTTAACTAATTAGACAAACATGCTCATTTGCTTAGTTCTTGTAATTTACACCTTTTTAAGTACCCGTTTCTCTTAGGATGTATCACTTAAACAGTGCTATCACCTGACCTAGTGATGATTCAGTTCTATCTTAAATTCCTACTTATGAACTGCAGACCTTCCTGCTAACTGTATCGGTCACAATCATCTCTGATACTACCAGTCTCCACATGCTATTACCCTGTCTGGCAGCATCAGTACATCAAACAACACAAAATCCTTATGAGAATGATGCAACAGGTTGAGAGGACAGTAAAGAGGCTGCTAACCATCTTCGGGGCCTCTCCTGTGTACAGGTAAAACACTGCACTGGGGATATTAATCCAACATACATAAATAAAATGTACATAAAATATATATTTTTATATAATAACAACTAATTAAAAAAATAGGGTTGAAAACCACAGAACAACAGAGAATGTATTCTGAATGTGAGTGATTTTCTGCTTTACAGAAATCCCAAGAAATCTCTGGTTTTAATATCCATGCATGTGCTAAAACAGTGACTTCAAACAATTGCTACAAATTCCTTATCTGATGGCACACTTGGTTTTCAAATCTGCGCAATGCCAGCGTGTGGTTCACTCTTCAATAGATAATGAGAAGAGTGGGATTTTATCAGCAAAAGCAACATTGTCCCACAGTGCTGGAGCTAGGCACATGCTGCTAACTGAAGACAGGGTATTGACAGGAAACTGCTGTGACAAATTTGTTTCCCCAAGCAGATATGACAACAAGGTGATGATATCAAGCCCTGCCTGATGCAAGGGAGTAAGGAAAACAAGGGAAGGAAGAAAAAAAAACAGCACAGGAACAAGCCCAAAGAACTGAGAAGTGTTCGCAGGCAATCTCGGCTCTTATATTTTAGGCATATGGGTTTTATTGTTATTATTTTAATTTGCTTTTATTCCTCAAAATGCTTTGCAGACAGCAAAGACTGCTTTACTCAGCACTCAACTTCACCTTCTTTTATCTGGGGGGTGAAAAATCCTGCACCAAATGCATTGAAGTATTTTATGCAGCCTCTCCCATCACTGCTTCAAACTCTTTTAAAATGCCAGTTTGTAGCTTTTGCTGAGATCTTCTGCTAACTGCAGATCAGTGGAATTGGCCTTCCCACTGTTGACATAGTAAAGCAGTTTTTGATGCTGGGATTCCCTCTTCCACTCAGGATCCTTCTCATCTTCGCAGCCCTCAACAGCTCCAGCCTGAGGGAGTTGGAAGGATTCTCCTCAGCCACAGGGAGCAAAAACCAGCATTTCTAAATAGGTAAAATAAGTTAGTTACAAAAGGCAGTCAAGTACTGGCCTTTTGTTCATGAAACAAGATTGTGACCCTCGAGAGCAATTAATCAGGACTCCAGAAAATGCCTGTGCTGGGTCATACAGACAAACATGGTATTCAGCATTTTCCTGAATCCAAGAGCTGAGAGGGCAGATGGTATGGCTGTAGTTGGGAGATCCCAAGAAGAAGTAGGGTTGCAAGTTAATCATGCCACAGGTGGCGAGACACCAGAGCTGGCCTCATGTCAGCAGCTCAGGCCCTGCCAGACTTCTTTGCTCACAAACAAAACCGCTGAATGAGACTTTGCTGCTTGCAGGGCCAGCTCAGCCACTCGCAGGCAGCCCTGGGTGTGAGCCTCTGTGCAGAGCCATCTGTGCAGGCAGCCTGGCAGCCCTTGGCAGGTCTAGGCATTGCCTCTACCACCTCCATGGCGATCTGAATATTTGTGCTGTTTGGGGTGCTTCTGTCTCCACAGCCACCAGTTACAGAGCTGGTTCCATACTCAGTTTGCTGCATTGATCCAGCCCCAGAACAATGTGACTGGGGAAAAGAAATGCTCCTGTCCACAATGTGATACTGTCCCATTCCCAAAAGTTCTTTAAATATGTTTTTAAAATATCATTTTCAAATAAAAAATATACACAGCAATATAATTTTTGAAAGGGTCAATACTCAACTACTAGCACTCCTACTGCGCTCCATGCTTTGGAAGGAAAGCAATAACGTCAAAAGAAACACACCGGTGCTGAGCCTTTGGCAAACAAGCAACCGGGATGAGCACAAATACTAAACAGCTAAGCCTAAACCCTCTTGCTCTTAACCTTTTTTGAAGACCTCCCATAGTACAGGTCCAAGGGTGAAACAGCCCAGCTGTCTGTGCAGATGAAATGCCATCTGTGCCATGAAACTAAGCCCTTTGTGCCTGAGGCTCTTTAGCTCGAGTGGTAATAGTTAAGCAGAGCAGAAGAGGCTCCTGCCTAGAAATTTTATGCTTACTGTAACGTGGAGCCTGCCTGCCCTCCTCATCCACATGATTTATATTCCACCTTGGAGAAGGGAGGTCTTGGTCCTTCCTGAGAACTACCTATGCCTTTCTAGACCTTTGACAGACTTGCATTAATCACACAGCTTAGGGTTTTCCAACAGTTAACATATGGAAAAATAATTATGTGCCCACAGGCCAGGTGAAAATGAAAGGAATTAATGAGCTGACACCTGGGCTACGTATTTACTTAGAATTTAACCATTCCAAGTTTACTTCCCAGTTCAACTTCACTATGGCTCAGCCTTAAAGACTTCAAGCAGCAACAGCTCTCAGACTGCAACAGCTTGTCTTAATTGAAAACAAAGCTTGTCACCCCTGGAGAAAATAGATCACTCCTTTCTGTGCCTTTGGACCTTGAGGCTCAAAATAAAGTCTCTCTTCCCCTGCTCCAAATAGCAAAATGCGTGTTACTAAATGAAAAGAAAAACATTTTGAAAATTAGAGTAGATGAAATCTGCCAAGGGACAAATCTATTTTGCACTCTGGCAATTTTCCTGAGGTTTTACTTTAATGTTTATTGTTTAACTTCATAAAATTGAGTAACTAGCGTAACAGCACCTCAACTGCCAGACACAAAAAGTCCATTAAAATATGATGCATCTTGTTAATATAACACACTCGTTAGAATCAAAAAATCATTAAGGCTGGAAAATACTAAGATCTTCTAGTCCAGCCACCAGCCCATCACCACCATGCCTACTAAACCACGTCCCTCAGTACCACGTCTGCATATTTGTTAACGCCTCCAGGGATGGCGATTCCACCATCTCCCCAGGCAGCCTGTGTCACTGCCTTCTCTTTCAGAGAAGAAATGTATCTTAGTATCTAACCCGAACCTCCCGTGGCACAACCTAAGGCCATTCCCTCTCATCCTATCACAAGTTACCTCATCAGAATGCATCACAATTCCCCATAAACTTTTGCAGTGTTAGGATGAGTAAACACTTCTAACAATCATCAGTAAACTCTGGTATTCTTAAATAGTTAATTATTAAATAAGTTCTCTCAGCAAAGGTTTTGATATCACAACTAAGCAATAAGACAAAAAGGAGAGATTCAAATATGGCCATGTTCTTTCATAACCTTCCAGGGGTTTGCAAAATGAGGAGGCTCAAGAAAATCCCAGTGATTCCACCACAGCATCTCACTAATGTTAGTTTCTCCTTATGTCACCCTGGAGGCACATGCAGAAGAGTTTCATCAAGCACAGGGCAGAACAGGAGAGAAGCAGTCTGTTCAAAACAAAACAAACACCTCGCATTTAGGTAATGTCGTGCTTGAGTTATTGGTGAATCTTTTTTGGGAATAGGGATCACATACACTAAAAAGTATGATTTATTTTTTCTCTGCTCCTCTATCTCCAGATCTGATGTGCAGAACCATTGAGATGAGAAAAAATTCTTACCCATACCATGTCTATAATCTGCCAAAGTGACACTAATGGCTGCAATTATATTCTTTTGCATTAGCAGCCTCATCTCAATTCACCATCACAGATTAATCCAGTGGACTTAAAGCCTTATTTTCATTGAGAACACACTACCTAATGTCTCATATTTGTTGCTATATAGCACCTGTTTTCTAAAGATCAGGATTTGATCACAATTCCCATTTAGAAGACAGCATCAGGCAGATGTCTTCTTTCCCACAGGCCTGCAAGGAAGAACAGTGCACAGGGCAACAGGAGAAGACGGAAAAATAAGTCACGCAGACTTCCTGCAAGTTCAAGATATCAGACCCAGAAAAGCAGAAATCTGCCCTCTTCAGCTGACCGAAGACAGAAGCTGAAATGTCTCTTAGCATCAAGACCCAAAGTTGAAGCATTTCATCACAAGACTGTCAGACTAATTAACAGATTCCCTCCATATCTTTGATTTGGATGTCAAAACTGACTTTTTTTTAAAGGTCTTAATTGTCAGAAATCTGCTGCTCTTTGGCCTTCTGGAGAAAAAAGAAACCAGTCTTTTTAGTGCCATCAGTATTTAACAAGTCAAGTTATGAGCTGGTTCCTGGGGCCTTCAGAAAACATGAGCCCTACTCATTATCGATCTCCCTGTAGAAAGTTATTTGTTTTGCTTCCTTCTGGTATCTTTTACATTGAGACTGATACAATTGCTTTCATCGTTCCTCCCAGAGTCGTTTCAGATTAACTCACTTCGCTGAATTCACTTGCCTAAATACAGCGCATACCTGAAGGTCTTCTGAGTTCAGGACGAACAAAGAAAACCTGGATGAAAAAGCAAAACTTCAGAAAGTTCTGGATTCAGAACAGGTTGTCTTAACAACAGTGTGACTGGTGTTTTTTCTGCAGATGGCATTGTGGAATCTAGAGTTAGTTATGCAACCTCACCTAAGCTTCCTGTTTGTTTTATGTCATCACTCAAATTTTTCTTCAATATTTTATTTCTCCACTGAAAATTATTTCTCAGCAAAAGGACCTTGATTTGAATTCTGAACTTCAAATTAAGAAAATGTTTATTTAAAGAACTCTCACATAAGAATGTGAATGGCCAGTAAGTTTCCCCACAGAAATCTAGGATTAAGGGTGTCGCAATTCCCCACAAATAATCTCTAACTCCGTACACATTCTCTACAATCCATTTGATTAAAACCATTTTTTTAATCCACTAAATTTGTTCAGGCGTTCAAGGTAATGTTTTGCCTTCATTTCTGACAAGTATTAAATGTGAAAATGAATGATACATTTAGGGACATATGACCTCCCACCTAGAATTCACCATAAAATTTGCCTAGGACTTCATATTTGAAGTTTTCAAGTGAATGTAAATCAGGTTCATGTGAGTATGATATTAAAACGAGGATTTAAAGACACTTCAAAGGCTAATTGAAAGCTGATTAATCTAAATTTTGTTTCATGTCTTTTTCCTTTGTACACTGAAAGCCATCACAGCTTCCTGCAGTTGCAGCTACAGGAGTGTTTTTCAAGAACATACTTCTCTTGGCTAAATTTTGCAATTAAAAAGAACATAATCACACAAGTAATATAGCTGTTGCAATTTTCTACTACCAAACGTATTTGCAGTTTATGAAGAGTGCATTATAAGACAGATGCACCAGTAACACCTCTCTATTGACCTCTGCAGCCCTCTTTCCATCTCTCACCTGATCTAAGATGCAAGGGGCTGTGTGCACACTCTGGCCATTCATAAGAGATGCTCAGTGCAGTACAGCCCCATTCCTTACCATGCCAGCTACGTTTCCTTGCTAGAAAAGTTGTTCTGATAATGTCAGGAGGCTTTAGAGCATTGTCCATCCTACAGTTGCTCCTAACGGTGTATTTCATAAGCCTGAAATACAGAAACATCGCTGTGGGTTCTTGTTTGATCCCCACCCACAGCACAGACAACAGAACTCACCCAGTGGTAGCCTGCTTTGAATCGCTGACCTGATGGGTTTTATCCAAACGTTATCTTTCAGAAAACATCCAGATTTGGGTAGCAGATTTTATCTCTCTGCTAAGCTTATTTTAAAACACTCTCCCTTTTCCTTTCCCCTTTTCCAGATAATTCAAACTGGATGCAGGAATCTTATCTGTTTGCTGCTGCTTGTACCAGCTTTTAAGATAAACTGTTTACACACAAGATCTGTTTTTTTTTTTTTTCTGATCTAATTAACAAAGAAAAAAAAAAAATTGTAGGCTTGCACTAGCTTTGGATTCTCTTTTCACAGAGCAAGACGTGATGCCCAGTATTTCAAGGACCACATCAAAATGAAACAGACTTGAGCAGATTTTCTGCCTCCTCTGTCACAGTTTCAGAAGCCTTTGCTGCTCCAGATGCCAGTCACAATCCCATACTGTACAGGTAGGTCTGCAAAGTGTAATTTTGTCATGTATCTTCTATTCACTCATTGATCCAAAAGCAAGTGGCGTGTTTGAGGAAAGCCATGAGAGCTCCCTGGGCAGCAGGGCTGAGAGTTCACTCAAAACTACACCATGCATGATGCCATCAAACATCGTGTCAGTTGTCCAATTCCTACAGATACTGCAGCTGAATACAAAAAAGGGAATCAAGTAATCATTTGTTTTTCATTTACACATACATATATATGTCTACACAAATAGGATATGCAGGCCAACAGTCAACAAATACATGCAGCCAGGCAACATGCAGAGCAGACCACAAGTTAAATTAAGCTCACTTACAATTCTTCCATACTTGAAAGGATATGAAAGAAACACAAATGTAAGACTTCATTAATGGGGTAAGTTCAACAGGAGGCTTTTTTTCTGTTCTTTCTTCTTTCATTACTAGTGCTGAAGCACCTAAGCACTTGGTCTGCTGCAGCACGCTTTTGACTGTTTGTGTTTCCCCAACACAGGCCACCTCTGGTTACCAATCCTCTGCCAGACCAGATGTGCATTGTCAGACTTCTTTTATTCCCTTGTTCCATGCCCCAATTTTTCTGCAAAGGTCATCTCAGCAGCTGAAAACATACACAGGTCTCTAACTACTGTTCAAATGACCACTGACTAGTTCCTGCAGTGCCGGGACAGGGAGTAGAGTAACACAGTACTCATTTGAAAATGAAAATTGCATTCACGTTTTGCCCCCTCTGCACAAGGTAATGGGAAACTCAGGGCTTTGCCTAGCAGGATCCTACAATGGAAGCAGGAGGCTGACTACACCAAACCACTGATCACCAAGGAGAGAATTTAGATGGGATTAGGCAGAACTAGCAAACAATTGCTCTTGAGAAAATATATATAAACTGAATTGTCACCTGTATTTCTGCATCTTACTACCCTCTGCAGATCAACAAAATCCACATAGTTAAAATGCATACAGAGTGCTTACGGAATACACATGGAATTTACAGCTCTGATCCACTTTGAAAAGTGTCTGTGAAAAATTATTTAAAACTTATTTAAAAAGAAGCTGCTTATTTCAGTAGCAGGACTTTGGTATGGAGCGCTGGATTTTATTTTCTTTTTGTGACAAACTACTATATTCCTCCACAGCAAATTACTTCAACTTATTTCAGTAGCGGCTATTTTGCAAATGCAAAGAATAAATGAATCCCAAAAGCATTACAAAACTTCCGCTGTAAAAATGTAAATGGATTATCCCTCCATTAATATCTCACTAAACAGCAACACTTTAGAAGCAATGATTCTTCTGTTGCTCACAACATAAAAGCCAAATGAAATTTTCCCCATAAATCATTCAGCCATTAGGAGATTACTGTACAAAGGGGCCGAGTCTAAGACAATAACATCTTTAGATCATCTTGCAAGTACATTTACAAACCCCACACTGGTGTTTTCAACTCTGTTATGATGGAAGTAAAGTATTCTGTTCCTATGACTGTTTTAGAGAAGAGTTAACCTCTACACTGAATTTGAGCAGCTTGTGTCTATATGTTTTTTATATAGTAGCAACTGAAAATAAAATGTATATCCATGCTGCATTGCCCAGAATTCATTTTGCTTATAGCGAAGGCAGTAATTCCTAAAAATACCAGCTGGTATGAGGATGTTTAAACATGCATCACTTCAATTACATTTCTGCATACGAAAATGGACACAAGTGTGTAGAAGTCTCAGATTCCACTAGGAACTGCTGCTTTTCTTCACTTCTCTAAGCTTTTGCAATCCTCAGACTTACCTTTCCATTCACTGATTAGACCAGGTAATGTATTTGGAAATCTAACTACTTGGAAAGAAGCCATAGGACGTACTATTCACATCAGCAACCAGATGAGGTCTGTGTGCGTTCTGTTTATCAGGTATCTAACCATATGATCACCTGGATTCCAGTACCATTAGTGTAGGTCCCCTGCTATACTTATATCACAATGGTTCATAGTCACCCCATTGAGGGAGGGGTCAACATTGGCACTTGGCCACCTGGGCATACATCCTGTCACAGCTTGATTCTGCTGGATTCTCTCTCAATATATGTTACAGCACTATGGATGCTTCTCTCACTTGCTCCAGCAGTCAGGAATCATCAGAACTAAGGAAATCCAAGCTGTGCTCTCTCCCCTTATTCATCTTCTTGGAATAGGCTACGGGAAGAGGGAAGTGTTCCAAAGACAACGGCAGAGGCTCTCCATTAGCAGGAGAGTTGCTCACATAAAGCACAATGCAGCAGCCTCCTAGGTGCTGATGATGCTGTAACAGATTTGATATTTGATTCTCGTATATCCCTAGTGGCACAGTTAAAAAACTCAGCACTTTAAGCTTCCAGTCTCTCTTGGTTAGAATTTCTGTAAAACCGGAGAAGTAGAGCGGCTCAATACTAAACAGTATCTTACTATTCAACATAAAACTGCTGATCCTATCTAGTTACTAGGTCAGGAAAACTAAGTCATTTCAGCTACAGTTCCAGTACCAAACCAGGCAAAGAACATCAGAACTGTATTTTTACCTGCTCCTATGCTAGGGCAATTCTGTCTAGAAAGGCAGGCCTGAACACCGAGACAGTATGTTCCAATATAAAATCTCTTCTCAGATTAGGATAAAACCTATCATTAGATAGTCAAGTACAGTCTGCCTCTGCCTGAACATACCTCAGTGCTCCCTTGAAACTTCAGATCTAATCCTAGACCACAGTACTTTAAATCACATTAGGTAGCCTAATTTCTCTTTAGAAAAAAGCAGTTTCTTAGTATGCAACAAAGAATTTATTAATTAAAGGTGTATGGCGCTCCATAGCAGGATAACCATTCTGCACTACTACTCTGGTCACTGTGTAAAGAGCCAACAATTTGCAAACTACTCTGCATAGTTTTTGGGAGACTACAACGTTCTAACACACCTCCTGGAGGTGGAAAGTACTTTTGCAGTCTGGACTGTAATACTGCCACTCACACTGAAATGTCCATGGAATCACAGCCGGAGTGTGGACCAGTATTCCACAGACTTAAGTTCATACTCTTAAGAAAGATAAGAGCAGTAAGAAAGCAGACATATTCTCCCAGATTTCCTCTAGCAATGATGACTCGCCACAAACTCAACTTGGCAACTGCATGTGCCAGCAATGGATTATTTATGTCCTGCTGAGGGCTGTTGTAACAAGTCAATTAGAAAATAACATCACGTTCCTTCTTCATTAGACTCAAATGGACTTTGAAGTGTACATTATCTTCATCCTACTCGGATGCCTGTTCTTCCATCCCCACACAAGCTCTATAACACACATTGCTGGTTTACTCCTTGCTCCGTTCTAGAAGCTGCGTTGATCCAACACCACCACAAATGGGTTTGGCTGTAAATGGGATCACAAGGGAATAGCAAACAGCAGTACACAAGTCTAGCATCTGGCAATGTACACACAAACCTGCATGAAATTAAACAGCAGACCTGATCTCTACCTCATGGCCCTGAGTAACCATTCTATTCCCTTTTTTCTCTCCAGAAACTACTTTGGATGTAAATGCAACATAGCTACGGACAGTGCCTCTTACACATTAGACAGATAAAACTCAATTTTGGATTCTTCTGAATACATGTCCACATGCATCTACCTCTATACTCCACTGCCATCATTTTTCATGTTATGGATTTTAACAGCAGCAGCCTGAAATGCACTTTTGGGACAGACCACTTTTTCATTCAAACAAGTAGTGTGATTGGGGTTTCATAACAGATAAATATCTATTTAAGGCGACTGATCTGCCTTAACACTTAGACCATATTTGGCCACCTGCAAGTCTGTCAAAGTCAACTGAAGGAAAACACAGATACATACGAATGCAGCACACAGAATATGCCAGTGTCAGTGTCCAAAGATTTGATTGTTCAGGCCAGCTGGATTATGCAATTTTTAATGGGATCTTTGGGTTAATAAGAGCTCCCCTCGTTAATGAAGACTAAATGCAGACTAAGTCAGATTAAGTGCTTTTAAAGAATTCAACAGACAATTTAGCAAAATAAGACTTTCACATCCAGAAGTGAAGTTCCAGCTAAGATATTTCTGTATGTCCTAAAATGCTTCCTGTAAAATGACGCGCGGAATCACCTGATGTATGGTAATCAGATTCCCAGCTTACACGTCATTCTGCTGCATGGGCCTATGCAAGAAAGATATTACTAGCTGTGGACCTTTGAGCTGCTTTATTTATAGGCTTCTCAAATCAGGGCAAATTATGAACGCTGTACTGTGAAACCACATGTGAAACATCATCTGTATGCTCAATTTTTGCAAAACTGGACTGCTTAACACCAATCTGTAAGAACACCCAAGAAAACACTCACAGCACTAGAGGCAAACAAGTGTAGAAGTCTACAGGCTGAAGCCACGGTATGTATTGAATTGTAGTGCGTGAGCCTACAGTCTTCTGCAGACACAAAGTTTTACACTTGCAGAGCTTGGTTTCAAGCAGGCATCACTCCTCACTCCTTTGGGACTCACAGATAGCAACTGGAAAGGAAACTGCAGCAATCCCAAGCAGAGGAGCACTGCAGCTTCTATCTCAGAGCCCTTCAGATAGTAACCACAAAGGAAGTGCTGCATGCATAAATCTCAGCTAGCTAAGGTGTAAGAAAGTTGGCTTAGGTGAGACTGTAAGAATGCCACTGCTTCATGCCTTGCTTTTTCTCAAAGCTTACATTATTTACAATTTTTAAGAGGTGATTTGGTAGAGAAAACAGATTGTAATTACCTGATGAGGCATTTCCAAGCCAGAAGCAGATATAAAATGGAAGGCTTATTATATACTGCTTGTCAAATGAAGACTCACATAATTCTTACTAGATTGTCTGCTGCAATTTTTGTTAAGAAACTCTTGAAACTAATTGGTATCACTTCCAAGCGGAAGTTAGATTTACCATATTGAAAGAGTCGAAGTTTAAAATAATGAAGAAAGGCATACATTTGGCACTTGCTGAAGTTACACATGCCATTAAGCAGCTGCAGAATAATGATCTTTGTTTTACAAAATGGGCAGGAGCGTGACAGGAAGAATCCAGTAATCAAAACACCTTCATCAACAAAGATTCTCTACAAGAACTGACGAATTTTTTTGCTGTCTGACATCTCAAGGGGAAAAAAAGGCTGAAGTTAGAAACTTCATATTCAGCTATTTTTATGGAACGCAAGTCAGACAAACATCAAGCCAAGTTTTTAGAAAATTGATTCTGAACTTCCACTCTTGGAATTCTGAAATTGACAAGACTCTTAAAAACACATGCTAAGTTTGGATGGTCACAGTAAAAGAACTCTGGAAAAGAAGATCTGTTGGTAAGACTGGCTGGCAACTTACGCCATACAGGAAATCTCTTGTGAAAGTGGAGATTGGACTTTCAGAGCAAAGAAATAACTTTCTCTGAGCACGATTTGATTTAAATTAATATCTAACATTGCCTGCAGAACAACAGGAAGTGACATGCCAGGGTTGGAGTCTCTCTGGTGCCCTACAAATGTGCAGCAGGTAGAAGCATCTTTGAACACATATTTGTGCAAGCAGAAAGAAAAAGCATGCAGGTAAAAGGTAAAGCAGCACCAACCCTTCTGAGTTCTCCAAACATTTTTAGTTAACCATACACAAAATCTATGATTGTAAAACAGGAAAATGGATTTGAAACCCAAGTACAGTATTTTCAAGCAGGTTGTCAGGACTGAGTCTTTCTGCCTGAGTGACTATGATCTATCTTAGGCCAAGAACTGGAGAACACCTCTCAAAAAAATATGGGAAACAAAGCTGGATGTTAACCATGATACTGAAGGAAGCCTCAGAGATCCAAACCCCTGCCGAAGATTGTAAGGAATACAGAACTTTTTTTGGTTTTCTTCGTGACTGGAAGACTCATTGCAAAGGAAATGTGGGGAACAACTCTATCTCCCTGGCCATCTGCCCACGAAAGGGAGGTGTTGCTGGGAAATTACAGTACTGGAAGTCCCATTCCTGGAAGTCTGCATTACAGATTCTTCCCAGCAGTGCAAGTCCTGAAGCAAACCAATTCCAAATTTATAATCTGCTCTGGAGAGAACTGGCTGCCGCTCTGCAATGGATTAACAATTAAATGACCCATACATCACTACTCAGCTACTAAAGCTACCCAAGTGACAAGAAAAAGAGATCTCTTACAAGTATTATAAAAAAGAACCAAAGTCTCATTAAAAGTAACATCAGTACTCACAGAATCATACTTGGAAGTGTAATTTGTCCCTAAATTCATGAAGTAAAGTTTTTTCTTTTCATTTAGCAGTTGTCTTTGTTAAATACCACTGCTTGCGATTAAAAGCACCAATAGAAAAAGAGCTTTAAAGCATGGATGTCCAACGTTTTGGCTTGCCTGAGCAGCACTGAGTGAAGAGGAATTGTCTCGGGCCATCTATAAAGTATATAATACAGAAACAAAATTTATTTTTTTCCCTATTTTTTATTAAAACATAAGAGGGAGCGATTAAAAGATAAAATGTAGAAGTAGGATATTTTAGCTTATTTTTGTGAAACTAATGCATCAGTCTGATTCAATGGCAGTGGCTGCAATTCTTAGTGACCTCTTGTAAGACTTATGTCTTACAAGACTTATGTCTTAAGTCTTATGAAAGTCTTGTAAAGAGACACGATCACATTTTTTGAATTAAATATCTGATTGCAATTTTACACATTCCATTTGCAAATTCACAGGTAATTTATTTATGTTGACTGAAAGTGGAGTCACAAATATTCAAGAAAATTGATAATTTCTTCAGAAATCCTCAAACTTGTTCTCAAATTCCTCAGTCAAAGTGGAAAACACGGCTGCATACTTTTCATTGTTCACAGGACTGTGTTAGCCAGTGTATCAAAATGCACACGATTATTTGCAATATTTTGAGCTTACCACAATTTAAGTTCATTTCATAATGCTGTTATGGTATGAAACATAGCACAGGTAAGTTGTTTTTTACCTTGAAGACACGCATTTAGCTCATTTAAATGAGCAGCTGAATCCACCAAAAATGCTAAATCTGTGACCCATTTTTCATCTTCGTGTTCTGGCACAAATTTCCATTTTGGTTCCATACATTACTAGATTTTATTCTGCATATCATAAAATCTTTTTAGCATTTTACTCCAAGTTACCCACTTTCCTTTAGAAAATGATGTCCCCATAATCAACATCCATAGTTTCAAGGAACTCCTGGAATGGGTGATGATTCATTCCTTTGGACTTAATGAAATTGACAGCTTTGATAAATATTTGCATGACAATACCTTTGTTTTAAAGCCTTCACATATACATTTTCTTGATGTACAATGCTGCCACCAATTGCATCATCCTCTGTTAATTTTATAAGTCACTCTTTTTTGCCAGTCATCGCTAGGGCACCATCAGCTATACCAGATGTGTTGACAGAAGTTAAGGAAAATCACTTTAATGTAGCTTTTACTGCTTCACACAAATCAAGAGATTTACTTGTGTCTTGTAAAGGCACCAGAGAAGCCATTTCTTTTGTAAGATTATATTTGTTATCAATACCTCTAATAAAAATGGCAAGTTGAGCTGTCTTTTATCTATGGCATCAGTTCTTTCATCTATCGCCAAAGCATAACATCTGAAATTAGCAGCTTTACTCTCCAAATTTGTTTTGATAGATTTTCCTATTGCTTCAGTTCATCTGGCTATAGTCTGGTGAGACAAAGTGATTGTAGAAAAATCCGCTTTTTGTGTTTCTTTTTTTATGAGGACACATGATATCGTCCACGCTTTCCATACACTGTGTGATACACTCACCACTAGTAAGTGGTTTTTATCTCTTTTGCAGTAAGACTTGCTACCACACAACTAGATTTTACAATAGAACGTGTTTGAGTTTTGAACTTTTTTTTTTTTTAATTGTGGATGACAGATTTTTTTTCAGTTCTGCTCTTTTGTCTTTACAAAACATTCCTTGATATGCATCAAATATCACAGCATGTTCCTGCATATAATGTATTTTCAAATTGTAAACTTTGAAAATTGACAGTTTCCTTACAAATTAAGCACAGTGCCATACTATTAGCCTTGACAAAAAAGTACTTATCTATCCATTTTTTGTTGCAAACTCCTTCTTATCCACAATTTTTCTTTTTGTAGGTTCTGTTTTCTTCTGAGATGACATAAGTTAAGTTGAAAAATTAACGGCAGTCACTATGTTTTACTCACCAAGAGGTGCAAGTGCATGTAATGTGCAATACACACAGGTTTTGATTTACCCAGAGTGTGTGGCAGGCATGAGAGGCAGTGTTAGTACTGCACTGTGTCCTCCCCTGCTTTCTGATGTGCATTAACAGCACATCGATGTTTGGTTTCTGCTGAACGATGGATACATGCCCGTGGCTGAGCCAGGCTGCTTGGCAGGGAAGAGCTGCTGCCATGATTGCATGCAGCAGGGTGCAGGCCACACTGCCAGCTGTCCTGGGCCATGTACAGCCCATGGGCAGTGGGTTGGACACACCTGCTTCAAGGTAAGGTCTGAAGATAAACAAACCCACCATAGGAGAGAGGAAGGGGAAGCCAGGATGAGAAATAAAAGCGTGAGCTGGTAGCAGAGTAGAGACACACTGTGCCAGCAAGATAGCAGAATGTGTGAAGAATTCTGAAGAGATTTTAATTCATCCTTTTCAAGCTATATCTGTTTGTTAGAAAGTGATTAAATAAGGCAATATATAATGGATAAGTTTATATTTCAATAGTCTGACAGGTTGCTTCATATGCAATATATCCATCAAGTATCTGAGCACTTTCAGTTTTGCTGCATGAATTAAGTCTATGTGGCTCACAGAAAAAAAGATACACCTAGGTAGATTCAGAATATATTAGATAAAAAAGGCATCACAGAAACTCCAGCATCATGGGAATCAAGTAAAATGCTCCCTTAAAATATGTTGAAGGCTCCCGCTTTGTCATGCTACTAAAGGACTTTCACAGACTCCCAAAAACACAGAATGTCTTGGTTTGGAAGGGATCTCAAGGATCATAAATCTCCAACCCCCCTGCCACAGGCAGGGCCCCAACCTTCCACAGTGCTTCTATATTGGAGCAGCTGAACTTCTTGCAAGATCAAGGCCTTTCAAATGAAGTCTGCCTGCATTAGTACTAATGCAATTATCATTAATTTTTGATAGAATAGCAAGCATATTTCAATCTTTTGCTATCTACACTGCCTACACAACCAAACTTTAGATTGGTCAGGCGTTGAGGTGCATCAAGAACAGCATTACTAGCTGACTGAGGGAAGTGACTGTCCCTTGTGGCCTCACCCTCAGTACTGTATGCAGTTTTGGGCACAAAAAGACATAGATCTATAAAGAGTATCCAAAGGAGGGCTACAAACATGGTGAAGGGTCTTGAGGAGGAGACATATGAGGAGTGGATGAGGTCCCTGTGTTTGTTCAGCCCAGAGCAGAGGAGCTGAGGGGATGCCTGATGGCGGCTGCAGCTCCTCACAGGGAGTGGAGGGGCAGCGCTGAGCTCTGCTCTCTGGTAACTAACAAACTAAAGGGAGAGGCTTGATATTGTGACAGAAGGGGGTCAGGATGGCTGGAAGGAAAAGGTACTACACCAGAGGGTGGTTGGGTCCTGGAACAGGCTCCTCAGGGAAGAGTAAGTTTGGTCATAAACCTGAGAGAAGAAAACTCGGACAAAGTCTGAACTGCAATCCGGAACTTCTGCTGTAGAGTTCCACTATAGTTGCCATCTCCCTTCCTCATGTGGGCAGACAGACACACAGACTCACACACACACTCTCTTCTTTCATGAAGCAATCTATTATATTGCCACATATGGGAAACAATGAGTACATTTTCAGCAAAACCAGAAAATATTAAAATCAGACTGAAAAGAAACATTTTCTGCTAAGGTAAAGCATACGAAATGGAATAGAAAACAAGGATGGGTTCCAGGACCCAATCTGATACAGGATTTAGAGTTAGAAACATGGTATTTCTAGCTCTCGTTGATCTCTCCATTTGAAATTCTCATTATTCTCATTTAAGGCACTATGAGGATTAGAGTAATATCAATACTTCTCTCTCACAGGATGTTGTGAGGACTGATTAGTACACCTACATTACTGTACAAATGCAAGGCAAGATAAATGTTATACATTATTAGCACTGGTAGAACACTATATGGTTTTCTATTAACTCTGCATTCCCCATGCAGATAGTAATTTACTACTTGAACGGTCTCTCCTCCTTCCAGCCTTCCTCCCAGGTTTCCCCTATCTCCCAAGCTGGTTACTGAACAAGCTGTAACGTCATTGTAAAAGACTAACAGGTTTCCCAAGGGAATAAATTTCTGAAGACAAAACATCACAAGCAAGCACTCCCATTAAAACACTTCTATGCACAGATAGTTGGGAAAGCTGAAATAAAATGACAGTAGAGGCAATTGCATTTCTGGTACAATCTCAATTGTGCTTAAAATAACTAGGAAATATAACACTTCACAACAAAAGAAGCCAGCTTTACAAGATCATTTCCTGACTGAATTCAAATATACATTCGTCTGCTAATGGGAATATACAAAATTGCAAAAATGATTTTTTTCTTGCACATACCATTTTCCTAGTAGAAAACACAAGAAATCAGGTGTCATTAAAATTATCACTTTGATAAGGAATTAGCTGATGCATCATAACCAGCAGGCTCACCTGTGTCATCAAAATTGGAATTGAAAAGAAAATTAATCTTATCATCTAGCCATAATTTAGCATTTCATGATTAAATTTATTGAGTCCTTTTTAACACTTGATTGGTATACTTTGATTTCACAATTAAAGAAAAT
The DNA here is from genome assembly GCF_951394365.1 of Tetrao urogallus. Taxonomy (NCBI): domain Eukaryota; kingdom Metazoa; phylum Chordata; class Aves; order Galliformes; family Phasianidae; genus Tetrao; species Tetrao urogallus. Next base: position 81,359,074 of record NC_136815.1, on the reverse strand, counting down.
TAAATTATTTGAAATGTTAAGACATTTTCTCCACACTGGCTGCATTGGCATTGTCACCTTGTGTGCTGTTATCCTGTTTCAGCTGCTAGAGATTTTCTTATGGATTTCCTGACTCATCTACATCCTTCTAGTCCCTGAAGAATCCTGCAACCTTACAAGTAAATCATTAAACAAATGTGCTTTCAGCTTTGTATGAAGCGTCAATCTCTCATTTTTAAGTCAGATGGACTCTTGTTTTGTTTTATTCACCCTCATGCCCTTCAGCTACGGTGAAACTAGGATGAAGTGAGCCAGTGGCCAAAGTAAATGAATTCTTCCAAAACCTGGATTGTGTTCTGATAGAGAATTTCATTCACATTTCATTAAACTAATACACACTTAGGTTTTCATTCAGTGCTCCTTCTCGATATGAAGGTGCCACTGTGCAGGTGCAGCTTGTGGTCCAGTTCAACTTGCTGGGTATAGTTAGTCACTATTTGGAAAAACATAAATCTCTGATTGTGCTGTGTGCCAGGAATGGGTTACTCCAAAACCCTCAGGTAGCTGGACACATATCTTAGCATAAAAAGCAAAAAGTAGAACTAAAAACAAAATGGATAGCCATGGAAAGGCAACGATGGCGCTTGAATGCAGTCTGGAGCAGAGGTCTGCTCAGTGAGGACGGGCTGTAGTAGGGCAAGAGAGAGACCAAACTTTGGGAGACCAAACAGCTGCCTTCCAGTATCTACAAGGTGGTTATCAAAAAGACAGCCTCTTCACAGCAGCACGTGTCAGGGTGCTGACTGGCAATATTGTCACGACTAAGTGAGGGGCAGACTGGATATAAACAAAAGGTTTTTTCACTGAAAGAAAGGTCAAGGAGTGGAACAGATTGCTTGACAAGCTGTGCAGTCTCCATCCCTAGAGATTTCCAAACCCTAGGAATCCGGTCTGAAGTCAGTGTCTGCCCTGCTTCTGCTGGAAAGTTGGGCTACAGATCCCTAATGTCCCTTCCACCTGAGTCTGTGTGTTTAAGGAGTTAAGCCATTCCTTTGGCTGGCACAACCAGTTTCTCATAGTAAGGGAAATGGATTCATTCAGCAGACTCTGCATCACCAAAACGTTTTCTTCTAAAGACATAAGGCAGCACTCTGATGCCCCAGCTGAATGCCACCTTTGCCACTAAGCCTTAGCTTTGGCTACCTGTAAAGTGTGGATCACATCACTTAAGAACCAAAATTGAGCTAGTTTGTAGCCTGAGGGCAACAGAAAGGATGGCAGGGGCACCAGCAGGTGCCTCGTGCAGCAACACACCCTCTAAAAGAGGGATTTTATTTAGGTTTGAAGGAGTTAGAAGAGAGGCAACTTGCATAATCAGTTTGAATAGTTTAAACAACTTACTGTAACGGCAATACAAGGCAATGCAATTCTAAGCACTAAGAAATAATCTCGTATTCTTTGGAATTTTATTAGGTACAAAAATAATCAAGTTTTAGAAATGCATCAGCGTTTGAAGATAATCACGTTAAAGAGTCCACAATTTAATAAAAAAAATGTAATACAAAAGTTTACTCTAAAATTTAAAGTCACCATTTACAAGCCTGTTTTTTTGCTGTGCAAGTTCTACTTGAAAAGGTTATTTACTCCAAACAATTTTACAGGAACTGTACAGAAAAGTCTCCCTCAGACATGTTTTCTTTTAGGTCCATGAGTGGATGATTTGCACTCACACAATATTATGTGTTTTCAAAAACATATCCCCCAGCTTTTCCAGGCATCAAAAGGAGCTCTTTGGTATCCTATGTGGACCACTGCAGAAAGAAGAGTATGGCACAGATGTTGGGGTACCTTTCTAGGATAAAAAGCCCAGCAGGGTCTCAAACATAGCTCATCTTCCAGTGTAAAAAGAGGCAATACCATTCTAAAAATACCTTCTGAATTCAGAAAGTGGTAGATTTACCACTTGAAGAAGCCCGTAGGCTTTCTCTTGCAGTCTATTTTTTTCAAAGTACTACAATCTCCAGTTCCTTGGGAACACTGGGACATGAACAATTAACATTTTATGGAAAAAAAGGAGGAATTCTGCTACATTAAAACAGAAGGAAAAAAACAGTGCTTCACTCATTTTATTGGTTCAAGAAAGTCTACTCGGATGTTTAGAAGAAAACTGAAATGGAAAGCGATCCTTTTAAAAATAGTACAGATTTCCAGTCGTGTTTAAAATACAATCTATGCCATTTCATCTTTTTTTCATAGGTGCTACTGCATCACTGAGCAACAGGAGTGCAACGGGGAGTTAAGTGGCAGGGAGGAAAAGGGGACAGCATAGGGACAACCGCTCGCTATTATGACAGTTATTGATCTTGAGGACACAGGCATGACAGCTGTACATGGTATTTTTGGGGCTGTGCAGTTCATCCATCATTTACCCCTCCATCTAATCTCCAAACATACTGCCATTACGCAGTTCCCATCAAGCTGTGCTAAATGATTCTTTCCACAGACGCTCACAGGGCATGACCTGCTCCTCCTCTGCAGGCATCACAGACACGTCTGTCTGCTTGTCACCCCGATGGCTTTCTGTGGCCATCCTGAGCATTCTTTCAAGGGAATTTTTTTTTCTGCCTCCTCTGCAATTGCAGGACAGGCAGACAACAGCAAAGTGGGAAAATGCTAATTGCAAATTAGCTGTGCTGCAGGTCTTCCCTGCCTCACTTTTATCTCACCACTACCTTCTAACCCCTGATTTTCTGGTCTCAGTGTGCTGTCTCTTGATTGAATACACAAAAATACTTGGAACCATTATCACGGTGACAGACAAGCAGCAACCATGTTCTTGGCTTGAACAATTTCAAGGCTCTGTGTCCCAGGCATTTCTCAATTAAAGGAGCACAAAGTGGGTTTAAGCACTCCCTTTACAGCATCAGATTTGAATGCAACCAGATTTCAGGAGATCCGGTTAAAAAACTGATTTCAAATATGGAGATGGGGGGAAAATGGCAATACCTAGAATGATTGGTTGCAGAAAAAATGCCCAGACTTCAAAGCCCTGAAAAAATAATCTCAAATTAGTGAGTAAGATCTCGTATGTGTTCATATGAGAACACAAACAACTGTTTGGAGCCACACCAAGGATCTAAACAGGCCTGTTTGGTCCACAGCAAAAAATATCCACTCACCCACAAACACAGACACAATTAAACAGCCCTAGTAAGTGGATACTTATCAAATTACAAAAATGAGTCAATGTGTGCATACAGCAGCACAAGCCTCTAACACTCTCCTGGGCTCCATCCCACTTTCAACACAAACATTCGTAAGATGAATGTCACTTCTATGCTTTTTTTTTTTTTAATGTTTCAGTATATATCTCTCCTTTATTTCATCCAGCCTCCCCATACAAACTTTTGGCACAGGTACCACGCTCCTGCAAGCAGCTCCAAGATGACTGGATCTCATCCTGCTTGCCGTGAAGCTGGTTCCCAGTAATTCCACTTGAGGTTGTGCTGCCTTCTGTACTAGAAGCAGCACCGATACAACCTTCTTCGTCCGCCCTCTCTAACTTGCCCACAATTTTCTAGCCCTCCATTATATCCCTTCACTAAATAATCTCTACCAGACGCAGCTCTCTCAGCCATTCCCTTGCTCTGATTATCCTTGTCGTGTTCCTCTGAACTTCCTGCACAACGCCTGCTGAAACGCTGATTGTGCAGCACTCAGCCTGCACTCAAAAGGGAGCAGGAAAGCCCCTGACCTCAGTCAGGGCTGCCATCCGTGCAGTGGGAAAGTGGCAGTAGCACACTGGATCCATGACTTCCTGTTCCACTGCACATTCACATCAAGAAGAGCACAGAGCAAACAATCCCACTGACACAGGGGCCCAGTGGGGATTCAGTGGGGCTGCCCTCCAATTCGAACCTGCCTGAGGCAGGAGAAATGCCATGCATGCTTTGCAAATTAATGCATCTCTGTTCAGAAGTCAGTATGCACGAATCTCTCTCTGACTATGCATCCAGATCTGCCCATAGATCAGGAATCATGTTTATTTATTTCAAATGTGAATTCCAATTATAGCACCAAATTATTCTGAGGGGGTAACAACAAAGATGCTGCTTTCGATCCAACATGGATTTATTTCAAAGCATTTCCAACATGCTGCTAAGCAGCAGAAGTTGTAGAATTGTACAACACAAGGCAGGCTGCCAACACCAAGCTCTGCTGCAGCTGAGCAGGCAGAAGTTCAACATAAACAAAAATAATTGAGAATGAAAACTGGGGTAGAGAGAGGGAAGGGGGCTAGACAGACAAACAGCCAAATGCCAGTGCTGAGAAAGAAAATCTAAAAATCACAGACATTCACAGCAAGAACAGCCATACGTTGTCAGAAGGCAGGAGCTGAACTATCAGTGTGGCTGAAAGTGAAGCCCTCCAGAAAGCAGGAGCAGATTTAATAGCATGTTTTCACATCACTCATTAGAAGAAGAGCACTTAGCTTGCAGAGCTAACTGCTTTAAAAGTAAGATAAACTGTTTACTCACCTCTGCATATTTGACTCTGGCCTCTTAGTCGCCTTTGTCACTCACTGGGTAAGGCTGTGAAACAGCAGTTTCAGGAAGGCCTCGGAATTATAAACTTGTGGGATTCATGTCCATAAACTGGCAAACTGAGGTTGACCAGTTGTAATTTTACAGGCAATATACTTGCTTTATTCGCCTTGACCAGGGAAAGATGGAAGTGGATTCTGCTTTTCAGAAATGCCAAAGAAGTGCTTGCTGGAGACTGCTATGCATGGATTTTGCAACTGCAGCCCAGGCAGCAGGGCCAGAGGTTGGATGAGGCTCTAGGCAACCTAATCTAGTATTTGATCTAGCACCTGGCAGCCCTCCTGCTGCAAGGGGATTGGAACTTGACCATCCTTGAAGTCCCTTCCAACCCAAGCCATTCTCTGATTCTATGTTTCCATGAAACCCTGTTGTGAAAGATGGGAATTGCTGAAAGAGATGGACTCCTCAGACCAACAGAGGGACCCAGGACAGAGCTCTAGTGAGGGTTGACAAACTACTGAGCTCTTTTCAATGGTCCCAGGCCAGAATAATTTGTTTTGGTACATTACAGGCAGCTTTTACTGAACTGTCACCATTTTGTGGTGTTAAAATATTGCTCCTCAGCAGACGCACACAGAATGGAATTTCAAGGAAAAGATACCTGAGAAGGCATCACTGCAATCAAGGGGCCAGGCTGAACTCAGAGAGTGCTTGAATAAGTCTCAGGTTTCCTTAGTGAGACAGCAAGAGTTTCTCATCAAAAAACTTCAGGTTAATATATTTTCTTACAGCTTTGCTACCAGCATCATGTACTGGTGTTCAGAGACTTTCTCAGCCTGTTGCTCACATATCACTGAAACGAGCAGAAGGAAAACAATATGCATATTTACATATCTGTAGACAAAACGTGAGGGAAATAGCCTTCCCAATTCTACCCCCACCACAGCTGAGATTTCAAAGTATAGTATACATTTTTTTCATTTTATAAAGGAAAAAACAATTGAGGCAGCACTGGGCAAGATCTATAGTGGCTTTGTATTTTCTTTCCATTGTCGCATCCCAACATCTAGTCTATTTTTTCACTGAGAGTACACAAGAAATACTTGTAGGAAAAGTAGGGTAAATAACTGCAAAATCTACTGCTGGGCAGAAATAAAATCCAACAACATAATAGTTTGTTGTGGGAAAACCCATCACACCATCCCCCAAAAGATCAAGAAATGTGCTCAGCATGAATGGGGCAAACAAAAGCTAGAATCTTCCCAAAGGAACAAGAAAAAAGCGAGCACTTAAAATATTATAATGCTAACATAAAAATCAATGCCGTGTGCTCACTTTGGATACAGTTTGACTGACCTCCATAACTAAACAACATAGAAAAGTAATATAGGCTCCTGGAGACAAAGACGCACAACTGAATTAGGAATGACTGACCAGATGGGAGATGCTTATTTGAAACATGACAAGAGGATGGAATAAACATCGATATACAATATAGAAAAAGTTAAGTAGGAAATATTTTTTACTTTCTAGCACAAAGTCAAACAGAACTTAACCACCTTCCCAATTGAAACTCAGCTTTACAAAACAATGAATGGATAATTTGTGAAACTAATTGTCTTGAAATACTATTGATGCCAATAAACAACTAGATTAAGACACAAGTGTTTAGGTACATTAATCATTCCCACAGTTCAACTAAAAGCAGTGATTAACAAATGAAGATTAAGAAGGCATTCTGTAATGGAGAGATCATTTCTTGAAAGCTTATGAAATACATGTCCCTCTGCAGCACCCTAAACTTGTTAATGTTGACAAGGTAACACAACTAGATGAGACCTTCATAGGGTTACTTCAGCACTTGTTTCTAGGCCTGTTACAGTATGAGAACTATCTCATGGAAACACACAGTAGGTGACTGTCATATTTTACATCTGGAAGGACGTGCAGTTTATCCTTCAAGGACTGTTTGTGCTCTTATCAGCTATCCTGGATTGGAAATGCCAAACTTCTGTGGTTAAGGCAAACTCTTTGTAATTTCAGTTCTGGTTCCTAATGCTTAAGCAAACTAGTCCACACCTTTTGATTTTCTGAGAGTTTATTTTTCATTCTATCCTTACAACTTCAATTTCATGTAGAAGTTATAATCTTGTTATTTTTTGGAGATCCAGAAACAGACTGTAGATAACAACACAGACAAGTACAGTACACCTTGATCACGCTACATAAGCACATACATTCATTTTGAAGACAGTCTCCAAAAAGTATTAGGATTATTTGTAAAGAGGGTACCCTTCAATAATGGAAATGTTGATAGCCCTGACAGCACACACAAATGCCTGAGAAAGGTAGGCAATAAACCAAACAACAACTGAAGTAATCCCCTTCTTAGCCAAACTGCGCATGATTGCAATAGGAACTGAAAGTTCAACTTTGCAGGGTTAAAGCAGTGGCTATTTATTATCTCCTTTCTGTCCCAGCTGCATGCTTGCAAGACTTGACAGCATCATGACTGCAAACACAGCTAAGCAAAACACATTTTTAGTTATAAACTTATTTGTTCTTTCATGTTCCATTGTTGGCTGGTCTGATGCTTCAAAAGGAGAAAATGTGATAGTTGAATCTGCATTTTTATTTGCCCTTAAAGTTGGCAATGGCTGATTTTTCAGTAAGAGATGATCAGTTTTCACAATGAGTAGAAATGTGGGTGCACATGTAGCACAATGTTTATGTGCCTTCTGAAGTTCCAAAATACCAGAATACCAGAAGGACTTTTGAATGCAACTGTAATGCAAATCTCTTTATTAACTACCACTTTACCCTACTGAACAAATATCATCATGTCCCTCCTGAATAACAAATGTATTTCTAACAGCAGCGATCGTATTTCTCAGTGGAGAACTGAATTCACTGGCAATAAGGGCCAAGTTCCTGGAAAAGAAATGACTGTGTTATCTGAACACAGATTGGATTTTAATGAGCAAAGGAAACACACAGGACCCAAACCTAATACCACTGAAGTCAATGGGATGTTTTCTACTGATTCCAGTGGGTTGAAGTCCTATTTTGTATTTGTCAACCTTCCAGTTTCAGTGAGACTCAAAGAACAGCTTTCTTCAACAACTGATATTGTGACTTTCTACAACATGAGAATCGCTCCTTTCTTACAAGTAGGAAAAAAATCAATTACTGACATTTTCAGACTGCATTTTCAAAACAACTTTTTGGGATGACACTCAGTAAGCTCACCTTGTGCCAAACATCCTTGTGAAGAAAATGCAGTTAAGTGCTACAGAGAAATTACAGACCTCTCCACTGATCACTTAGAAGTGTCTTGCTGACAGCATATTTTATTTTCAAGTTTACTTACTGTAGTAATCATGTGTTACAGCACCGGAATCTGTAACTGGTGGAAGGTGTTGGGACAAATCAATGTATTGGAACAGAGATGTAGCACAGATGATGATTAAGACTTTTTCATTTACTTTAAAAGAGCTTACTCCCTATCTATATGATATTTTTCTCTTTACTATTGAGCTTTGAAAGCCTTTACTTAAGTATATGCGTGACCTGATTATCAAGGAAGTTTGCTAATGAAATTAATAAAGTACATGTAAGCTTTGAGTTGAGGACACAGTTTTTCAGTTAAAACTGCCATCAGTCATGATGGTAGCATCTCTCTAAGGTGCTGCTGCACTCCACTGGCAATCTGCTATGCAAACACATCAACAAACAAGTGTTCTTCAGAACCATTTAACAGCATTTCCTTCATCTGATATCCCAAGCAATCATGAATTTTAGCTTTTATTCAATCAAACTTTCCACTGCTTTGGCTACTTGGTTATCATAGAATAGGTGCTTACATAACCTTTTGTTGACGATGCTTCTTTTCATTCGGTAATTACAATAAGGAAAAGCAAACAGTAAAAATTCTCCATAGCAAGACTAAAAAGTTAGTCCAATTAGTTTGAATCTGCAAGTCAAAGCAGATCTATTTTTATTTTAGAAAGAGAATCCCTGCCAAAAATTATCATTAAATGAAAGGGGAATCAGAAACAAACACATGTTAATTTGAAGCTGCTATAATCTCCAGACACAGCAACTTTCAGGTTTCTGGAGTAAAGCACTGTCACACCAAAATCCGTCACAGAACTCTTGATTTAAGGACCAAGATTTATATCCTTACATTCTTGATGTCCAACACGCTGCTTGATGAGACTGCTCACCAGCTGCAGGTCCCTCCATCGGAGAGGGAAATGGTGCTAGGGAATACCTGGGTAGGCACCTCCCCTTCAGGGAAAGTGTTGGCACTCTGAACGCATTTGAAAATCTAACTACAGTAGCAAAATAGCATGCAGGAGTTGTGGTTGCACCTGTTTCTCTTATGCACTTTTTTAAATCTCTCAGAGAAGGTTGAAAAATAAAGTGTTTAGTGAATTCTTTTTCGGTCTAAGTTTCAGAAATATGAAACAGGTCTTATTTGCAGAAGTGCTAAACACAAACTTCTGAGAATTGTGGCCCTTTATAGCCTCTTAATTCAGTTTTCCAGAAATGCTGGTAGTCATCTATGAAGATATCAGCCTGTTTTAATTATGGTGCTTTTTCCTTGTCTACACTTTTCACCTTTGCTTTCCTGACTTTTCCACGCCTTTCACTGGCCAGAACCAGTGCTCCATGTAAAATTCAACTGTGGCAGAACTGTGTTTTTTAGTCAAGAAATTTCACCCTGTGAGCACAATGACAAACTCAGAAACATAACTGTAAGTTCAAAGACTTGAAAAGTCTTGAAAGAAGCGCTATGATATTCTGAATCATTCTGAGTCTTCAGCTAGCTTATGTGGATAAGGTCACTTGGACTTTTGGATCTTTACAAGTAGAACATCACTAGAAACAGGAGAACCTGTTTGCTTCAACTTCTTCCACATATGAACTTCTTTGCTTCAGCTAGAAATTAACCATCATGCATCCTGCAACTCTGTGAGCTGCTAGAATGACTGCAAATGAGAAAAATAAAAATGAGAAAGAGAACAGACACTGAAACCGAACGTAGAAAAAAAATCGAGTGAGGAAAGAAATACTAATTACCCAGAAAAAAACCTTTAAAATAGATACTGTTCTGATGTTTTGTATTGATTTTCCATTCAGTATTTGCCTAGGTTGATATTTCTGCATCTAGTACACAGAAATGTTCTTTTCTCCAGAGAGAGTACATTGCATATAACTGAATTGCATTAGATGTGGATGATAACTGTAGATGTAATAGATAACTGATGTGCATTAGAAGGAAGATTAAATAGCAAATAAACCCAGGTTCCAGGCATATTTCAAAGACAGGAGACTGAAAACTGCATATATTTATAAGAGTTGGATAATTATGCAACAGTGAAGTAGCTAATCTACTTGTACCGAATCAGATTAGAAACTTATCCCTAAAATCATAGAATCATAGAATCACTCAGGTTGGAAAAGGCCTTAAAGATCATTGAGTCCAACCAAAAATGTTCTCCACCGAGCTGAAACTGGATTTACCTGAAAATCATCACGAAGAACTGGGTTAGCAATCACAAAAGACCTTAAATTTGTAATGTTAAACATCTCCCACTTCAGAACTGCATAAACGCACGTTGACTTTGCAGCCCCAAATGGCTACTACAGAGATCTGCCAGGTTAACATTCACCCTCACAACTGTAATTCATATTCAGGAAATGGACTATAAGAGCCCAGAAGGATCTACTGAGGTCTAGAGAGGAAACAGCTGTTTAAAAAGCAAAGTTTAGAAATGTGCAGATATTGTACACATTTAAACATACGTGAAATAGATATTGCCATACTAAGGTATTATGAAGACACCATTTAATCCAGTATCCTGCTGATAGAATTGTCTACTAACAGATGTTTCAGAGCTCTATGAAATACAACAGTGACTTTTATAAATACTGCAGGTTCATAATGCATACTGGGATTTCATCACGACCCGAAGCAGATGTCACTTATGTTTTAAAGCATGAGAATTGACAGCCTTTGCAATTTCTGTGTAACCACAGAGGTTTATTTGTCTGAAAGACACCCAGTACTGCAAACATTTCACATCATGCTGCACATTCTAGTTAGCTTTTAGAATATTTCCTCTTGGACTGATAGAATGGAGAAAGTTGGTCCCACTGGTTTGTTTCATCACTTTCATTTTTTAAACATCTCTCATTAAAACTTCATTATTTTTTTTTTCAAATGAAATTACTTTCTGTTCAATGACTTTTTTCTCTGTGATTCAGAGCATCATCTTCCTCCAAAGGCTGTGCACTGAAATACTCATGACCTAACTCTTCAAACACTCTGATGAGGAGAATTAGTATTACGATCTAAAACAACTTACAAAACACAAACTCTGAAAGTTGATTTTTCAAAGTGTCCCTTTAATTTCCAAAAAATTCCTGGCTTCTATGAATGATAGCAAGGGCATCATTTTGAACGGTTTGGACCACACAGTGGGAACTACTAATACTCAGAAGCTCTAAAAAGTGAGGACTCATAAAACCAAACCCACAAACATCTGCATTAGGAAACACTAAGAAAAATGTCTGCCTAACTGATACAGCTCACAGTTGGCTTTGAGAAATTGAGTCTAGCCATTAATTTAATTCAAGAACAACTTGAATATTCTGCGACATCCTCGCTGGTTTTCACTTGCTCAGTGTACATCCCACCTATTCAACACAACTGACAGTAACACCATGACCCAAACTGATGGATTTCCTGTGTGCCACCCCACTGTGACTTCAGACACACCGCACAGTTCTTTGGCTCCTGGTTTACCAGTCTGCGAGATGAGAAAGCCAGTGTCTCTGATGAGAACCATGAGGCCATATATAGTTATGAAAAAAGACACAGAGCTCCATTAAATCTATCTCCCTTCTGGTGTTCGTTCACAAAGTATGAAAACAAAGTATTGAAATATTACCAGGTATGAACAGTCACTCATTTCCTTACTACCCATCCATTCGTCCCGCACATGCACTAATGGACACAAAAATACTAAACAAATCTTTTATTCATCCTCAGAATATTTTTTAAAAGGTACCTTTCCCTTGCATTTCTGTCTGATGCCTGATAAATAATAGATAATTTGCATGGTGTTAGTGTTAATGTTAGCAGACAGCATTTGAGAGAAGAAGGACAGAAACCTGAATTCTGGAGGTATTTAGAGCACCAGCAGCCACCATCAAGATGTACATTCTGCAGCCCAGGTGCATCTCCATCAATATGCGACTTAGAGACTCCACAGTGACATGATTTCTGTTCGTTTTACCCAGATAAGTGGATGATCAGCTCTTAATAGAACTTGGCAACAATTTTCTTCAGCTATTTAAAGTTAGCTCGTAGGTTAAAATACTAAACAATGTGAAGACATTGTGATCTACTCCACGAATGATGACATTTATTTGTTCTGAAATTAAAGCACATCTCGTTTCTTCAGCTTAAATGCTGACATTTTCCAGCAAGAAGACAACTAACCTGTGAGCTGCTTAATACTTTGACTCAACTTTAAGAAATCTTCTCTAGCTATAACATGTCGTCTGGGTTTTTTCCCACAAAAAACGTGTTCTGGATCCATAAAATAAGAACAGCAGGATTTATTGCTATATCTACCTCTCCTTCCAGAGCAACACTGCATAGTGAAGAGGGGCTTAAAAATACTTTTCCTCTCGTCTCTCATTATGTTAGCATTACAGATTTTATGTTTGCTGAATGAATGAATGAATGAAACAATTACAGATTTGGCCATCCTATTATCAGCCTTTACACAGTTTTTGATGCTCCATTCAGGAGAGGAGAACAAACATCTGTATTTCCAACAGGCACCACGTGTGCAGTTCTCAACATGCAGAGGACAGTGGTGTCCTTCATAAGCCTGAGAAATGCCTGATGGCTGTCTATCTCAGTACTTTGACAACCTCCTGTGACTCAAATGATTCTTGCAAGACGTAAGCCCATGGTACTAGTTCTACTTTCCCAAACAGATTTCCATGAAGAATTCAAGAGAACTTGAGAAAAAACTCAGAATTAGTTACAAAAGCATTCTTCACAGTGCTGGCATGCTACAATAAATAAACTTATAACATTTCCATACTAAACATAATTTAAAAACTGACTAAGGAGAAATGGTGCAAAACCTATAGGAAGGTTATGTCCATTTGCTGAAGTGAAACTAGTTTCAGGCACAGATTGAAGACCTTGCCAAAACACGTAGCCTTCCCCAACCACATTCTCATCTAGCAACTCCAACGTGCAGGACAGGCAACCATTGGCAGTGGCTTTGACAAGACTCACTCTCCTTAACTTCCCAGTCTGTTGAGGAGGGATGACCAACTAAGATGTTAATCAGGGAAAATGGATAGGGTAGAGCTCAACAAAAGCAGAGGGATATTGCATCCTACTGTCAAGGCAGAGAGCAGAACCGAGTGAAGAACACGTAGGCAAAGGCAGATGGAAACAGCAATGGATAAGGTGGAGGAAATTCTTTCCAGGAGTGATACAAAGAAATGGTCAAAGCACTAGGTGAAAAAAAGGTCTGTCTCATAACACGCAAATTTTGCTTCCACTCATGCTGCTGAGTAGAGCACTTTCAAAAGGCACTGTTAGAATAAACTGATTTCAAGCTCCTCAGAGAATGCCATATTTAACATCAAACAAATGTGATTACAAAAGCTTTCACTCTATCTCTGATGTATTCCGAGCCATTGTAATGCTTCTCAAGCTCTAATATGCTCACAATTATGCACCGCAAAAACAGTTTTGCACAGTAGTAGTCTTAACCTCTTTGTCTACAAGGACAGTGAATCACTAAGTCTTACCTGAACTTCCCAGTACCCACAAGCCTATTCCTAACCTCTCTGCATCCTCTGGCAGCTGACTCGTTTAGCCATTTTTCACCGGCCCACTGCTTGTCAATAAATCACTGTGCTAACTCTGCGATGCCTCCTGTGAAGTGCTTTGGGAACTGTATCACAGATTTCTGAGCAGCGTCTGAGAGCTGGTGCTGAACGGCTGACTCCAGGTTGACATGATGAAAAAAGGTTAAGCTCTTCAGCCGAGCAGCATCTTAGAAAGATTCATTGTGACTCCAGCTATCCCTTTTCTATAGCAAAGCTATCCTCTGTATCTGCCTGAATACATAAGGGAGTTGACATTTGTCTTCCGTGTGGCTCATGTACTTAAGTTTTCCTCTCTTCTCATTACCCATGAAGGGTGATTACATTTCTTACGGAATATCACTGGTGATACATCACACTTCAGGACTGTGTTCCCCCTGCTCTAATGGAAACCTGTGGTTACCTCATCTTTCTCCTTTCTTCAATACCAGTCCTCCCACAAGTCTGCATGCTAGCCACCAGCATCCTACCAAAGAAGAATAATGGGACTCCCACTAAAGCTCATTAATAGTAAATTATTTTCAGTTAGTGAAGGCAATTTTCTCAGTGAAGTCTCCAAAGAGGCAGGACTGCACAGCAAACACTGTCTGCCCCACAACTGATTTGAATGTAGTGGTCTGAAGGAAACCTCAGACTTCAATAGAGAGCCATTAATGGCTATTTGTATGGTGCTGGTCTGAACACTGAGAAAAGGAGGAAAGGTACATTCTTTCTTTTATGATTGGTTGATTATTCTTTTTTTTTTCTTCAGACAAACACTGGAAGGTCTGAATGAGCAGTCACAAGTGGTGGAAAAAGCCCTAAGTCCAATAACTCCCACTTAATCGCATAAAGCAAGATTTCATTTAGTTTTTCCTTCTTGGTAAAACAAAAGAGAAGGCATTTACTGGTATTTTTGAAGTCTGTCTTACTGGCAGATGAAACAAGAGATGCGCCCAGAATAAGCAGATGATGAACAGTTCAAGGACATGCTGTTTCTAAAGGACAGGCACTGTCCCTTTCTGACTGCTCTGATAGCTCATTATTACAATTCCAGATTTAGGCAGGGAACAGTTATTTTCGGGACTTCTGAAGCAACCTGAGGAAATTAGGCAAATGAATCCACAGTGGAATTCAAAAGCTCTAGGCCAAGCATTTAAAAACCTTTGAAGAAGATGCTTAACAAAAATTTGCAGACAGATTCCAAGTCTACACATGTACACACATTAAACACAGCACTGAAAAAGTATACTTCCATATCAAACAATATGTTCTGGCTCGTGCTGTAACACGATGTATGCTCACATTTCCTATCTCTGACCTCACCCAGGAGATACTATAAAGAAAAGGAACAGAAATGGTCGAAATTCAGAATGTCTACAACATTAAAGAATTAAAATCTTTTCAGTTCAAATTTCTCAAAAACAAAACCAAGCAGATGGCTGGCCTGTGCTCAGTGATTGCTCCCACTACTGCACAGGATACTTGGAACAACCGAACTCAGAAACAGTCCTGGCAGAGGGCAGCAAGGCATCGAGACTGCTATAATATAAGTCCCAGATACCCCAGGGCCGTTTAGCAACCAGCACAGCCCAGACACCTTGTATTTAAAGACATGAGCAGGAGACTGAGCTCCTTTATACATCTAGGGAAGTAGGATGAAAACCTCACCACCTCATCATGTAGGTGGCAGATTGTCTGGACTCTGGCAGGACATGACCAGAACTCATTTGTCTTCAAAAAGTAACTCTGTCAGGGCAGACCAGCGTTCCCTCTGAACAAATTTGGTCAGAAAGTCACTGGTCACCCCTAAGCAGGAGCTGCTATGAGCGTGGAACTGCTGTTTCTATACAGCTGTTTTTGAAGAAGAAAAAACAGGGATGAGAAGGAAGTGGTTTGAGCCGCTCTGAATGTGGCTGGGATTCCTTCTGAATGCAAATCAAGCAAACACCACTGGCTATCCATCAGGTTGGCTTGGGGCACTGGGGAATGCCTGACACACACAGATCAGGATTGAAATGCTCTCAAAAGCATGCAGCCTCCATCATAGGCATGTTTTCTAAGTTTCTTTTGTTGTAAGGCAAAAGAAATTTGATCAAAGTTCTCTTTCACAGGTAACATTTTTCCAGGTTATGACAAGAAAAAAAGAAGAGGGACTGAGGGGCACTAATGTAATGAGGCTTTAACTAGCCACAATATGTTCATGATCTCCCGTGACAGTTGAAGAAAAGGTAAGAAGTCAATCCATGACCAGAAACAGTCTCCCAAAAATTGACTTCATGACTTTCACTCATTTCATCAAATGAAAAAATTCCAGAACTGGAGAACACAGTTCATTAACAGCAAACCAGTCCTCTGACAGCTATTGTCGAAAGCAGCTTCTGTGTTTATTTTGTACAGAAGCTGCTGCTGGGACTTTGTCAGTTCAGCAGATAAAGGTAATCTTGAATCCCACAGCAAATTGTAAAGTGCTCAGGCTGAAGAATAACCAGGCGTTCTGGGACTGAAGTGATTGTTTTAATTTGTGTAATATCAGCAGCAAGCAGCACTTTAGAATAATTCTGCCTAATTCATCTGCGCCAGGAGAAAGACAAAACCATGATAGAAAAGAGTCTTCAAGAGATGGGCCCACAAGAACCTAGTAAGATTTAACAAGTGCAAGGTGTCACACTTGTGTTGGGACAATCCCAGATAAGAGTATAGACTGGGAGAAGAACTCCTTCAGGGCAGCCCCGTGGAGAAGAACATGGGAGCTCTGCTGGACAAAAAATCTGGATGTGAGCCAGCAGTGTGCACTTGGAGCCCGGAAAGTCAGCAGTATCCTGGGCTGCAGCAAAAGAGGGGTGGCTTACAGGGATAGAGAGGTGTGGATGAGAGAAGCAGCTGTGGTGCCCCATCACTGGAGGTGCTCAAGGCCAGGTTGGATGGGGCTCTGGGGAGCCTGAGCTGGTGGGTGGCTCTGCCTACAGCAGGGGGTTGGAATTGGGCAAGCTTTGAGGTTCCTTCAAGCCCAACCCATCCTGTGATTCCATGAAATTAAGCAGATCTCGAAGTATTTGATTTCATGTATGTTTTGATAAGGGAAGGTGCAAGAAATCCAGTGATAAAAAGGAAAATAATGTTATTACATAGATTCAATGATTCTATGCTTTGACAGAACAGTCAGCAGGATCTGACTTTTCCCTGTCAGATCTGTTCTTTTTATTATTTGGGAAAGAACGGGTTGCCAGAGTCCTCATAAAGTTTCCAAGTATGAGGCAACAGTTCACCTGCCTAACAGCATTCCAGCAGTCAACGCACTTCCCCTTACTTCATTTAACAGACTGTTACAAATGTGCAGATCTCACTGCAGAAGTGTGCAAGTAACTCACTCAAAAGCAAGAATAAATGTTTCCTTACCTATTCTGCACTTATATTTTTAACAACGAAGATGTCAAAATGCAGCAAATCAATTCCACCCACCTCTTACTGTCTCCCACACTGTTTTTCTGTGTATTTTCAGTTTTTCTGATTAAAAATTTACCCCTCCAGTACCAGTGAGGACACACTGCATTTCTTGATTACAGTTTTGTATACTTTTTTTCAGCCAACCCCCAGATCTCCCTTACAAAGAAAACTGTGGAGGCATACCCTTCCTTCCTTTCCTTCTCTTTCTACAGAAAAAGACACATTAGAATGAAATTTTAAAGAATCAGGTCCCAGACTGGTAGGAAATCCACCTCTCTGTGCAGAACTCAAAAAACACTTCTTCAGAATAGGGATGTGAGCCTGTCACACTTGACGAGATTATACAAGGTATCAAGGAGAAAGAGATGCAGCATGCTGAGCAGGACTGCTCTCCAGCCTCTCATCCCCTGGTCTGAACACACAGCCAGGGCTGCCCCATCCCAAGTGCAGAATCTGGCACCTACCCTTGCTAAACCTCAAGTGTCTGGCAATTGCCCAGCTCTCTCATTTGTCAAGATCTCTTTGCAAAGCCTCTCTGCCCTACAGGGAGTCAACAGCCCTTCCCAATGTACTGTCATCCACAAACTCACTTAATGTGAATTCAAGTCCTCTATCCAAATCATTTGTAAGAACACTTTAGAGAACTGATCCTAAAATGGAGCCCTGGGGTACCTCACTAGTGACTGGTCACCAGCCTGATGTAACTCCCTTTACTATCTTTTTTCTTTACTACTCCTGCAATTTCATGTGTGTGTGACTGCAATGCTAAATTTCATGTCTCAGAAACACAAAACAGTGCTTGTGCTGGAATTCTCTTGATGTCAGCTGTTTTGCTTACTAAAGGCAGAGACTCTTCTATCCTTTGATTACCGTCCAGCCAGTCTTCTATTTCTCCGTAGTGAAGACTATTTCCTTTCTGAAAGTCTTGACCACTGTGAAGGGGACTATTTTCTGACTTAACTTCTGAAGGACATTCAGACTGATTAGAAATAAGTGATAAACAGAAGATCTGCCATTGCAAAAAAAGTGAAAATAAGGGAAAAAATGACTGATTCTTCTCCTTTTAGTATCAAAGGATTCTCTTTGTTTTTGCAAATGTTTGTTCACCAGAATGTTCCAAAGTGAAAAATGTCAGTAGCAAAACCTTATTCATTGTGTATTTGCACAGTAATGCCTAAAGGTCCCGGAAGATCTCTGAGGATTTGAAAGAAACAAATTCAGCCAGGTAGCAGAAACAGTGCCGTTACCTTCCGGTGGCTGGTCACACACGGGTCCCACAGCACTCAGGAAATGACAACTCAAAGCAAATCAAAGTGAGCTGATTTTACAAAACATGCATAGACAGTAACATTTCACTGATTGAATACATGAAAATCTCAGTGTTTGCAGCTATTGTTTCAAGTAAAGGAGATCTTAAATTTGCAAGGTGAACATTGGAAAATATTTTGCTGACTGCTATTGGACATTTCTTCTTGATTCAGCATGTCATACAGATACTCCAATACTGTTCCTGCCATAATTTCACTCCATTTCCTGGGTATTTCAGCAAAGCCACAACTAGCTCTTCATATCCATTAATTTATTCTTCATATCGCCTGGATATCAGGTGTGATGCAGCCATACTGTGCATTATTCACACTGAGTGAAAATACATCAACTGTAGTCTCAGCCTGGTATGGCACTGATTCCACAAATACCTTAAAAATCAGGTGACAGTGGATCTTACTTTCTCATACACATTGGGTCACGCTGCTCCATGATGGTCTTTTACGCAAGGAGAGATGAGAAGGTATCAACATCAGATGGGATTGTCTTCTGATCTGACCAGTCTCGTGTATAACTCACTCCCTTTCTCAGATTCATGCTCTGTATGCACGAGCCACACCTCATATGTGCTGCTCCTCCCCTACTTACGTAAGCCCTATTCCCAGATTTCCCATACGGATGGAAGGTCAGTCGATCCCCTGACCAGTTCCCTGGAATCCCAAAGATTCTTTAGCTGCTGGGATCCATAGGGCCGTCTCCTCTTTTGTGATACCTCATGAACACATTTGTACCGAGTAGGGAATATGGGATTGCAGACACCTGAGAGGTCCATGTTCTCCTTTCAGTTCCAAAACTTTTCAATCAAAAGGAACATATGTGGTTGGAATAGCTGAGACGAAACTGAAGGGTTCTGCGAATCACAGGACTCTTGCTGAGCATCCCGACAGTTATCTTAGTTTTCAGAATGACTTCACCTACCTCCATTCAGTTAAATTCAGTTCTCTGCTTGGAACAGAGACCTTGGATTACTTTGCTTTGTCTGCTTGCTGACATGGAATACAGAGGAACAACAAAATTCAAGAGAGGTAAACACAGAAATGTCTACACCTCCTACCTAATGCTAGTATTTTACTTTCTAATAGGGAAAACTTGTTTTTCCACCTCAAAGTGAAATGAATTTCTGCTTGTAACATTTTACAATTAATCTAGCCTTACCAGGCTGGCATCTATCACAATTAGTTTCAGCTGTCAAGGAAAACAAAAACAAAAATATCTGCAGTCTAAACCGAACCAAAAGTTTATTTTCTGGAAAGCCTTACTCACATATCTCACAATACTCAGTTTGCCTTAATGCCGTGTCTTGTTTAGTTAAGTTTATCTAAGAGGCACTTAGGCTGGAACATTTCTTTATTAACCTACCACAGCAACACGGCTTTCTCCTCAATTTGTGCCTTCCATCAGGGAGAATACTTCCTGCTGGATCTTTAATTGCCTGTGCTTTCCTGGAAGATAGCTGAACGTCATCACCTTATAAAAGTGGATAATCAAGAAATGTATATATTTATACATCTTTTCCCAGCCGTGTATTCCTTGTTTAAATAATTACTTGTCTCACACTTTTTTCCCTTTTTAGGCTTCTGAACCACAGAAAAGTCTGTAGATAACTACAGACTATCACAGAGACCGCCTCTATGAAGGATCTTAATTAAAAGATATTTTTAATGTTCTAAGTTAGTTTTATTTGTATAGCATTTTCTTTGCGGTCCTATAACTAAGAAAGGTAGTTTAGGAAGGAAAATAACACTACTAGATGTCCTAATTCATCTCCCCTTTGCTTCTATTTGCACAAAACTGGTACATTTAAAGGATGTGAAGTCTGAATTTTAATTTCCAGTAATGATTAATTATATACATGAACATACCATGCTGCTTATAAGTAACTAACATTCGAGACAGTAGCACTGCTGGCTTCTCTATCTTAAACACTTTTCTCCCATCCTCCATATCAGAATCACTACAAATTCAAGATCATGATTACATGTATCTAGATCCATAACATTCAGATCCATAGCAACACTGAGTATCTCTTTTATGTTAATTTCTCTGCCCAGAGGCTTTTCTGCAAAACCAAATTAAAGAAGCCGCTGTACAGTTCCTGTAACAAGGCAATTATCTTGGAATTAAGACTAAGCAGAACACACTTCTTTTCAAAGAGTCAGTCTTCCAAAGGCTTTGGAAAGCAGACAAAATGCTGTCATTACAATGCCATCAATTGCAAAAGTTTCATATTTGCACACACCCTGTTCTAAGAAAAAAGGGCATAACCATTATGGCTGAGGTACTCTTCATCTGCAATTTTTTTTTCCTTTTTAATGAGGTAGATAATCTCCTTAGACTGCTGTTGTTGTTGCTTTTATAATGGAGTGATTTAGAAGATTTTTTTTACTGTTACTGCGTTTGAATCAATTGAAGGGGCTGCATCACTTACCAACAATCCCTTAGTGACACCTGCTTCAGACCTGAAGATGATAAATGCTTTCACCCCATAGTATCAATGCATATTTGGACATCCGCTGAGTAAGGGCTTAATTGCTTTAGGGACAATACTAGGAAAGTCCCAAATTTGTGTGAAAATTCTCAGTGAGGAGTCCATTTCCTTCCCCACCATTTGCATAAGTTGCAGAGGAAAGCAGAGATACGTTCCTTGCAGAGGAATAAAAGATGTTGCACTGATGAACCGTCCTCCCTGGTATGTATTCAGGTATATGTCTGAATAGTATAGTATAGTATATAGTATACTATAGTATACTATATACTATAAGATATATAAGATACATAAGATATATACTATAGAAAGTATATCAGAAAAGAGAACACATACACAAGAAATTCAGAGCACTGAATCCTGTTCCCAGTTCACCACTCTACTAAAATGGGAGATACTATTCTAATTAAAGGAGCACAACCCATGAGCTGAGTGGTGACTGATGCAGCTTTGCCGCTGAGACTTCCCTTGCATAAGCAGATTCCTGAAACCAGCTGCAGGACTAAGCGCAGAATAACACTGTCTCTATGAGAGGCCACAGAGAATAAGATTTTACCAAATCTTTATCCTTGGCAGAGGTGCCCATGCTACATACAAGCTTTTCCCCCAGGAGAAGACGTAACAACAAAGATCATCACATTGAGTATCACCAGAAAGAGTGTAGACTGAATGTGGAACAGAGGTGTTGTACATACAATAAATATTCAGCACAAGCAAGCTGAAAGGATAAGAACCAAAAATGGGTCCAATATCCCAAATTCTGCAGATCATTTTGATGTTAATTATACCGTATCAGAACTGTCAACATATCAAATTCATAAGAATAGGTCAAATTCCTGAATGTAGGAAGTAATAATCCATAAGTGTTGGAGCACAACACAAACCATTTCCCATCACCTTCAAGCAGTGTTCTAGTTAGATTTGCTACCTGCCTTTCTAGAGCCAAAAAAAAACCAACAAAAAAACAAAACCCACAACCAACCAACCAAAAAAAACCAAAACCAACCCACTCTCAAAGAGGAGAAATTATTTTAAAACCCAATTGAGTAGCCAGCAGTGTATTTACTTCTTGGTTTCGGAAAGAACAAATTGAAAAACAGTACACATGGAATTTCTGATGTTTGTCAATTTTTGACACAACTGATACTATCTGTAGGACGAGCACCCTGCACACCCAGAACAGTTGTGCCAGTACTGTTAGATAAACAAAAAGGTGTTTTCAAGCCTGAGAGACTGTTCAACAGCACAAATAAGCATCAGAATAAGGAATAAAATGTATTTTTTCTGCCCATTGAACACCAACAATAGTTTTCTGCAACAAATCATTATTATCCCTGATACTTATAGTAAAGGTCGACTAGTGCATCTGTACTGGAACAAAAAAGGAAGAGAACAGGGAGACCAACCCTAGCCATTATGCAAAAAGCATGAGTGGGATATCAGACATATTACAGATCAGAGTGCAGTGCATTGGCAGATGTAGTGAGGAGGGCTCACTAGTGTTCACTACTGTTGTATACTCAGGGGTAACACACTGCAATTGCAGACTGAATACCACAATACAGTAATAATACAGCAATAATGCAAAAGTGAAATTCAAAGACAATGTTTATAAATGAAAGCATTTTTTTGCTGAAAGTGTTGTAAGAATGTTTTGGAAGTAAAAAACAAAATGCATAGACACTGTAAGAATCAACAATTTCTTGTTGTAGAGAATTAAAATATTCCTATTCTGACAACAGGAAAAATATGTTCAAAGTTTCACTTACTTTGGATGGGTATATTCATCCAGTAGGACAACTTTTTCTATCAGGTCTCCACCAACACTTCGGGCCAAGTCATAGAAATCATTCTTAGAATACGTCTCAGTAGGCAGCCAAAAGGAGATGTCATTGATCAAAGGTGGGTATCTGCTGAGCGGCTAGAAAAATTACAAAAACATACTTTTTTAAGTGCTTGGCCTCGGCAGGAATCCCTGCGACTCTGTTTTGATCTGATATAATACACACAGCATAAATTTTGAAAGCCTTCTGAAATATTTTTCGAAGAGCACACTGTTCACATGAACAACTGAGATGCAAGATTTTGTACTAGGAAATGCCTTCTGGAGATCACACAACCACTTTGATTCATTCAGAGGAACATGACTTCTAGCTGCCATTTCCTATTCTGTTTAATCACCCTCATTACTAGCCAACATCACGCAGGCAGACAACAAAGGTGACATCTTTGGTCCTTCTTCTCAACTTCATTTTTTTTTTAAAACACAGTTGAACTTACAAGGGTGCTCAAGTAAAAACGAAGATTTGCAGACAGGAAAAGCATTATTTCTGCAAACCATGAGCAAGGGTCAAGTTTGGTCCTTTTTGTTGTTGTTCTTGTTGTTGTTCCTAGATGTTTTGGCTCTGAGATTTTAAAAGGAAGGAATGAAATAAAAATCTTGCTTTGATCCTGAACACGCTTCCAGATTAGAGCTGCTTAAAAGGAGGAGTTCATTTCAACATGTTTACTCTTCAGGTAAAATTGCACTTTTAAAAAGCACTTTTCAGGCTTTTCAAAAATTTTCATGTGTAAAATGTCTACATATTTTATATAATTGTTAAATAGCCTATCGTTATCATTTGTCCAATTTCATGCTAAAAGAAGTCTTACAAAGAGGTGCCTGCTCATCAAAAGGTTACAGTCAGAAACATATTTTGGCTTAAAAAGAAGTATCAGTTCATTTTCCAGTGAGTTTTATAGACAACCAAATATCTATAGCAGAAAGAAGTACTGCTACTAGCATAACTATTAATTCCACAAATACCACAACAGTCTATTAAACACAATGGCGAAACCATAGCATCTTTAATCTAGACAGAAAGGCCTCATCTTGTGGTTAAGGCAGTGTAATTTTTTATTTGTACAAGTAGGAAGGTTAAGAAAACAAGACAATTCACAGTTTTTATGTAACTTTCTTGAAGTCAGCATATTTCAGCTTTGCTTTTGCTGAAACGTTTTCTCCTTTAAGGAAAAAGCAAATGGTAACGCTCTTCTTTCCTGCCCTACAGGTCATGAAATACCTTAGTTCTGCCTTTCATTAATGCACTAAATTCAAATGAACTACTTTTGCAAAACTTTTGGGGGCCTGCAAGAGTTGAAAATAGCATTTCTTATTTTGTTTATATGTTTATGACAGCTGATGTGTAGACTTCGGTCCACTCAAAAATGTATTTCATACCTGGGAATGTCTTATGACAGAACAGTGAAATCCTAATACCTACTGAAGCAATAAACCTCTTAAAAAGGCAAACTTACAGCATGCTGATCTACACAAATCCTGTTCTGTACTGTGTAAACCAGTCAACACATATGATAAAGAATATAGTGCAATTTTTAAATTAATAGCCCCTCCTGTGAATTAAGTTGTGAATCACAAATGATTATTCAACTTATTAAAGGAATTAAGTTATCAAATGAACTCATTTCCTGTACATCAAATAAATAAGGAACTCCCAGCATAAAGCCATCATTCAAGAGCTCTCGATGAAATACCAGAAGCTAATAAAATGTAAACACCTCTTCTGCTACACCAAAGTCATGGCTATAAATGCTGAAGAAGCTTCTCAGTCAATGACCTGCTATGTGTCTTAATGTAGATGAAGTTATGATCCTGCAGATACCTCTATTCTGATCTCATCCCAGTCTACCACAACATTTACCGCTGCTGTATTTCAGCAACCTACCGTGCACACTGCAGAACTTGCAGGGACTGAAAACTCCCAGCTTGCCAGCATTAAGTTATTTAAACAGAAACTGTGGCTCACAGGCCTAAGCATGACTGAGCACTCACTGCATTGGGGTAGGTGATTTCTTTCACTCCCACAGATTCAAAGACGCTATAGAAAAATAATTAAATGTTCAAGTCAGTCAGTAATACTCTAAAACTCATATCACCAATTCACAGTGAGCGAGTGGTAGGAATCAATTTCAAAAGCAGCAGGCTTATGTCAGATGCATGAAAACAGCACTCTTAGTTCTACTCAAAATGTGGCGCGCACAGGGATCCAGTGTGGCCAAATCTGGTAAAGTTACCTGAAGTCTGATTAGACTAACAGTGTAATCAAATTCAAAATGAGCAAAGTTACAGAGAGATGTAATAATCTGCAGGATCTGGCCCACCTTCTAAATAATGAAATCTGTAGGAAAACTGTTTCATTGAGTTGATCCACTGAGTTACTAACTTTGAGACAGAACTGTGGGTAGTCACCCCTTGGGTGGTTTTGTTGGTTCTTTTTCTGTGTATGTTTTAAAAGACTATCAAGTGACCCAATAAAGGTTCAGAAAGCAGACCTGATCCCACCTGCATGAAGCTGCTGCTAGGTCCCAGTCAGCCCTAGTGGACAGTACTGCTGATGCACAGAAATAAGGATATAATCTATACAGAATTTTAATGCAATGTAATATTCTCATTGAAATGAAAGCTACATTCTTGTAATAACTAAACCTCTCTTAATGCATTCCAGGCTGAACCAACGTTCCGGGTTATCTCAGGAAATCTAAACACGCAGCAGGCATGAAATTTGAAGTTGCAAATTTACAGCTGCAACTTAGCCCCCTCACATAATGAAGTTTTTTGTATTAGTGTGTAAGCTCATAGATTTACACTTCTGTATTTATTACCAGCGTAGACAAATTAGAGTTGCTGCAGGAAACATAATTTTGAATTTCTTGGCTGTCATGGCTTAAAATTTGCAGTCACGGTGTTCCCATAGGATAAGCATTCTCCCTTTTCCTTCACCCAATTAATTTTTTTCCTTAGCTATGTATAGTAAGTTCTGTATACTCATACATGTGTACACCCACACACATATGCATATATTCATGTATATACCGGAGCTCACACACACACACATCCAAAGGAGAAAACAGAGAAGTTTCACCAGAGAGCTTTTACAAATGCAGATAAGCAGATATGTTGTGGGATTGAATTTTTAAAAGCAGTGTGAATGGATGGGTTTGGAAGTGATGCACTGCTCTGTCCTCCTGTGGGGAGCTGCAGAACAGTGATGCTTCTCAGTGCACAGGGGCAGCGACTGCACAGTAGGATCTGTCCTCCTCGGACAGTGGTCTGCTCCCCAGACTGTTTGTCTCTGCAAGCTCACATGAAGGTATCTGTTGAAGGTATCCACATGAAGCGTCCATTGGAAAATCCCCTTTTCTCTTGATTTCAGGCACTCTGCTTGTATGCAGGGACCATTTTTTGAGTGGAAGTGGCTTCCTTCGCAAATAGATGATAATGCTCTGTCCTTGGTTTGAAGATCATGCGGGTGCTTCAACTGCCCCAAGTAACTTCCCATCATGAATTTATTCAGTGTTGAAACTGATTGCTTCTACTTCTCACGGAAGCAAGAGAGAAAGAAGAGAATGCAAAGAAGGCATCAGCTTTTAAGTGAACAAAAGGGTGCACTTTTCTCACCCTGTTGAAACTAAACACCTGTTACAGGAGAGCAAGGGAAAAACTGAAAAGGAACTAAAATTCATGGTGGACAGATCCTCTAGTAACTATGAAACAGTGATCCAACTGAATTTTTGATTCAGCAATTCTCTCATCACTGTAAACCAGATCAGTGAAATTAAAGAAGGATCACACTGTTTCCATGCTTGCTCTGCTGTTTGCCAGCACAGCAGACAGTATACTTGAGCCAGATGGTTAGATACAGGGTATCAGATCTTCTGTCTTCAAGGAAATTGCTTCTTTCACAGCATTCTGCTAACTATAACATTATTAAACCAAATATCCTTTATTTCCTTACATTAGTTATTTTTCATTTTAAAGAATTATTAAGGACAGCATAAAGAAGTTGAGCTATTAAACAGAACCATGTGTATACCAGATTACGGTCATCTCTGGCATGGCACAGTCAAGTCTTCTAGAGTCTCTGGAGCAAGGGGAAAGGAAGGATTTCCCCAACATTCCCACAGCGGTCCCCATTTTCCTTTCTGCTCACTTTCTAACCAGGTTGGTTCCTTCTCATTCCTGAAGGTTTTAATTGGCGGTAGGTGACTGAAATATTTAGTTTCTAAGATGTGTTCAGGAGCCTCAGTTCAGACCCTGCTCTTTCCTTTCAGAAGAGAGCCCAAGTGAAAGCCACATATGACACAAGGAGCATTTGCCTTCCAGTACTGCAGCTGACTAGACTTGCCACCCACAGCCACAGCTCAAATCAATTAAACAGTATCCCAGTTCTCTACTCTGGCTACTGTAGTTCACATTCCTTCATGGAAGCAAAGAAAGGGGGATGGATGTCACACTCTGCTCTAGAGATCAATACCTTGGGAAAAAAGTTGTGTCCGGAAGAAAGGCTCACTTGTTTGTCAGCAGCAGCCTCCACCATAAAACAGCACAGAGTTACAAACACCTGTGCTGCCTCACCATGGCAAAACACTGTCCTGACTTCTCTCACTCCTGAGGGAAAAAGTGACAGAATTACAGAAATAAAGGAAAAATCTTAGGGGGGGGAAATAGGAAGGTGCCATGGAGCACAGACTGTTGTTTTTTTTTAGCTAAGTCTCAGCAGCCTTCAATCAGGGAGGAATCCATTTCTCTGTGATTTGGAGGTAAGGATGTGGTGAGCGACCAAAACATCCTACTTTAAAAAGGCAAGTTTCTCTAGTCACTGCGCCAAAGAAGGGCTCGTCCGGGATTTGAACCCGGGACCTCTCGCACCCGAAGCGAGAATCATACCCCTAGACCAACGAGCCGACGCACTACGTGGCGCCCCGCCCATGTTTTACTCCCAGCGCCCTGACGTTGCTGCTACACCTGCAAGCACGAGGATGAGCAGTGATGCTGTAGCAAAACGAAAACCTGGAAAGCTTTTAAGTTAAGAAGCCCACCCAGAATTACTGCTGCTTATTACACCTCTGTGTGCCACTGGAAAGGGACGGTGCTTTCTTAAACACGACACTGTTTTATGCTGCAAGCATTTCATTTTAAAGTCAAGCTCATTTAATTTTGTCATGGGCAAGGCTTCCAGTTTAAAGCTGTAATACGATTCTGAGTGCAAATATATACTTTAAGTAGACCTTGCAGTCAAAAAACTGAGAAGAAATGCATGTCTTTTGTGATGTTATCCAAGTACGAAAGAGTTACCTCTATTGTCACAGAATAGGCTATTTTTATATGACAGTGAGGAACTGAAGAAGTACAAGAAGGACATAAAAAACAGAATTGACCTCACCCTATGAAAAGCAGGGTTATCACAGTCTTACAGTGCATACAGTGCAAAGATATTTCAAGATACGCATGCACTTGGGTATAGGGATATGCCTTTTCACTTGCAATCTGATTATGAAAAACTCCAAAAAGATAAATACAGATGATTCCTCAGTACTGATGATAGATGATCTGCTCTGTGCTTGAGTGGTCAGAAGTATTTTCTCATTCCCATAGAAGAGGTAAGATTCGCAGGCAGAAGTACCACAAGGGAATGTCTCAGTGTCTCTCTACTACTCACTCTCACATCTTCTCAATTTCTTACAAACCCATCTGAAAACAGCAGGGCAAAGAAGAGATCAGTCTTACATATTCCTATAGCAGCAGCTCTAGGTCTACTGTGCAAAGATACAGTCTGCTCATGCTTCTTCCCTCAGGCTATTGGTTCCCAGTCGATGGCCCACTGAGCAAACTAGCTTCATGGTGCTAAACTTCTCCCATTTCAAACACACGTACATCACAGCAAGGCAATCAAAAGCAAATTAAAACTGTTTATGGAATCTCTTTTTCATCTGAGCAGTTGCTATCAGAGAATTGTTCTGACACAAAGAGGAGCAGATGGGACAACCCACGTTGTGGTGTTCTTTACAGAAAATGAGCAAGGTTGTGTTGTGGGGAAGGAATTCAGTAGATTTGGAATTCTCAAAATGGTAAACAGTATTAACTCTTTGTGGTCCTAGTCTCTGTCAAGAAAAATGGATGGAGATGTATTTGTTTCCATAGTCCTGAAAATAACCTCTTATGAACAGAACTTGGTGACAGCTGCTGAGCCAGCATTAATGAAGGTCTCAAAATTGACAGCTACAACTGCCCTATCCGTCTGTCCATATTCGATCTGCCCTTCTACACAAATCTCCAACCACAGAGGCAGAATCACTCTGTCAGGCTTTTCTTTTTCTTTTTCTTTCTTTTTTTTTTTTTTTTTTTTTTGTAGCAGGTATAAAAAGGGGAGAGAAGACACAGACCACAGAAAACAAGTTGACAATGAATGAAGATTTCATGTCCCAATCTTGTACTTTTATAAGAACGATCTACCATGCCTGCAAGGAACAGACAATAAAGTGGTGTAAGTCTGTAGAAACTCAGCTTCTCAGCAGATACTAAAAATGCATTCCTTGGCTGTGCTGTGCACCTGTGACTCCTGCAAAAGGCATTGGCTGCAGCTGGCATTCAGTATTTCCCATGCTCAGAAGTCAGGTTTCCTCCTATCTGTTGGTTTGGTTTATACGGTTTTTATCATAATGCTTAATAACAGTGCTTAGATAAATAGCACAGTGAGGTAAAATACAGCACACATCAACGGTTCATGTAAAAGATTTCTATCTAAATAAAAAATACAAGTATTCAGAAAGAGACTGCGGTAATATGAAGATGTATTTCTTCCAACTACACAGTGTAACAATAGAAACAAATTGGACCCAACATTTTATTACAGCTTAGACGAGAAAGCTCATAAAACATGTCACTGATTGTATTTTCTTTTCTTCTCATTAAATTCCCAGCTCTGGAAAGTTATTGTTTAAATGGTAGAATCTCCAGAACACCTGAATATGGCTTGCAACCAAAATAAACATGTAGCCCAAATCTCAGAGGCACATGCAACACCTTTGCAAGATCTCTTTGTCCTGCCTAACAAGCTGTAATTTTTTTCTCTTCCTCCTATAAAGCAGAGACTTCCAGAAGTGATGCTGATGCCTCATACTTTTTCCCCACAAAATTCCCCCAAAGTAAAAAACCAGCAACAAAACACAAGGGTAGTGCAGGAAGCTTGAAACAATATCCAACTGTAAAGAACAGCAGGTAAACTAGAGAGAAACTGAAATGAAAGGCTCTACTTTCTTGTCCAAAGAGAGAGAAAAGTGTTATTTTATTATTTTTTCAGGCGAACCCTGAGTCCTTCCAAACAGAAAGCTACAAAGATGCTACAGCAGACCCAGACGACACCAAGACAAAAAAGGACAAGAGCTATGCAAAGCATTTAAATATGCAATTACAAAACATAAAGAACACTTACAGTGTCAAGTGCACATCCAAACTCCTATGTGCAGAAGGCTATTTTGTAACACTTCTCCTTGTTTTACAAGAAGCAGAAAATGGATTCATTACTCCTGATTTAGGAGAAGGGGTTATAAATGGAATAGTTATGCAACATGCATTTAATGCATCCACAGGAGGATGTGGATCCCCAACAGAGGTCATTTATCTTCATTATTTAATTTTTTGAAAAATTGCAAAAGCAAGACTAATCCTCTGCAGCAAATGCACACCAAAGCATTACTTATTTTTCACTTTCTGTTGCAGGTGGTCACTACTATGGCTTATGCAGATGAATGCAGTTCAGGACAAGCATAATAAAAACAATAGCCTTTTCCAACCATGCCTTGTGTTGTTTGGCTGTTCGCTGTAGCTTAATTCATATGCTGATCAGAGAAGTAGTAGCTGAAATTCAGGGTTTTTATTAACACTGTGTACTTCTAAATGGTGCTCTTGTTCATGCATACACATACATGCACCCAGACACGTTCTCCCCAGCCCTCAATTCCTAGTGAGGCTCTACGGTTCAGCTGCAATGGCTAATCATGATGCAGACAATGGCTGTAAGGGTTTAAGCATGGTTTTAGAGACCACTTTACCAAAAGCCCTTTCCAGGATGCATCTTTCATGCACAACGTTTGCACAAATGTTAGAACAGCTATAAAGTTTGTCACCTTCGACAAAACCCAACTTCTTATACAAAACTGGAAAAAGAGTTCCAGCGCATGGTTTCCTACTGATACCAAGATACACATACATATTTTGAACATTTATTTGGTAGTGTACGATTACCAGAAAAGACCTCTGAATTTCCAAAGCCACGCACTTACACAGTACAAGTGCTTAGGTACACATTAAAACAGGAGCTTTTCTTTCATTAAATGATAATGTACACTTGCAAAGGTATATTTAACTTTGCTGCAGGCAGTTTTTGTGATAATTATCGAGGGCTGATAGCATTCCATTAGGTAGGCAGAGCACAAAACTACTGCCTCAGTCCTGAAGAGCCTTCTGAGCTAGAGAAACCATTCTGAGGCAGGAGGTATATGGTAACTGCAGGACAACAGTAAGCAGCAGGGAAAACAGAACTATTGAGTAGGGAAATTGATTTAATTCTCAGGTCAGGGCCAAAGACTAAAGTGAAGATAGTTCCTGTGCTATTCTTCTAGAAAGAATTCTATTCACTGCACTGTAATTAAACTTACATTAGAAAAACATTGGCAAGAGCATGTGAATTACCCTCCCTATTACCTACACACTTCTGTAGGCAGTAAGACTGAAAGCACTTAACATCTGTGGATTCCTGCTGTAACCAACAGCAGCTGGTTGTCATAACTTGACATAACCAATCCAAATTCTGCTGTTATTTCAGATTTCCAGGCTTACTCCTTCTTCACCTAATATTAATTTAATGTGGGGTTTCAGCATATATATCATGTCTGGAAACAGTTTCATGTCTTATTTGATCACTCCTTCTACCCATTATACTTCATCATTTGGGATGCAATAAAGATTGTTTGATATATTCAGTAGAAGAATTACTCATTTGTGAGCCATTTGTTTTAAAGAGCCTAAACCAGCCAAACAGCAAATAGATGAGGTTTAGAGATCAGAGGGAACCACAATAACACATGCTTCTGGCAGCTTAGCACATTTTGCTAAGCAATCATTTAAATAGTATCAGGTGGACCTTATAGTGGGTTGCACTGGCTTTTGCCTGTAGCAACATGATTCTACTGACTACACTGCAGCAATACTGGGAATTGGAAATTCATTTCTCCTTTACTTCATACTGGAAGGGTACAGTTGCTCCTTTTTGTTTTTAAATCTTTTTTTTATTTTTCCAATTGGAAGGAAATCCCTGATGGTTTGTTCCCAGCTACTGGGAGTCTTCAGTTTGTACTGACAACATCCCTGTTACAATTGCCATATTTTCTAAGCGTTCAGCGAGCATCCTCTTAACAAATGAAATGTTCTACATTCACTGACACGTGAAATGGGCATTCTTGAAACACTGTTCTTCCTTCTGTTTGTGCCAAAGCTTTTTACTGGATATGCTGTGGATGTTATCCAAAAAGAATTGAGAGGCTGGGTTTCTCCCATTTCATTTCAGCTTTCAGGAGCAAAGAGAAGCTGAAAAATTGTGACCTTGACTCTTTTATTTGTTGTTTTAAACAGGTTATGCTCCTTCTTTTACGTGACAGTATTTTTACATTAATTGTTCAGAAGGACAATGGAAAACACCTGGTTTGGGAAGACAGAGACACACAGGACATGTTTACAAACTCTGTGGCCTTTGGATCTCATGGTTATTGCACAGTTGTGTCTCACTTAGGATGCCACCACTGGAACCTAAATAACAAAAAAACCCTCAAGAACAGCTGCATGAGTTCCAAGTTATTCTGTCCTTTCTTCACCAGTCCTTGACGTTCCTTTCAATTACTTCTAGAATTCATTCTTTCCTCCAGGAATGCAGTTTTGGATGTCTGAGCCAGCAGTGTGTGCCTGTGGCCAAGAAGGCCAACAGTCTCCTGGGGTGCATTAACAAAAGTGCGGCCAGCAGGTTGAGGGAGGTGACCATCCCCCTCTATTCTGCCCTGGTGAGGCCACATTTAGGCTGATGTCTCCAGTCCTGGGCTCCCCAGCTCAAAAAAGACAGGGATCTCCTAGCAGGAGTTCAGTAGAGGGCCACAAAGAGGGCCTGGAGCATCTCCCATATGAGGAAAGGCTGAATAACCTAGGTCTGTTCAGCCTGGGGAAAAGAAGACTGAGAGGGGATCTAATAAATGTTTATGAACATCTAAAGAGAGGTGGGAGGCAAATGGATGAGGCCAGGTTCTTCCCAGTGGTGCAGAGATGTGACAAGAAGTAATGTAGTAAAAACTGAACCAGAAGTTCTGTACTAACATGCAGAAGAACTTTATGATAAGGGTGATGGAGCACTGAACAGGCTGCTCAGAGGGGTTGTGGAGTCTCCTTCAACAGAGATATTCAAGTCCTGGCAGGACACCTGTCTGTGTGACCTGCTGCATGGAACCTGCTTTGTAGGGGTTGGATTCAGTGATCTCTTGAGGTCCCTTCCAACCCCTGGGATTCTGTGATTCTGTGTGAAAAGGTAGAAGACTCCCATGTAGAAGAAACTCTTCTTTCTATCCTCATCTGTGACATTTCTCTTGCAGGCTACAATGCTGTGGCACACTGCTTTGTGGCATAGCCACCTTAATTCTTTTTTCTCCACTTTTCTGAAGTCAATTTTTGTTTATCCTGCCTCTAAAAACAAAGGTGCTGTCTCCTCAGTTGTGGGGATGGGGCAGAACTGTGAAGTGGATCTGGGGACTGATAAGGCTTTCAGGAAGCATAGAGATAAAAAGGTCCCTGATCTACTGCTTCTCAGTGTAGTTACATACATAGCTGCTGCAGTGCAACTGGAAGAGCAAAGCAGAAAAGCACACAGGAAAGAACAAAATATTATGCCTCTTATCCTGTAGTGAGAGAACCAAGGCTCTGGGAACAGGCAGTAGATAACAATCACAAAAGCATCAAAATCTTTGAAATGTAGAGGAGTTTAAATTGCTGTGTCTGACTGGAACTACGGTCAAAAGAAAGGACATCTTCCAAGTGGGAATAGGAGTATTTCACATTTCAAGCTTCCGAAACCTCCATGGCACTCTCTACATTTATTATAAGGCCCTGTACTTCCCACATAGTTGAGAATTTGAAGAAATAAAGAAATAAATTCAACTTTTAAAATAATCTGCCATGTCATAAAAACTGTACTGGTGTACTCCACAGGTCAGACTGAGCAAAGCTTAAAGCCAGGTGGATCAAAAGTTTGAGTCTAGTGCATTGATGTGCATTCACCAGAGGGGAATTATTACCTATGAAAGGTTATGGAGATCATGAGAGATCCCCAATGACAAGAGACACGCAATAGTGCCA
Source organism: Tetrao urogallus (assembly GCF_951394365.1). Taxonomy (NCBI): domain Eukaryota; kingdom Metazoa; phylum Chordata; class Aves; order Galliformes; family Phasianidae; genus Tetrao; species Tetrao urogallus. The sequence goes on along the minus strand of NC_136815.1, from coordinate 81,325,152 downwards.
GACTTCAGAAAAGCCAGGTGGCAAGCCAGTGAACCAAAGGCTGGTAAGCTTCACCTTTGTCATGGAAAACCATGCAGTGGGTCATCTTGAAACACATTTCTGCACACACGGAGGAAAAGGAAGGGACTGGAACTAGTCAACATGGATTTACCAAAGCTGAATCAAGCCTGACCAACCTGAATGCTTCCTCTGATGAGATTTCTAACCCAGTAAAGGGAGAGAACAGCAGCTATAATTTACCTTTTTTGATGATTAATGTTTTTAGAAAGGTTTTTGGCATTGTCTCTTAAAGAATTCTTGTGCCCGAGTTAGGACATTTTTGTCTGGAAGGCTGAATAAAGAGATATGTGAAAAATGCCTGTTGTATGGATAGACTCAGCACTGGTTAATGAGTTCTTAATGGCTTTCCTGCAGAGTATAAGTAGAGTATTGCAGGTGTCTGTCTATACTGGTACCTGTACAGTTTCACATCTTTCTCAGTGACCTGGGAGTGGTGATCCAGTGCTTGCTCACAAAATCTGAAGAATGACACCAAACAGTGGGAGCTGACACACTCAGTAACCAGACTGTCATACAGAGGGATCTAAGCAGCCTGGAGGAATGAGACAACTGTAACCTTACAAGATTTGAACAAGGATAAATGCCATGTTCTGTACCTGAAGGAAGAGCCCCAAAGCTGTAGCAAGAAGACAGACTGAAGACTGACTGGTACACTGAACTCCAAATGCCTCCAACAGCCATTTTGAAAGTTTTCTCAACTTCAACCCTACAAGGCACTGATCACTCTTGGATCCTAGTAAGTAAGAGAACTCTGACCCAAACCTACAAAAGCGTTTAGGATATACTTGACTTTGAGAACAGGAACTAACTCATTGATTTAAATGGGATTACTCACAAGTGAAAAGCTCAGCATATGCTTCAGTACTTTGCCTGTCTGAGGCCAGAGGACTCAGGTTCCTGGAGCACTGGCTATAAATTATACAATACCCTGATGAGAGAAGACTTGGTCAAGCAATTTCTAATCCAATCATGCAGTTCAGTACATGGCCTCCCAGAAAAGAAGGTATTTTTGCCTTCTTTCTTTGCTTATCCAAAATAAAAAAACAAATTTCACAATGTTCTGCAGAGCTTACAGACAAGCCCAAGATGCTACATGGCACTGTAAAGGTTTTACTGACATTCATTTAGTATGATCTACAGAAGTCACACACAGGAAAATTCAACTTTCCCAAAGTCATGCCAATAAAATATTTATGCTATTCCATCACCTATTCTGTTGTACCTCCACGTGTGTATACACACACACTTTATACATCTTCAATTACAGTAAAACTAATTAGACAATAAATCACAGTTGAGGCTGTACCTCATTTGTTCAGACATCCAAGTTGAATTTACATACTAATGGCTGTGCATTTGCCTTTAATAGATGCACTATTAGAAAGTAAGCATAATAAATGAATAACCATTTAAGTTTGGAGTTACCTAATCTTGATGAAAAATATCTGAAAATGTAGCACCTAGTGAATCCATTTATTTTTTTATTGGAAAATAAAGCTAATCACAGAATAAGAAGATAAATATAAATTATATAGTATAGCATACTAATGATGGATTAGAAAGACTCATTTTTTGCTCTGAACGCAGTAAGATTAAATTGGTTGAAATAGTTGGCTTACAGGTGAAATGATCTGTTTTCCAAAGCCTGGAAAAAAGAACATAGATTAAAAAGGTTTAATTTATAAAACATTTCCCATGGACCTGCAAGTGAATTTTATATTCATAATCTACTAAGGCTTCAGGACAAGCTACCTTGTCTCTCAGGAACAATCAGTTATGTGCACAAGAAAGATGCACAGGGATGATGACTGCCTCAGTAAACTGAAAAGTGCACAGTAACAACAACATAAAGATGCTCTGTGTAGGGGTCTAATTCATATGGCACACTGAACGAAGGCAAATGGAAGTGAGGCAACCTCTGTTACTTTCCATAGGAGAATGACAGAATCACAGAATTTTAGGAGTAGGAAGGGTCCTCTAGAGATCACTGAGGCCAGGACCATACTAAAGCAGGTTCCCTACAGGAGGTCTCACAGGAAATCATCCGGATAGGTCTTGAATATCTCCATAGGAGGAGACTCCACCACCTCTCTGGGCAGCCTGTTCCAGGGCACCATCTCTCTCCCAGTGAAGTTCTTCCTTGTGTTAGTCTGGAGCTGCCTGTGTTTCAGTTTGTGCCCATTGCCCCTTCTTCCATTGTTGCTCGCTACTGAAAAGAATCCCCCCCAATGGACCTGACTCTCGTACTTTAAATATTTATAAATAGTGACAAGATCCCCTCTCAGTCCTCTCTTCTCTGGGCTGAACAGCCCCAGGTTACTCGGCCTTTCCTCATAAGGGAGATGCTCCAGGCCCTTGATCACCTTTGTTGCCCTCCACTGGACTCTTTCTAGGAGATCTCTGTCTTTTTTGAACTTGGGAGCCCAGAGCTGGACACAGCATTCCAGACGTAGCCTCACCAGGGCAGAGTAGAGGGGAGGATCACCTCCCTCAACCTGCTGGCTGTGCTCTTTTAAACGCACCCCAGGAGACCATTGGCCTTCTTGGCCCCAAGGAGCACACTGTTGGCTCATAGCCAATCTGCTGTCCACCAAGATAAGCTCACTTTGTGTAATGAATCATTTATTTCTATACAACATCAGCTTTCTGAAGCATCATCCCTTTTCTGAGCATCATCCCTGCTAACCTTGACTGGACACTTCTCAAAGCAGAAACAGGCTCCTAATTTAGGACTACATACATCATTTTGGCTACAGCTGTGTGGGAGGTGAACAGTGAACAGTACAAGCTACTCAGCTCTCCTCACTCCCAGCAGAGATGCTCTAGGAGCTCCATGCATCCAGTCTCTATTAAAATGATCATGGTTTGAAAGTCTACTGTTACAAGTAGAAGCTAGCACTGTTTGGAAGAAACAGTTTGGAGAGACTGCGCATGCCAGCAGATACAAGGAAGTAGCAGCCCCTTCAGGTGATGAAAAGGGGTGCTGAGATGTAGGTGGTGCGAGGGCTATTGTAGATATTACAGAATAATATAGATACTGCAGAAATGAGGAAAACAAGAAGAAAGCAACCCTTATAATCCCACCTAGGAAGTCTGCATTTAGCTAGGAATCAGATAGCGCTTCCCTCAAAACAACATAAACATACTTCTGTCTGACCTGAGACCAGGCTACAAGACTCATCTGCAATCAAAATACTCATTTAAAAGAACAGCAGCAGCAGTAGCCACCGCCAGCATCAGCCCAAAGTGATTTTGTGAGGCAAGAGTAGTCAGTGGGCACAACGTGCAGCTTGCTCAGTCTGGCAGCGCAGTGATGGAGGCTCTGGGAGCTGCCCTGTCTCCGGAGTCCATTCATCTTAATCAACACCTCTGGGCACACTGCACTTCACCTCAACTGTGAGAGTCTTCCTTCCCTAAATGTCATTTCATTTTTGTACCTTTTCTTGTAAGTTGTCAGCCCACAGACATATCTTCTTCTTTTAAGAATGCAGGTTCAACATGGGCCAAAAAGTGATTACACGCAACTCTGCTCAGAACTGTGATGAGCAGAGAGATAACAGTGTAGTAGATCGGATCCAGGCCATTTGTTTTACTACGTTACGCCTTGCAGGTGCTTAGTCTTTCCTGCCCTGTCCACCCTCAGCTCTTCATTTCACAGCCTGAACAGAAGCCCTACACATAAGTGACTGAAGGCAGGTAACTAGCCCCATGCTGCTGTGACTTCTGTCAAATCATAGCTGCAGCGATTTAGGTAATCCAAATCAACACAAGCTGATCTGTGGGGAGCAGCACTCTAGCACTGCTGTGCTGAGTGACCCCAATGGTACAAGCACTGTCAGCTTTCCCAGCAGCTTTCTGACCTGCTGAAGCCTACATGCATCAATTCAGCAACTGATGACGTAGGAAAAAACTTGACACATTCAGGCTGCTAAAAGGCACAAAACATATATTTATGTCCCAGGAAAAAACTCAAATTAAATTCCATTCAGAACAAGAATACATTTAGCCAAGCTATTATTAAATGTTACTGCTGTTCACCATGGTCTTAATCTGTTTGAAGAACATTTTAATGAACAGAAAGAAAAATACTTCAGTTGGTGGATAATACCCAGATTATAAGAAGGGACAGGGGAGTATCCAAAGGTTGAGAAGTCTATCACAGTTAAGCACATTAGGATGGACATTTACCCAGGCCTTGTGAGGCTGTAGCATTAAATTCGAGCAGCGAAAGGCTCTCAGAAAGCGTAGTCCATACTGCTTCAGTTCAGCCAGGCTAAAAATACTGCACTGCCTTGTGTACAGAAAATCTATCACCTTTCTAATATCCTTCAAGATTTCTTAAACATCAACAGTGCAAGACAGACCAAAATTTCTCTTTCAAATAAGATATGAATAAACCCCAGGATAAATTAATTACATCTCTTTAGAAAGACAGGTGCAGAAGGTCTGCTAACCTGGCTATACAGCATAGCTGAAACCAATTCTCATCAATAAAGACCCAATGGTAGCACCAGAGATTATTTACAACATTCTCATTCAAAGAGTCATTACCCTTAAAATGCAATGTCAGTATATATGGGTAGAAAGTACTGAGCTCAAAAGGTTCAGTATATGAAGGCTGAATATAGGCTACATTTTGAACAAAAAAAGTCAAGCCAGACACTAGCAGTCTTGAGAGACAGCACTGAAAATTATAAACTAAGGGTTAGAATGATTTTTTTTAAGAAGTTTTTGACACCAGAGGAAAAAAAAAGCAAGCTTTCTGAAACATTGGACAGACTATTGCTGTAGAACAGTGAAAAGAATTTAAGTAACCCATCTTTCTATCTTCTCTGCTCCTATCTCACACTTTATTCTCCCAGGCTTTCAACATTTTCACTGGACTGTTTGCTGGGGTACAGCAACTGCCAACACATTATTGCAATACAGCAGTAATTAATGGTCAGGTAATATTACTGCAGTCATTCTCTGTGGTTTAAGACAGAGCACAGTGGCAGCTGATTGTTCCTTTACCTTGAAGACAGCCACTATTACACCGCATCTCATGATTCATGTTACCACTTCAAAATGTCTTTAAATCAATAAAGCTCAATTTTGTGACTATCTCTACAAAAACAAAGGACCAGATTTGCTATAAGAGATACAGAAAACCAGATCCACTTTAGGAAAAGTGGCAAAACTGTCTTCTTTCTGTAAGCAGTAACTACTATCTGACTGCCCCAGTGATAGTGCTAGAGAAGCAAAAGATAAAAAAAAGCCTATCCAAACGTTGTTTTGACTCCATCAGACAAGATCACCAAATCACAGAATCACAGGGTTTGGAAGGGACCTCAAGTCCCAGTCATCAAGTCCATCCCCCTACTAAAGCAGTACCCTACAATGGGTTGCACAAGTAGACATGCAGATGGATCTTGAACATCTCCATTGAAGGAGACGTCACCACTTCTCTGGGCAGCCTGTCCCAGTGCTCTGCCACTCTTACTGTAAAGTTCTTTTGCATGTTTGTACGCAACTTCTTATTTTTAAGATGTGCCACAACTGCCATGAACTCAAAAATGGATGCAGCTCTGGTTGGACATGATGACTGCCTCAGCATTATCACTGTTGATTTTCCCTTTAAATTTTTCACTTCTAAAAAAGGTTAATAAAGCTGTTCACAAACAAACCAAGGAAAATGGTAAAAGGCAGCAGCAATAAGCACTTTCATGCTCTACTAATTCAGAATTTGTCAGACATCTACGCAGCTGTCAGCTCAACTCCCCCATAGACCAGTGATCCCAGCTGATTTAAGCCTTCCTGCACTGATACTGGAGAATATTATGGAAGTAGCATTTCCACTCAATCCATTTATGCTTGACTACTTTGCTACTACAAGTAGTAAGACAAGTTGCCAACTACAAAATCATGTGAAGTCTCACCAGAGGAATTTCAAAAGGAAAAGTTGAGACTACGCTCCCACCATCACCACCAGTTGGAGAAAATAGCCAATGTATTGAAGATAGTGGTACAGGTTCAGAAAGCATTTTATCAATGTTAAACAATGCAACTCATGCTGAATTCAATGAATTTAGAGTAAAAACAAAGGAGAAAATTAGAAACATATTACAATAGTTGAAGTGTCAGTATCAAACAGGTTTTTATGAAAATAATTCAAGAACACAATCAATTCAGACACACATCTTATTCTGGACAGATTTAAAAGTTAAATACGTGTTTAAGTATTATTCAAAAGAGAGATATTCATGGAGTATCAGCAGCAACTCAGAACATTATCTGGCTGAAAACATGTTATTATCAACAGCCAGATTTTGTTGTTGCGTATCAAAGAACCATGATAGTATGAAAGCTTATGTTTAAAAATCTGACCCATTAATGATCCAGAATTTTAATTATACTTAATTATACTATATTCTTTAGGCCTACACACACTTCTTACTGACAGAAAATTATTGCATACATATTACTTTACCTGGAATTTTATTTTTTGGGAAATATGAGGCACAATAAATTGCTTCAAGAAGCGTTCATCTTCACTCCAGAACAGTCTGATGTCAGGGATATCATACAGGATCATGGCCAGCCTCTCTAAGCCCAAGCCAAAAGCCCAGCCAATTTTATCCTGAGCACCAGCTGCAACACACAAACAAGATAAAAATTCAAGAGATTAAGTTCACAAAATCAAAAGTTAATAATAAAATGTTCACCTATTTCCTAAGAAAAGAAAAAAATGTAAAGTGCCAAGACAGAAATGCCTACAAGTAATCAGCAAATGAAAGATATACAGGCCACTGACATATCCCTCTTCAACCAAAATGGGCAGATCACTGGGTCCAGGAACTAAAATAGGTAATGAAGCTGCACTCTGTGCTCTCTGTTCCAAAGTTTCAGACAGATTTTGAGAAAGGCTGCAGAACGCTACAAACACGTTTCCCTCGTTATTCTTCAAGCTTAGCATTTCATGTGCAACTTGACTGTGTTTTACAAAATATGCAAAATGTGAATTTCCTATTCAAGATATTTTAAGTGGACTGACATACCAGCCAAGTCCATGCGGCATTAACATCATTGTCAGCATTTGAGGATCAAAATTGCCTCCGTTGAGGCACCTGGGAAAAGCAGGGCAGTGTGCTGCTAGGCCCTGTCACATTGGCATCACACCTCCAGCAGGTTACTCCTGGGATCACAGAATCACAGAATTGTAGGGGTTGGAAGGGACCTCCAGAGATCATCGAGTCCAACCCCCCTGCCAAAGCAGGTTCCCTACAGCAGTCGCACAGGTAGGCATCCAGGCAGGTCTTGAACATCTCCAGAGAAGGAGACTCCACCACCTCCCTGGGCAGCCTGTTCCAGTGCTCTGTCACCCTCACTGTAAAGAAGTTCTTGCGCATGTTTGTGCGGAACTTCCTATGCTGCAGTTTCCGGCCGTTTCCCCTTGTTCTGTCTCCACTCACCACTGAAAACAGTCTGGCCTCGCCATTCTGCCCCCCACACCTTAGATATTTATAGACCTGGATCAGGTCCCCTCTCAGTCTTCTCAAGGCTGAACAGACCCAGTTCACTCAGCCTTTCCTCATAGGAGAGATGCTCCAGGCCCTTCACCATCTTCGTGGCCCTCCGCTGGACTCTTTCCAAGAGATCCTTGTCTTTTTTGTACTGGGGAGCCCAGAACTGGACACAGTACTCCAGATGAGGCCTCACCAGGGCAGAGTAGAGGGGGAGGATCACCTCCCTCGACCTGCTGGACACGCTCTTTTTAATGCACCCCAGTAAGCCATTGGCCTTTTTGGCTACGAGGGCACACTGCTGGCTCATGGCCAACCTGTCATCCACCAGGACACCCAGGTCCCTTTCCGCAGAGCTCCCCTCCAGCAGCTCATCCCCCAACCTGTACTGGATGCTTCCCCTGGAGAAAGCTGCTGCCCCCATATACACAAGTCTCTTTTATGCAGCTCTAAACATAAAAAGACAAGAATACTTAATCCACAAGAGCGTTACAGATATTAATGATGCAACACTTCTGTCAGGAAATATTCATACCTTTTTCATTTACAGGGCAAGAGCGCTGAATTATTAAATTAATTTTTTTCCCATGTCACGAACCATACCCATGTTTACTCATCATTCCAGCAATTTTGAACTAAGTTGAGAGCCCAGCAGCTCCACAAAGGCTCACAGCTTTTTCAAATTTAAACAAATTCCTAAACAAACACTTAGGCTAAAAGGATGTGTACATGTGTGACAGGCTTGGACTCTTCCGCATCAGCATTAGCAGTGTGCATCCAAGTCATACATTACCATGCATCTCATGGCTGCCATAGAATCACTTCAGAATTACAGAAACATTAAGGTTGGAAAAGACCTCTAAGAGCATCTGGTCCAACTGTCAGCCCATCACCAGCACGCCCACTAGCCACGTCCCTCAGTGCCACATCCACACGGTTCTTGAACATCTCCAGAGACGGTGACTCCACCACCCCAGCCTGTGCCACTGCCTCACTGCTCTTTCTGAGAAGAGATTTCCCCTAATATCCAACCTGAACCTTCCCTGGCACAAGTAAAGGCCATTGCCTCTCATCCTATTGCAAGTTTCCTAGGAAAACAGGCAGACCCTCACCTCACCACAACCTCCTTTCGAGGAGCTGCAAAGAGCAGTAAGATCTTCCCTGAGCTTCCTCTTCTCCAGACTGAACAATCCCAGTTTCCTCAGCCACCCCTTGTAAGACCTGTGCTCCACATCTTTCAGCAGCTTCACTGCAATTATCTGGAAATGCTCCAGAGCCCCAACATCTTTCTCATAGTGAAGGGCCCAAAACTGAACACATTACCCACCAGAGCCAAGATCCTCCCTGAACATCTCTCTGCTCCTGCTGGCAACACTATTTCTGATACAAGCCAGGATGCCACTGGCCTTTTTGGCCACCTGAGAATACTGCTGGCTCATGTTCTGCCGGCTGTCAACTAACATTCCCAGATCTTTTTCCACCCCACAGTTTTCCAGCCACTCTGCCCCAAGCCTGTAGCACTGCACAAGGTTTTTGTGACCAGAGTGCAGGACCTCTCACTTGGTGTTGCTGAACCTCATATAATTGGCCTCAGCTCATAACTCCAGCCTATCCAGAGCCATCTGTAGATCCTTACTGCCATCAGACAGATCAACAATTCCCCCCAACCTGGTGTCATCTGCAAACTTACTAAGTTTTTTACTTACTCAATCCCTTTGTCCAGATCACCAATAAACATATTCAACAGGACAGGCCCCAGGGCTGACCTCTGGTCATTATTAGTGATTGGTCATCAGCTGGATTTAACTCCATCCACCACCACTCTCTTGGCCCAGCCATCAAGCCAGTTCTTCACCCAGCAAAGACTCTATCTGTCCAAGCCATGGGCCACCAGCTTCTCCAGGAAAATGCTGTGGGAGACTGTGTCAAAGGCTTTACACTAAAGTCTATGCAGACTATGTCCACAGGCTTTCCTTGACCCACTACGTGGGTCACCTAGTCACAGAAGGAGATGAGTTTGGTCAGACGGTACCTGCCTTTCATGAACCCATGCTGGCTAGGCCTGACCTCCTGACTGTGCTGCACATGCTGTGTGATCATGCTTAAGACGATATGCTCCACAACCCTCCCCAGTACTGAGGTCAGGCTGACAGGCCTGTAGTTCCCCAGATCCTCCTTCCAAAGTTTGTTATAGATGGGAGTCACACCGGCAAGACTCCAGTCATCTGGAAGCTCCCCTGTTGTCCAGAACTGCTGACAAATGACAGAAAGTGTCTTGGCAAGCACTTCATCAGCTCCCTCAGTACCCTCAGGTCAATCCTGTCTAGCCCCATGGACTTGTGACAGCCTGGTGGAGCAGCAGGTCACTGTTTCCTCCTGAAGGAATGGAGGGATTATTCTGCTCCCTATCCCTGTCTTCTAGCTCAGAGGGCTGAGTACCTTGAGGATAACTGATTAATTAGAAAAAGAAATAGAAAAAGACAGAAGTAAAGAAGGCACAGTGTACTTCAGCTTTTTCCTCATCCAGTAAAGGATGGTGATTCTCCTTGGCACTCATGTTGTTAATGTATTTCTAAAAACACCTTCTGTTATCTTTTACAATGGTAGCCGAATTAAGTTCTAGCTGGGCTTTTGTCTTTCTTATTTTCTCTCTACTTATACTAGCAATATCCTTGTACTCTCCCTGACTTGCCTGCCCCTTCTACATGAAGCAAACTCCTTTTTGCCAGGAGTCTCAGCAAAAGCTCCCTGTTCACTCAGGCTGGTCTTTCTGCACATCAGCTTGTCTTAGGGCACTTGAGGATGGCTGTTCCTGTTCCTTTAATATTTCCTTCTTGAGAAACATCCAGCCTTCTTGGATCCCTTTGCCTTTCAGGACTGACTCCTAAGGGACTCTCCCAATCAATCTTCTAAACAGCTCAAAGTCTGCTCTGCAAGGTAGCAATTCTGCTGACCTTCCTCTCAGATTGACCAAATCAATAACTATCATTTTGTAGTTGCTATCCCCAAGATGGCTTCCGACCACCACATCTCCCACCAGTACTTCTCTGTTCATAAAAAATAGCATCTAGCAGGGCATCTCCCCTGGTAGGCTCTCTTATCAGCTGCATCAGGAAGTTATCTTCTACTTACTCCAGGAAACTTCTAGGTTGTTTCCTTTCTGTTATATTGTATTTCCAGCAAAAACCTGATAAAGTTGAATCCCCATGAGAACAAGGACTAGCAATTGCATGACTTTTGGCAGCTGCTCACAGAATACTTCATCTGCCTCTTCATCCTGGTGGGGTGATCTACAACAGGCTCTCAGTAGGACATCACTTTGCTGGCCTTTCTCTGATCTCTACCCATGAGAACTTAACCTTACCATTACCAGCACTGAGCTCTGCAATACCAAAACACTCCCTAACATACAGATCCCATTAGATCAACACTGTTCTTGCACCCTTACGTATTAATTTAAATTACTTTTTTTCATCTTTGGACTCAGAAACTTCCCCACCATCACACAGGAGGCTGGGGGCAGAAATCTATTTAGTGACAACTATCTTTTATCAGAAAGAAGACAGAGTGCACTTATTTGGGTTTTGGTGGTTGCATTCAGTGATGAGGCAAAACAGTCCAGACTCTTTTTTAAATAATGGCAGGCATAACAAGTTTGGGAAAAGAGACACAGTCATCACTTTTCATTCTTTTAATTAACATGAATCTGCTTATTTACACAGAATACATAATTGATTTGCAATGCATTTTATTTCTGCAAAAAATGTTTAGATTTCATATCAGCAACTTCTTGGGAGGACTACATCACACTGCTTTGCACTATCAAACAAAAAACTACTTGTCTATGTACCTACAAACTCAAAGCATTGTCATCTGAGCTATGAATAAAAAGCCATCTGTTGGATGATCCTTATGCAATTATCAGAACACAAAATGCTTCAGTTCCAGAATTCAAAACCGTATCAGTGAATTCCTTTCTATTCAGAAAGAAAAAATAAAAGGGTGGACAACCGGAATTTCTCCTCAAAACAGCAATAACAAATTTCCGATACATCCCACATCTTCATTTATTTTAACTATGATCTCTTCTCCAACTACCTTTTTGTAAACCTCCTAGCCAATGGAGCATAAAATATGTGATCAGAAAAACTGAAGAACAGTCCTGAACATATTTCTGTTTGGAAATTAGAAGTTAACCTTTCTGGTGAGTGAGGCCACTCCAAAACTTCATTGTGAACATATTCTATATACACTGAATTTTGATAATTAGGACATACAGAAGGTACATCTGTAGAATGTGCAAATGGATAAAAAGGAAAGTGAAGATGATGGAAAAGAACAAATGACTGATGTGCCAATTGGAGAGAAGGCTTACGTGTTGCCAGTTTGAACTGGCAATGTGAATCAACATGAAAGAATGAACAAACCCAAATAACTTAAAGCATTCTGTTTAAGAGATGTAGCCAAAGCAGCAGATTCCAGGGACCTGGTGAGGCAATCACAGCGTCACTGCTTGAAATAACGCAGCCCAATGGATAAAGCATTCCTGACAATCAAGCTTTACCCAAATAGCCCGCAAAGGTTTGTACAGTGCCAGGTTCCTGCTGCCTGACATGAAAACCTTGACCAGAAAACCAGAAAAAAAAAAAATGCTGGAAGGTTTGCATGTCAGGTGGCCAACGAGAGAAAAGGAAAGGATAAAACTATCTGACTGGCTTGCCACATTAGAAGCTGATTCAGTCCAATCTCACTAAAAGAAAAGGTTGCATTGTTGCAACTGTGTTTTACAAGAGACCCTGAGCCCTTATCTTCAAGAAGTCATACCTAAGTGCCTTGCTCTCAAGCTTCCAGACCAGATGAATACATGGATCTACTTAAATATTGACCAACTGAGCCATTCTCTAAAAATAATTGTTAACTAAAAGCTAAATTTCATAAAGCATTTTTCATTCACAATTGAAATAAATAAATAAATAAAAAGTAGTTCAACATTTATTTGCTAATGTAAAACCAATCTTTAAAATAGAGTTTGAACTGCAAGAGCATGTCCTTGCATTAGAATCAACCACTATATAGCTTTCTGTGTCTTATAATACTATTTCTAGCTTAAACTACATCAAGCAAGATGGGAAGCTTTGCAATTCCTCTGTGAGACATACATAACAGTCTAGAAAAACTCCTGGATTATATCCATGGAATCCTCAGAAATACCCACAGACAGAAACGTTCAACTTCCCAAGGAGAATAAGGCAAGATGCTACAATGCACGAGACTCTAAAAGCATATTTTGCCATGTAGTATTAGGAACAAGTTGACAAAACTTTTTTCGTTATACACTTCACCCACACTTATTTTTGTATCTATGCTGGCTTTTATTTAACAATTTTTGAGACTCCTGTAAAGCTGCCAATAAAGAAATCTTGCCTTCAATACAGTCTAAATTGGGTCTTCAAACTGTTATGCTCAGCAGTTACTGAAAGAAATTAGATTTTGATCTTGGATCGAGGCAAAGTCTGGAGCATCCAACAGCCCTGCATATAAGGTGTTATTCTCAAAATGCTCAGAAATGAATATATCCAAAGGGGATGAGGTCCCAAAGCTGGGATGAGGTCCAGAAGCAAAGACTCAAATTTCTTCTCCTGCTTTCAGTATAAGTCATGGCTATTATTGAAACAGATTCACAGTGGGCACAGGAGTGAACAAATTTCAAGGATACACACACTACACATCATGTTTTAGCAGACAAATCAGTGTTTTAAACTGTGTAGAACATAATTCATGTACATAATGAACCCAGGCAGTCTTGTACAAAGTCTCAACAGCTGCACTGAATAAAGTACTCCACAGAGTACAGCCTAACAGTATACTGCCTTGATTCACCAGTGCAAAACAGAAGACAAGAAAAACCAAAGCTAAAGGATATAGACTTCCTCCTGTGCACAAATCAGAGAGAACAAAGGAAACAAAACCTCGGCCACAGCGGCTACCCAGCAATGTACAGCACCTCAAAATGGGAAGTGTGCTTCACGAGCTTCAGTCTCAACCACATGTTCTCATAGTCTCCTCAGACATTCTTTTCTGTTTACCTTCCAGTTCACACTGGCAACACGTAAGCCTTCTCTCCAAGTGGCACATCAGTCATTTGTTCTTTTCCATCATCTTCACCTTCCTTTTTATCCATTTGCACATTCTACAGATGTACCTCAACAGATCACCAAAGAGCTCTTCACCTGATAATCAGATTTAACTGTGAGTTGACACAAAACTTCAGAAACTCTAGAAACAAAGACCTATGCTCATATTTGAGATTAACGGGCAGCTTATAATGAAGGGTTTGAAAATAGCTTCTGCATCATTAAGATTTGCTTATAAGTTAAGAATGCACATCTTGCACCACAGCAATGATGTAAACTGTGCTTACCTGTGTTAGAAATAAAACATTTTAAATGGCTTCCTACTTTAGATAAAACCCCCATATACTGAGAGTCCAAGATTTTACATGGCAAAAAACCCAACCCACTAAGGTATCAGTATAACACAGAAGAGCTTACGGAACTGCGAGGTCAGGTGGCATGTTACTAAGCAACTGAGGTCAAAAATCTTACAGAAGTTTCTTTCCTAACTGCTCTCTTCAGCAGAAGCAAAAATCAAAACTGTCACATTATTCTCTAACTCCGTTAAATTGATGCATTCAGGCTCCAATGTGCAATCCAGTCTAAATTAACTCCTAAAGTAAGGACTTGGCTTTCAGACTATGCATGCTAAGTAAGCCACTCCTCAAGAACTTGAGAGAAGAAGTAAACATTCAATTATGCCTATTCTTGTTGAAAAAGAACTTATCTTTCTAAATCTCAAATGTGGAATAATTTTCTAACAGTAATAGTCACTTTGAGACCACAGCTTTGTCTCATGGGTCAGACAGATCTGTTCTGCTTGCTTCACTTGAAAACTAAGCAAAAGAACTTTAAAGGCTTTGATTGAGTTTTTAATATTTATGTTTATTTTTGTTCCATAACCAAAATAGTCTCGTACATACATATTAAAGGAACAGTCTGTTAAAAAAAAATTTAGCAAGGGAAGCCATCCACTAGATTCAATTTTCTTCTAATACATAACTAACACACATTCTACCATCTTTTTCCAATATTTCATCAAGCCAAATAGCTGGGAGGAAAACCCTTCTGGTCAGGAGAAGGTGAGGTCAGGAAAAGTGGGTGAGGAGGAAAGAACAAATCAACCAGAAGGAACTTTATTTTTCACCTCAGCCTGTCTTTATTTTCCAGTAATTTTATCTTTCAACTTCCAAAGTAATGAATTCTTCAGTCCATCTCCCCTGCTTGTTTCCATCTACCTCCCTATGCCCGAATCCACTTCTCCTGCACCCACAAACACACTTCTAAGTACTTACAACAGACTCAGTGACAAAACTACCATTAAACCAAACGTTACCTAAAACTACAGTTACTTTTTCAAGGTTCACAACCACAATGCAGTAAAATTTATCCTTTGAAACGGTGAAAGGTGAAGTGACTGCTTAACTTCCAAGTACAATATGAGATATTATATTAACTACAAACACTTTTATGGTATATGGTCTTTCCTCTTCCTTGTACTTCAGTCCACAGATATGAATAAATGACTTGCTTAGTTTTCTTTTTTTTGTCTTCTTCCTTTATAGAGGAATATGTTAAGATTGAACATCTTCCAAGGAGGGCAGTGCAGTTTGCTTTCTTAATTTATGTCACGGAGCACGAAACAAGCTGACATTTGACAGGTTTATTTCTCCTGACTGCCTGTGGGTTTTAGTACTGCTCTTTTTGTTCTGTGTATGAAAAAGCAAATGCCATTTGCTTTGATAATGTTTTGTTCATTTGGGAAAACATTGGATTTTTGAGTTGTTGGGTCTTTAATATTTTTAAGTAATGTTAATCTCCCTAGACAATGTGGCCACGCAGGCCTGAAAAAACAGAAGTTACGGAAACTACACGAGGGGCTGCCATTTCTTGGAAAGACTATGTCTACAGTATTGTTCAAAAATTCAATTACAAATCTCATTTTTCAAGCGTGTAAAAACAGCTGGACAAAATTCACTCCATATATACTCATTGTCCCCAGATGAAAGCTTCTTGGCAAAATTTCCCCAATACCTACGTTGACTATTTAGCATCTTATGAAATGGTCTTTTCTTCAAGAACAAGCAGAGCAAGGAACAAGAACATGATGACCATCACAGTGTGATATAATCTTCAAGAGATTAAGACACTTCCAAAATGTACAGAGATAGAAGTTTATGGGCATCACAGCACTGGATGCTATTTTTCTTTTGTTTGATATTCCTATTCAAAAACCAGACCAGACAGAGCACTTGTACATTTCAAAAGGTTAATAACTGTGTTCAGCTACTAGCAGCACAGCATCAGGTTAGTCTGATAATGCACAGGGAAAATTCAACTTCTACAGGGAAGAACTGATATTGCGTTCTGTGTTTGTACAGCACCTACCATAATGAAGCCTTGAGGTCATAAATGGGTCTCCTTCACTCTATAGTATCTAAATCAACACAGAAATACGGTTTATGATTTAACATCTACACTCTTCTGCCATAGATTACACACACAGGAACCACCTGCCCTGTAACTAAGATTGAGTTCTGTCGAGGTTCCAGGTGCACACATTTAATTCCAAAATTGCAACGGGAAAGATCTAGGTGTAGCTAAATGTATGTATCATCAGAATGCATAGGCCAAGAAATCTTTGCTCAGAAACACCAGCCTCGACCTCTTCTGTTCTTATAGCAAAAAATTACTCCACTGGAATACTCTTCTTGCATTCTACAAAGTGTCTATAGGCACTCTTCAAAAATTTTATAACTTATGTCACCAACTTATCTCATTCACAGTAGTACTGCAGACCTTCATGCTCTTCTTGCCTCCTAGCTATAGTATATTTAGCTATAGACTATTTCTATAATTAACCCATAATATCCATACAAAGCAAGCAACGATAAAGTAATGAACTGAAGAGGAAGTAATTGTTGTTTCTTGGATGTTATAATCAACACATTTTTTCTCTACTTTCTAATTCATATGGAGTTTCTGAGCTATAGCATTTATTCCTGAAAAATAACGTTTTCTAAACAGCAGCACTAATTGTATTACACTGGCATAGTGTTTGAAGGAGTTTCACACAATACAGTATTAGCAGCTTCTGTACTGCTACAGTTGGAAGAAGGGTAACATTGTGATGTCCCATGCTAATATATTAAAAACTATAAGAAAAGTTGAAAAAAATAATAAAAGCACGAAAAGAGGTTTTGCTTGAAGCCCTTGAAATAATTTGTGAAAGCATCTTAGTTGCACACTTCGCACAGGCTTCTTGCCCACTCTTGTAGTGCCGTTGACACAGCATGTAAAGGATGACAGAAACAGAAGCAGAAGCAATAAAACATACAAGTGAAGCAGATTATGCTCTGCAATTGTTGCGAGCAAAGAAGCATGACTACAACAACCTTATAATAAATGAAATAAATAGAAGAGAATCCTACAAGAGCTTGTTTTTCCCTCAGGGACTAATATCTTGCCAAGACTCCACTGTTGTTATAACTTCAAAATGAAGTTCATATGTAGTCTTTCAATGTCCAATTCTAAATCCCTCTTTTATCTCTAATAGCATTTCTTGGTAAGGTGTATCAATCGCAAATTGCCCCATTTCACATGCAGGGCAGTTTTCCTAGGGATGACAGGCAGCTGAGTAAATACATGCTTTTGCTGAAATAAAAACTAAAATCTTGCTGTATCAGATCCCAACAATCCCAAAACACGGCCTTTAGACAACAGCAACGTTTCCCCAACAGAGTGAACTCATATAACTTGTTTTTCTTTGGAAAGCTCGATGAGATTTTTCTTGACAATGCACCTTCTCAACAGCAAAAGCACATCTACAACAGCACAACTTCAGCAGCAGCAAGTTGGTTCTGCTGGAATGAAGTGCATCAATGCACACCTACTACACCAGCACACTCCTCCTAGGCAGGGCTGGACAGTGATCAACGTACTGGCTGTGACCTCCACTATGCTATGTGTATGCTGAATTTCTGATACATTTATGATGTTTATGTAAGCACAGCAGTATCCCACAGCCAAGGTCCTGATGAGTTACTGCAGTTATAGCTGATGAGTGGAGATGCCTGGCTAACCAGCAGCCAGGAATGAAGGGAGGGCTCACTGCAAACCAATGTGCTGCAGGATAACCCCATAATTATCCTCTTCCAAGGCATATGTATTGTACAGTACGTTACATTGAGACCAACAGCACAAACCAAAACAGTCTTTGCTTTTGAAGGAGAAGGGATTTCCTGAGAAAATACATTCAAAGAAGGCGAAGACTGCAGCATAGCTCCCTCCAATGAGCAGTCAAAACTGCGAATAAGATGGGCTTGAGAAGAAATCAGGCTTTACTGGAAGTGGACTCAAAACTATGGGTGCATATCAAGAGCTCACCTGAAGCCTAATGAAAACAACAGGGGGCAGGGAGGAGGGGAACAAACCAAAGCACACGGACTTCAGTAAGGCATGGAGAGATGCCTGCCTTACAGCCCACCACCCCACTCAGTGCACTGGGCAGATGCACAGAGTCAGAATCCTGGCCTGTTTGGGGAGAGGTGCGTAAGCCTGTGAGTATCACTGCACCTAAACGTGAGAGAGCCAAGAATTACTTTGAGTTTTATATCTTCCACATAAACTGTTTTCTTGGAAATGTTCTGCTTGCACGTACAATGTAAGCAAAAGGTTACTGCTTTACTATTTTACTTCGTTGCTAAAATATTTAAATGAATTAACAGAGAAGGCTACTCATCTGCTTGTCTTTCTGGAGGAATGAGTATATTAATAAAAATCTTGCTCAGTTGAAAAATTGCAATTTAAACTCCCTTTACAAAGAGATTCCTTTCTCAAGATAAAGCCCACCAGTTCTCTAATGTTCCTTTTTCATCACTGGTAACTAATTTGTCGTCACGAACTGAACTCAGTTTTGGGGAGGAAACGTGACTGACACAGAATAAATGTTACTCTCCCTAATTCCATAATTACTATGTAATAACAATTAATGAAGTACTACTTTGCTAGGTGAAGGGGCTCCTCTGCTTTTAAGATTTACTCTCATGATCAACTGTATCCCTTATAGCTATTGGAAATAAAATTAAAAGATTTTTCCTAAAAAATAAACCTGCACATAGCTCTTAATTACATCTTGCTTCTTTTGAAGATTGAAATTTGGCAGTAATTGCTGCAGAAGCTCATAGCCTCGCTAATATCTGCTCTGCACTCCTTTAGAGAAGTCCATGCTGAATCTCAGTCCCACTCGTCGACACAGAAGAATTTGAAAAACATCAGCATTAGTTTTAGTGGACAGATACTAATTGGGTTGTTATTTTGTCACTGTGTAAATTCTCAGTGACCTTTCCAAAAAGAACTAACAAGTCAATAGAAACTGCTTCTTCTTGACTTTCTCCACATCCTTGTTTTTTGTGGTTTTTTAATTTTTTTTTTTATTTTTTTATTTTTATTTTTAAACAGCCATCATGATTCTTCATCTCTTTTCAGCTGCATTTTTTTTTCCACTTTTCTTAAGGTAGAAAGGATAAGTAAGTTGGTTTCTTGTTCATTTCCTTACTTCACATTTTATGTTAATGGACATTTTCTCGGTTGCTAACTCAAGTAACCCACTCAGCACTGAAGGCAAAAAACATCAGATTTCCAGCACCAACTACGTTAAGAGCTCAGTCCACTCCTCAAATATGAAAACATAACAAAAATGCATACAGAAGGGCCAGTTTTCAGCAGCTGATATACATTTGTGTATCTTGTAAAGAGATGACATCTCAACAAACATAATCTGTTTATGTCTGCATACCCACTGAATTTACCAAATACTTATTCGTAACTACAGGTTACATCAGCACAGTTACAGACATAGATTGAACCAGCTCTGCACTCGAGTACTTCCTCTGGTGGGCAATGGGTCTTGCTAACACTGCAGACAATGGAAACCCAAACCCAAAGTTACTGTTAAGAAAGAAAAAGACGGCACGGAGAGCTCTGCTCTTGGAACACTATCTATCTCCTGAAAGCAAATGTTTGTACACACTGGGGAACCGTGGGGAACAAACAGGAAAAATGAGAACTCTAAGAACAGTTTCAGAACTGTGGCCTGACCAGGATGACAGCATTACAGCCATGGCGGAAGAGCTGGCTTGACAGCAGTGCTGGAGGAATGAATGGATGCAGGCTTCTTTGACAGACTGAAAACTGGGTTGAACAAAGCTCAGTACAACCTCTTTTGCCTGGACACACTTTAATCATACAATCACAGAATCACTAGGGTTGAAAAAGACCATCTAAAGGATCATCTAATTCATGATATGGACTACTGGCCTCCAGTGGCTCCCTTCCAACCCAAAAGAAGTTTTGTTTGTTGGCTTTTGCTCTTGTTTTTTAAAAGAAAACACTCAATTGCTTGCATTCACTTGTTAAAGAAGAATGTTGCAAGTGAGATGCTTACAGGGAACAAAATACAAACACGAGATAAGTTTTCACAGGTTACTGAAAATACAATATATTCACCCACACAAGATACTAAATTTTGCGTAGTATGCAGTGCAAACTGCAGAAGTTCACTTTGTATAAAATCCATACAATCCTTGCCAATCATGTTACACAGTGTTCTTTGCTTCTTTCCTAAGATCCTTATTCAATTTCTATGTTAATATTTTGGGAAGCAGAATACTGTCAGGCATACAATACTTCACATCATAATTCTGAAATAAATTATCATGCGTTCAAATTAAACATATTCCAGTGGAAAAAACTATCCAGATCCTCTCACTTGTTCAGCAAAAAATTCCCTGATTTCAGCTCCACAATTCCATTAATGTTCTGTTTGGGAACATCTCACATTACTGACAGCATCCTGATTTGCACACTGAAAAAGTGAGTTTGAAAGTATGTGTCCTAATATATTAAAAAGCAAACTGGAGATCTTCGGAAGATGCCTTACCAAAAAGGACAAACCAACAGAAACTTTTCTGGCTGAACTCCCTTGAAATTTTAATATCTCGTTGTCTCAGTCTGTGAGGAAAAAAAATAAAAAGCTTATAAAAGTACCAAATGCCAATTAGCAATGCCTCATTCATACATTTGTTTGCTAACTGGAAACTGGACGTTTTTATACTGTGCAGTATAAAAAGTGTATGGATTTCAGTTAAATAAGAGAAATAGTAGCAGTCATCAAATGAACACACAGGTACGCAAAGCCATTTAGACCCAAGGGGATTACACACCGCAACTCCTTCATTACTAATACAGGATTGGAAAATTGATAATAGCAAGCAGAAAACTCCCTTGCAGGGAGATCTCACCATCTGGCTTATCTGAAACCCACAGGGAGTAAAACAATAAAGGCCAATAATTTTCCATCAGCGATGCAGCAGCACAGAGCGGAGGACAAGAACCAGACAAACCCCAGAGAGATCCGTATTTTGAAGCATTTTTTTTGCTGGATTCTTTATGTTTTCTTGCAAACGTTAACCCTTAGGGAGACACTATGAAAAAAGGTGATGATTAACCTTACCATAGGAATCATGAAACTTGAAGCATATCAGTAATTTCCTCACTGAAATCATATAATTACTAATTGAGTAATACAGCTCAGAATCATTGATTTCTAGAACTGATGCCCGAATCATGAAAATACACTTCAACAAGTTTGCGCACTCTAACTTTCTGAAGCTTTTGAGCTTCCAAATGTAGTAAATCCTACATCACAATGCCCACATTAAGATAATTAGATACTTTTAAATAACTAATTTAAATCTAACCAATTCCCTGCTCATCCTGTTTATGAGGAATTTGTCACACACTGAAAAAATAGGAATCCGCGATGTGTGCTTTAATGTCTTAAACAGCACGTTTTATCAAAAACCACAGACTATAAGACTTCCTTATTCAATACCCCGTTAGTCATACAGGAACAAGTTTCACTTGTCAGACAATAAAAACACGTGATTGCAGGCATGCTGTATATTATACAAGTGGGATAATAAGCAACATCAAATTTACCCTTGTCAGCTAACTGCTAAGTGTTGGCAGCTAGAAATAATGCTAGAACCAAATACATACAATATTTGTCTATCCCATTTATCTACCGCAGATTTTTCCACACATATTTATCTGATAAAAATATACGTGGTCATGAGGCAAAAGAGCGAAATGGATCACTGCTCAGCTCTGACACAGAACTTGCTAACTTTCATCATTTTTTTTTCATTTTTATACTCCAAAAATACACGTATCTCTAAAAACACAAACTACTAAAAATCACAATAGTTGCATGGGCGTGACTTGGCATTAGAATAGTACAAACTCAACAGAATCACCACATTTTCATTCTCCTTGTCAGTTCCCGGGATGTATTGTGCACGAGTGGCACATAATTACAAGATGTTTTTAGCTTCTAAGCACCATTATCATCATGGTTGCCTGCTTTCCTGAACAATTTAAGACGTTACCAACCATTAAAATACAAGCAGATTAATCAAGGTGTCCTCAGATAATTACCATGAGAAGTTTGCAGATACGTTCAGCATAAGCTTTCATTCTACAAAATGCACAAAATTCCCTTAAGCAAGGTAAAACAGCACCACCATATAGTAGAGCAGATCCTCTTGTAAATGTAAATCCTCTCCTCTTTTTGTGCCACGATAGAAACAAAAGTTCTTCTAACAAACTCTATAAAAGATAGACATCAACAGCAGAATTCAGTAGGTATCACTGTGAGTCCTCCAAAATGGCTTGAGAGAAGTCCTGAGGAGAAGGATTTTGGGGTGCTGGCTGATGAAAGATTCAATGTGAGCTGGCAGTGTGCACTTGCAGCCCAGAAAGTCAACAGTACCATGGGTCGCAGTGGGATGAGCAGGTCGAAGGAGGTGATTCTGCCTCTCTACTCTGCTCTCATGAGACCCCACCTGGAGTACTGCATCTAGTTCTGGAGCCCTCAACAGAGAAGGACACTGAGATACTGGAGGTCCAGAGGAGGGCCATGAAGATGATCAGAGTGCTGGAGCACCTCCCCTACAAGGACAGGCTGAGAGAGCGGGGATCTGCAGCCTGGAGAAGAGAAGGCGGCTCCAAGGAGATCTTACAGCAGCCCTCCAGTACCTGAAGGGGCCGACAGGAAAGCTGGGGAGGGACTTTTTGTAAGGGCATGTAGCAATAGGACGGAGGGAAATGGCTTTAAACTGGAAGATGGTAGATTTAAAGTAGATATAAGGAAGAAATGATTTCCTGCGAGGGCTGAGATGTGTCTGTTGAAGCACTCGTAGGGCACCCAGGTCCTTCTCTGCGGAGCTCTTCCCAGCAGGTCCGCCTCTCACCTGTACCCACACGCTCTTCTCCCTCCCACACCTGCACAGCCCTGCACTTGCACTTGTGCCACCTCAGCCCCTGCCTTTCTGACCAAAACAAGGGCTCGTCCGGGATTTGAACCCGGGACCTCTCGCACCCTAAGCGAGAATCATACCCCTAGACCAACGAGCCAACTTCTGAAAACACCCCCATCCAGTCGCTCACTCCAACTCCTCACTCCACGCTGCACCGCCCAAAACTCTCCTTACACCTCTCACAGTGCTGACCGTGCTCTTCTGCAACTGTGCACCTTCAGGCTCTGCCCTGCACAACGCTCCTGGAAGGACGTCGCAGCCTCACACACTGCATCACGCCTCATCGTACCACCAACGTTGCTACTTAGCTATGCCGCCCAATTTCATGACACGTCTCTCTCCATCGTGGCATCTCTCTGCAGCCACCTTTCCTAACTTCAGACTCCAATGCAGCTTTATACACTTCATACGCACTAAACGAAAACAAAAGCAATCAAACGTATCTCAAATATGGCCAGACGTCCATCTGTCACGTTACTCTCACTACGTCACGTTACTCTCACAACAGCTTTAAAATCCTATCAAAATCAACCCGAGCGGGTCCAGAGGGCCATGGAGATCATCAGAGGGCTGCAACACCTCCCCTGCAAGGACAGGCTGAGAGAGCTGGGGCTCTGCAACCTGCAGAAGAGAAGGCTCTAGGGGCACCTTATGGCGGCATCCCAGTACCTGAAGGGGCCTACAGGAAAAATGGCAAGGCACTTTTTATAAGGGCGTGCAGAGACGGGATGAGGGAAATGGCTTTAAAACTGGAGAATGGTAGACTTTGACTAGATCTTAGGAAGAAATCCTTTACTGTGAGGATGGTGAGAAGCTGGAACAGGTTGCCCAGAGAGGTTATGAATGCTCCCTCCCTGGAAGCATTCAAGGCCAGGCTGGATGGGGCTTTGAGCAACCTGGTCTAGCAGGAGATGTCCCTGCCTGTAGTGGGGGGGGTGAAACAAGGTGATGTTGAAGGTCCCTTCCAGCCCAAAACATTCTGTGATTCTATGAAAATCTAGTGAACAAGAGCTTACTTGCACAGACATATATTGCACAATTAAAACTAATTTGAAGGAAGAAAAACTAAGCAAAATGACTGATCTTCATTTTGCATTCATAATAAATTCTCTCAATACCTATGTAAAGGTACCTAGAATCAGATATGAATAAGCTTTTGGATTCATATAAAGAAGCCCTGTTCTGAAACAGCCCTGTACTTTATGTACAGTCAATGGGCCAGCACTGGAGTTTGCTCATGAGTGGCAGAATAAAAAAAAACACCGAGCACACTAGTGCAAGATGGAAAACAGAAGGAGAGAAAGAAAGAAGGAGAACAGAAGGAGATAAGGAAGAAAAAAACACAACAAAAAAACACTTGCACAGACTGGTTTGCTGAACATGTTCAGCTGGTGTGAATTAGTATAAAAGCTATTCCAACATCCGTGAACCTGTGCCAATTCAGACCAGATGAGATCAAGGCTGTTGTTAGCCAAATGGCAAAAGAAAAAAAACAGGCCCAGCTATTTATTTATTCTAATTTCTATGCACGTGCATATAAAAGATGTAACCGCCGTTACTTGTTTCTCAATTTGTAAGTATTGGGATCAGAAGTTTTGTGTTTCCATGGGTTTGCTCGCATTTATTGAATGCGCAACTGCTTGATCTATGTAACAAAATTTCAGGTAAGATTCACCTTAATTCAGATTTCATAAAAAAACACAACAAAGAGTTGGGCCAGGCAAGGCAGGAGGATGCCTGCCAAGCTGTATGTTTTATTAGAAGCCACGTGATTGGCTTTGGAAAACATTCTTAAAGAAGTCAAGAAAATTCAAGCATCGAAAACACAAAAAGAAACCTACGAAAAGCAGACTCAGGACAATTCCAATCCCTCCTCAACACAAGAAGAAGGTTTAGACAATACCTGGAGTGTACAGTCATCATGCTGCTGTGTGCGGCTGATACTCATCTAATGGCAGCACAGTGAGGAAATGAGTTCAGTCAAACTGCTAGTCATATTGTTCACTCTTGGCTTTAGATTTAATCATTTACTTAGCCATATGTTTAGACAAGTTTTTTAGGCATGCAAAATAACCCTTTCCTGTCTCTCTTTTGCAACCACAGTAACTGCAATGATGTCTATGCAACCCACGAAGGCTTGAAGGTTCATGGGCTGCTTCTTAACCCAGCTCAGCCAGAGGCCAATTCCAGTCCAGTCAGGCCAACAAGAAGCTCCAGGAAGAAAAACTTACCCCTCTTCTTTCTAGCCAAGGTGAATGCATTAGCCAGCTGTGCCACAGTTAGTCCGCTTGTGGCAGACATACCTTGAGGCTTGTTTGAGATTTACCCTCATTAACCAAGATTGCAGAACGCTCCCATTCTCTCACTAACCCAAAAGCCAGTTATTCTCAATTTTCTGTACCTACCCCTAATCTCATTATAAATTCATAATTACTTCAGTTTTATTAGACCAGCTTAAACTAGCAAATCTGCCAGCTATTACCACAGAATCACAACGGAGTCCTGACCCTCCCCAATTTTTGACCTTAAAATTCACAGCCACACAAATATGCTATGTAAA
The DNA here is from genome assembly GCF_951394365.1 of Tetrao urogallus. NCBI lineage: Eukaryota > Metazoa > Chordata > Aves > Galliformes > Phasianidae > Tetrao > Tetrao urogallus. The sequence goes on along the minus strand of NC_136815.1, from coordinate 81,299,537 downwards.
GGAAATTGCAGACTGCCTGTATCGATCTTTTCTGTCCTTGAATCCACACAGTTCAAGAAAGAAAGGCAGATAAATTTGCACAACTACAATTCAAGCACTGCACAGATAATTATGTATGTATGTACGTATGTATGTATAAGAAGTACTGTTCTCTGCCCTTAAACTGCTCTGTTTCCAAAGGCCATGAAGATAGCAAAACCAAACCAAACCAAAACCCCAAAAGCTACCAGAATAAAATCTTACTTACAAAAACACTTCCAGGAGATGACATACAATATTTTCTATTCCTCTCAACCACCACTGAAAAGAGAAAGTTTTGTGTCTCATAAATACTGTAAAACTGCTCTGCTTGCCCTATGTGCCAAAATGGAACACAGCATTAGAACACAATTTGAGCGAAAAAAAAATATATATACGTTGTGGGTACAGTGCTGATGATACCAGGTTTGATACTGTTTGACTAAGCCAAGAAACATACATTGTGATCATCAACATCACTGTGGAGCTCTTCTGTGTATTTGCCATGGTTGATGAGCATGATCAATAAAGATTTAGAAGTATCCCAAGAGCTTAGAAGCTTACAGAGGTCTTTTAAGTTCACACGAGCATAGGTTTCTCAGGTGAAATAAAGGCACAAGGCTATCACTCAGGCTGTTAAATGGTGCCTGTCAAAAAAAGAGGCAGGCCTGATTACTTCAACTATAGCAGCTAAATCCATCTGGTGCTCAGTGACCATCTCAGCAAGCACTTATAAACTTCAGAGGACTGAGTTACTATGACATGTCTTCAAGATCTATGCAAAAAAATCATTACTAACAAGCTTTTATTTCTTAAGCCTTCCACCTTAATGCTTAACTGGGTGACAACAATGGTCTGTTACTGAATTGAGAGCAAAATGGGAGTAGGCTGGTACTTCCGAAGCCAATGTTAAACACTCTGCACCCAAAGTCATCCTATCTCTAATGCTGTGAGATTTGATTTCGCTGTTCAAAGAAGTGTCTTCTAACAGCTATGCACTGGAGAGGCACAACAAAAAACAAGCTGCATGTTGCAGCAGCTCCGGTTTCAAAAACTCCATGATTTCAAACCTCAGAATGTCTACTTTAGGTCACCACCTCAGCCACAGTCTTGCAATTCAAAGCAGCCAGTAACTGGCAATCACTGACACTGATGATACTCTAAGGCAGGGAGCTGTGGGGACCTTGTAGGAATGGGACCACAACCGTTCAATTATCAAGCATAGCAGCAGAACTGATCACAGTGAAACACACAATGATCAAAGCACTAAAACATAATTCTCTTAAGAACCTCTGTGCAACACACAGAATTGCAGAGGGACCTCTGGAGATCATCAGACCCAATCTCTTCCTCAGGCAGAGCCACCTAGAGCCACATGCCCAGGTCTGGGACTAACTGAGTTGTATCTCTACAGACAGTGACACAGAACAGTAATTTGCTATTGAACTGACTAGGATACACTGACTTTCTTTTTTTTTTTTTTTTTTTAAAGAAACAGTCAATAAGTCAAAATACTCAAAACCTAGAAAAAGACAAGATTCTGTACGCCCATTAAAAATCCTAAGCCTCACAGTGCAATCCCTGCCTCCCAGCTAAAAAAATGAGCAGGGAAAACATATCCATGCAAGCCACTGGATTGTAACAAACACAACAGAAAAGCCATCTGAAAATAATGAATGGCAGTGCAGAAAACAAGAATGTATCACACTGCTAGAGAAAGCCTCAAAACTTTTCCAAGGACCTTCACCTGGTTTGGATTCCAGATGGACAACACAAAGTGTTCACACCTCTCCATGCATTTTGTCTGACATCTTAAGATTTCCATCTTTCAGAATGGATCCGTTAAGCGATAAAAAGTCTATAATAACTTTATTTAAGGACTACCAGAAACATTCCAATAAGAAGGCAAAAGAAAAATTTTCATCCTTATGAAAGGCCTCAATAACAGCCAAAAAACAAAGTATTATTCTATATGACTCCCAGCTGATCTTCTCAATCAGCAGAAAAGAAAAGAATTATTTTTAATCTGTCCTTCCTTGCAGAAAATGCACAAGGTAATGTTTCAAAAGGACAAACATCTGCTCTGGGTGGGGTACATAAAAAAAGAAATCTTAAGCCACTCTGCAAAAAAAAAACCCTAAGTGCATGGATTTAGAAGAGACCATGATAAATGCATGTTGATTATTTGCTTAATACATTTGGAATATATTTTCTCATTTATTTAATAGGTTTATTCTTTCCACAAAGAAAGATCTTCCACTGGGACTCATAAAGGCAGTAATATTCTGGTAAGTTACTATTACACTAAGAATAGTAGAGATTGTCTCGCATTTTCTTGTTCACAGCTTTATAATTAACAAAGCAGAAATGTAGGCTGTTATGTTTGAAGGAAGTTTCCCCAGAGAGATCAAATAATCCAAAGCAGCAACAGCTTTCTACAGTTCTGAATATAATTAGAAGAGTCGATTTCTTTTTATGGTATAAACAGTCAGAGTTAAGTAGATGTGCCTTGGTTGTAGTCGCTTCATTCTTAAGGGCACCTGTAAGAAAGTCAAGATGCTCTGTGCCACATCTGTAAAGTATTATTGTTAATTCATACTAACAAATGCATTTTCATAGGTAGGAGCACTCTGTCACCTACACTGCAATGCTGAATCCGGAGTCAGTACTGCAAACAGAAGGGCAGATCATCAGCACAAGGATTGAACCAAGCCTCTCCACAGAAACACAGTTCTCCTAAACTCTGGCTCTGTTGTTAAAAGAAACATATCTCTACTATGCTTAGTGGAGCCGAATATTACAAGTGCGATCACATCTACAGAACAAGGAGCATTTGTATATTTACATATAGAAATGTATATATCCCATAAAGACACACCATGGTTCTGAGCTAGTATTTTCAGGGTTACTAAGAAAAAGCTCTTTTTAAGCTCAAAGTAAGAGCTAAGTGTGCGGACAGAACACAGGGCTTTCACTCGAGAGTAAAGCTTAGCAGAGATATCACAGAAGACAACAGTGCAGGACAGCACAACATTGGAAGAGCAGCCTGCAGTATAGTGCCAAGGCAGGAACAACAAGCAGCTTCCCTCTCCTCCTGGTGGCCTAACAGAATGTCACACTGGATGGTGCCACAGGCCTTTGGGGTGTAAAATGTGACTGCAAACAAAGCAAGAGTAGTGCCAGCATTTCTCTATGAGTGCTCAGGAATGCATACTCCTACAACACACAGCACCAACATCAAAAGCGCCCAATATCTGCTGTGGCTGTGGATCCCACAGAAGTTCTCAGTCTGCAGCTCCTTAACAAGGTCATATGTTCTACCTTAGCCACATACAGCTAAAAAGATCTCTTTTCCCACCACTGCATCTACCTCTCACAGAGAAAAATACTCCTACAGACATCATTTCCGTGCTCTGGACACCTTTCCGCCTCATCACCACCTGGCTGCCTGCTGACTCCTGCCCTTTCTCCCTCAGGATCCACCTCAGATGAAAACAACCTCTGGAGAGATTGGAGAGAGGAGCTGACTGGCAGCAGCATGAGTTAGAATCATGAGAGCAATACATCAACACTTCTCATTTTGAGTGATCCTTTTGCTCTTTGTATATCAGGTACAACAACGAAATTAGGGATGAATTGTCAACTTCATTCTGTTTGATGACGCAGCATGGCGGCTATCGAGGCTGCTATGATTTTCAAATATGCACAGATCTTTCTTCACCACTCCATTATATATTATCCCCACAAGTGTGCATATAGCTCAGCACTATGCTTTTCAAAATGTATTACAAGAGATTACAAAAAATATAAACACCTCTTGTTCAAATTGCTTTATAAGGGCTGCACGCCCTTATAAAAAGTGCCTTGCCATTTTTCCTGTAGGCCCCTTCAGGTACTGGGATGCCGCCATAAGGTGCCCCTAGAGCCTTCTCTTCTGCAGGTTGCAGAGCCCCAGCTCTCTCAGCCTGTCCTTGCAGGGGAGGTGTTGCAGCCCTCTGATGATCTCCATGGCCCTCTGGACCCGCTCGGGTTGATTTTGATAGGATTTTAAAGCTGTTGTGAGAGTAACGTGACGTAGTGAGAGTAACGTGACAGATGGACGTCTGGCCATATTTGAGATACGTTTGATTGCTTTTGTTTTCGTTTAGTGCGTATGAAGTGTATAAAGCTGCATTGGAGTCTGAAGTTAGGAAAGGTGGCTGCAGAGAGATGCCACGATGGAGAGAGACGTGTCATGAAATTGGGCGGCATAGCTAAGTAGCAACGTTGGTGGTACGATGAGGCGTGATGCAGTGTGTGAGGCTGCGACGTCCTTCCAGGAGCGTTGTGCAGGGCAGAGCCTGAAGGTGCACAGTTGCAGAAGAGCACGGTCAGCATTGTGAGAGGTGTAAGGAGAGTTTTGGGCGGTGCAGCGTGGAGTGAGGAGTTGGAGTGAGCGACTGGATGGGGGTGTTTTCAGAAGTTGGCTCGTTGGTCTAGGGGTATGATTCTCGCTTAGGGTGCGAGAGGTCCCGGGTTCAAATCCCGGACGAGCCCTTGTTTTGGTCAGAAAGGCAGGGGCTGAGGTGGCACAAGTGCAAGTGCAGGGCTGTGCAGGTGTGGGAGGGAGAAGAGCCTGTGGGTACAGGTGAGAGGCGGACCTGCTGGGAAGAGCTCCGCAGAGAAGGACCTGGGTGCCCTGGCTGAAGGACAGGCTGGCCATGAGCCATCAGGGTGCTCCTGGGCCAAGCAGACAGAGGATCTCCTGCGGTGCATTAAAAAGAGAGGGAGGTCACCTCTGCCCTTGTCAGGCCACATCTGGGGTTCTGGATTTCCCAGTTCACGGAAAAGAGGGAATTTCAGTAGAGTCCAGCTGGAGAGCTGTGAGGATGATGAGGGGATTGGAGCATCTGCTTCATGAGGAAAAGCTGAGACGGGATCCGGGACTCTTCAGCCTGGAGCAGGCTAAGTGGGGATGACATGGCTGTTTACAAGTATCTAAAAATGCAGGCATTCAGCTGATGGATGCAGTCTGTTTTCAGTGCTCAGTGCCATGCAGCAATAGAACAAGGGTCAGCGGACACAAACTGGAACGCAGGACGTCCTGTTCATTCTGGACAGGAGGAAGAATTTATTTCCTGTGAGAGTGACAGAGCCCTGGAAGAGGATGCCCAGAGAGGTTCTGGAGTGTCCTTCTATGCAGATGTTCAAGACCCACCTGTGCTCCCTACTCTAGTGAACCTGCTTTAGCAGCGGGTTGGACTCGATGATCTCCTCAGGTCCCTGCCAACCCCTACAATTCTGCGATTCTGTAAAACAAGGTAATCAGAGTCTGCCTTGATCCCACTCTTTCGACCAGATGTCATGGGAAAGGAAAACAAAGGGTCTCATAAGCAGTCTCATAAGCATCAGCTCACACACACACTTCTTCTGTCACACGATAGCCTTGCTGTCTCTGAGAGTCTCTGGCCACAGAGGAAGGTGCAGGTATCTGGCAAGAAATAACTGTGTTTGCAAACAGTCTCTTGTGCATCCCAAGGATCACACATTCTAAGGTCTCTTTTTCTCCAGCCAACAAGAAATACACTGAAGTTTCAGACAGTGTCTTGTTCTGATAAAGAATATACTTCTGGAGAGAAAAAGCAACTAAGGTAAGTAACCATCACGTTTGCCTTTTAATATTTAATACGGAATATCCGTGAGCAAAACTTTTGATTGTGGGACAATGTGCTTGCATCATCAGTGAATATGTCACTGCATGCAATTAAGCTTCTGAGAGAGCATGAATAAGTAACACAGGAGGAGAATGGAATATTCAGCAAAGACCTAAGGAGACCAGAGACCATCACATTAAATTCTGATTCATCTGCAAAGGAACTATGTTACACTGAAAAGCATAATTATGCATTTTGTCTTAATTAAATATGCTCTTAATAGTGTAACAAAGCTTCTACGTTCTGTTCTTGGCAGTGGATGAGCACAGAGCTTAGAACTAGCATGCCCTACCTGCCAAGTATAAAGTCCAGTACATTTGGTTTTTTTATTAACTCATTAATTACAGTTATGCTGCTTTTGAAGCATTTACTATGTAATAAACGTGACAACAAATGCAATGGGTGAAAAGTATACAGAACCAGTGGTCACTCATACAAGCAAGTCATCCAACAATTTGAGCATCTTAGGTAGACAATATGAACATGCTTGCATGATTAATGAGAACATACACCACAAGCTTTCAACATAAATAATTGCTAAGAAGGTGAATGAAATCCTTCTGAAAGCCTCAGGGTATTTTCCATTTCCTCCTGGGACTACAATGCACCCCATTTATTACAAGCTTTTTAACAAATATTTGCTTGAAAAAGTGACAAATGCTATTTCAGATGGATTCAAAAATGATTTTACTATTCCAGCATCATATAAAACTGTCATACTAATTCTGTACATTGGCTGTGTCAAAATTTTGCACCACCTCTTTGTTCTGACTGGTTAGTGCTAGTGGATTCTACAGAAAAAGGTTATTCAGGTCAGATTTCAAAGATGACCAGCTCTTCAGACAATCTGAAACTTCAAGCAGTGCAGAACAAAGACTGTGAAAGAGAGTAACCTGAAAAATAAAATCTTTTGTTGAGAATTCAAAGCCTTCTTTTAGTAGGAAAAAATACAAGAGGATGCATTCTTTAAATATACATCATTTAGCCTCATGGCCTTAATCCACGAAACTGTGTTTCATCACAAAGAGTAGAGCCAATAGCTGGCTGTTATAGGATGAATTTCCTCATGCCATTTTATTTTTGAACTTAGAAGGATACTAAAATGCCAAGTACCACTTCATGTAGTGTTTCATTACTGGAAAGTAAATACTAAACCTAGTCTGAACAAGAATTATGTAACAGGGAATAAAAGTAAGGGGAAATAATACTAAACAACAACAACAACAACAACAAAACACCAAACAACGACAACAACAACAAACCAGATTTGTAAACTTTGAGCAATGACTGAGAATTAGTACAGCAGATCCATCAATGACACGTGAAGCGAACTGCCCAAAGAAAAGCATTCAAAGCAGAATCAAGAGGAAAACTGTTTTGTAATTAAGCATAAGCATAAGCATACGCAGCCCTCCGGATGCATCTTGTCAGAGCTGAGCAGGGGAGAAGGATCACCTCCCTCAGCCTGCTGACCAAACTACTAATACAACCCAAGGTGCTGTGAGATTATTGCTGGCTCACAGTTTGCATGTTATGCATCACTCTATGGAAAACAAACAGGTGTTCCAAGATACTTTTTTCTATCCCTCCTGGAACTATCTCATTATTTCTCACAAAAACTTTAAGTGCAGTTCAGACAAAGCAAACTGTTGTGTTTCCCTAAGAAAAAAAATTTCTTCACATGGAGCTGGATGGCCATATTTATTCCTTCCTGAATAAATATAACCTGTAATATTCCTGTTTTTTTGGCGTGTAATATTTAATTTCATCAGCTGGGATTTGGCAGAGCGCTCACTATGCAAGAAGACTGAGCCAGCAATGATACAGAATCAAAATATGGCCCCAGACATATTTGTGATGGTTCTTCAGTCCAATTTTTCACATATTTTTGAAACTCAAAACCTGGAATGTAACTTCTTTCTTCATAATATGCATATACAGTCAACACAGCAAATGCAAGATAGCATACAAAGAAGAAAGATAAAATTTGACACCACCTGTGACAAGCATGAAATATTCAAAAACAGAAGCTGTCTTCTTCCAGTGTGAATCTTGAGAAAGAGGTCCCCGATTACCACATGCTAGTGGAGCTTTCTTTTCCCACAAAAGTGGCATCACATACTTACATCCCAAAATGCCTTCAGCAATTTGGCTTAAAGTATGCTTACCAGTTCTCAAAACCACCGCAACTTGGACTGGATCAAAGAGGCATCCCCTAAGCATGCGAGCACACTGTGACAAATAAACTTTTTTTCTTTCTTGAAGTATGGAATTGTTTCTTCAACTCAGATCAAAATCCTCTAGAATAAGTAAGGAGAAAACTCTATGGTCTCTAAGTAAACATAAAAACAATGGAATAGAAAGAGGAAATTCAAACAGGTGAAATATGAACACAAGTTCAATTCTACCTAGAAACCCAACTTCATTCTTTGGTGTCAGAGCAACATTTATGTTGTACTCGTTAAAGTCAAGGGCTCATTCTGGCAAGAATTCTTACTGGCAGAACGTTGCTTCACAAAACCATGCTTTGTTCTGCTATTGCGAAGAATCTGTGCCTTTATCACAGGAATTACGGAAAACAAACAGAAGATCAAAGGAGATCTTTGACATCTTTATGATTGTCTTTGGAGTTTTAGAGCAAGTCTCCATTAATTCTCTACTAACTTTGGGAAACTCTTAATGTAATGATTTTGCTGATAGCAGCACATGTGAGACTATACTAAGCTTGAAAACACATCTCTTTGATGAATGAAAGGAGACCCAGAAGTGCTAATTCTTCCAGCATTCTTCTCATTTTCCATTCTTCAACAAGTTAACCAGAGAGTGGCTGGAAAAACGGTGTTGTATCATTCCATGATTTACCTTCAGAAAAATGTTGGGGAACAACAGTTCATTTTCAGTCTTTTGGTGGTTTTCTTGACAGAAGGCATACATATAAACATGCATATTCTATTTGTTCTATTAATACAAGCTTTTTAAAAATTAAGTATGGTCATTAGAACTCAAAGTTTTCCCTTTCCACATTTAATGAACTTAGTTACAAAACATAATAGCGTATGTGGGTATTAGAGTACTCCTCTGCCAGTTGAAAGATAACTTCTTTTGCTTGAGGCAACCCTTTACAAGTACACCATCTGGAAAAGTGAAAATTGCACATACAACTTTATATTGTTATTACACTCTGGTGTTCCGGAATGCAGAAAGACCAGGACTGCTCAGAAGAATTACAAAAATCAGTGAAGAGCGCGGTGTCAGTCACTTATTACCTGGACATAATCTAATCTAGCACAGCAAGACTCAAACAGTAGCTCCTCTGCATCCTGTCTTTGAGAAATAAAGAAGACACTTTCAATCTCCTCTGCTCAGCAGCTAAATAAACCTATGTCACTAGAGAGGTAAGATGATCCCTTTTTATACTTTGTTGTTTTGGCTCTCTTCAATAAAGGAAAAAAGAAAACCCCAAAACAGGCAGATTCGACCCAGGAAATCTCAGTTCCTTTGTTTCTGTGGAGAGGGAGAAAGAATGGGAAGAATAAAAAAGTGAAATAATCTGAGAAGACACCAATCATTCCAAATGAGAAAGCACCCAGTGAGCAAGAAATTCATCACAACTTAATTGCTCCAACTGTCCACCTAGAGCTGGTGCCTTCTCCTTTTAATCACAAAGCCATAAAGGGCCTGCTTGGTCCTCTTGGCAACACAGTCCTCGTCCTCTTTGTTATAGTCATAGCCCCGAATGATAATTTCAAGTGCAGGACTCATCATAGAACACAGCTTGCAGAACACACATGCAGCTGCACGTATATGGGCAGGGCTTTGTTCTTTTGCCTCTTACTTTCCCAGGGAACTCACTTTGCTTAGAAGCAAAGGATCTGGGAAATGTTTCCCAAATCCAGAAACACTTCAGCAGCACAAGGACTAAGCTGTTTCAAATCTTTCATCAAGAAGAAAAAGAAAATGGCTTTCTGCGTTGCTGGCTCACCTTTCCATATTTCGCAGACTTGTTTGTTTTTCGCCCAAATTCTGACATGAGTGTAAAGATTTCACAAGTTTAAAAAGTAATGTTTTACTCTTGTGGCTGTGTAAAAATATAGCTTAGGAGTAGAACCAAAGAAAGCCAAACCCACAATCTGTATTTTTAAAATGCTGGGCATTGGCTATGATGTTTTTGACCAGAACTAACATTCCTTCCAGCGTGAGCTGGGCTGCAGCCAGGCACTAAGCTTCACTTGGCAAGTTTCCTGCAAATGCTAAAAATTCAAAAGAAAACTAAGAATTATTTGCCTTCTCTATCATCAGTATCATGTTGCAGGAGTGAGCAAATTCAGGAATATTTGACATAGGTTGAAAAAAGGTAGAAGTGAAATTTATCATCAAATTCACAGCTTTTTAGGTTTTCAAATACAGAGCCAGCAGTGCCACAGAGCATTCCGTGCAGAGCTGAGTTTTTGAAGACATTATAGATGGCTAAACTGCATGCTTGGCTAATGGAAAGGGGAACAAAGAGCAAAGCTAAGTCAGATCATGTCACAGACATCACTTCAATGCAGTGGCTGAAATAGCAGCTAATTGCAAAGGCCTGTCACTGAGATATTTTCCCAAGACGTAGGACCTTAAGCACACATAGGTAACAATGCAACTCAGTTACTTGTGGTAGCTCTCAAGAAAACGCAAAATGGCTCTCATATGAGCCCAGACATTAGCCTCCCATCTGTTCCACCAGACCATACAAAGTAAATTACACATATGTCTCAATAAAAGCAGTTGAAGAAAATCCAGATATCACAGGCAGTTCTTTATAGTCTTTACTACTGTGACAGCCCAGTTCAAACAGATGTCCTACCTGGGACTACAGCTCTGACTTCCTGAGCCTTCCATAAGCAAATAGTAGTGCTCCAAGGAGGTTACATCTTAAATACACAAGGGGAAAGAAGCATTCTTAATCCCAGTCTTCAGATGATTGAGTTATAAAGAAATATAACATACTCCACAGTCAGGCTCATTCTATGTGCCTGTGTGCTGCTGGACAGTCTAAAAAGAATCATCATTCTCAAACTACTAAAGAACACCTAGGAACTAAACTGTAAACCTCCCTTTACATAACTGAACTGACTTCCACAGCTCCAGGAGACCAAGTCCATTAGGCACAGAGTGTCACAACACTCAAACACCTCACAAGAACTCACCCTAAATGACCTGGACATAGTCACTTACCAAGTCAACACAAGATCCTTGACCTTCTGATTCTTTACCCACAACAGTACTAAGATTTTGTGCAATTTTGTGGGTAAGGCTTTTGATTCTCACTATATATGTTAAAAATGATCCAGCAAACTGAAAAGGGACACAGGATATTGAAGATACCCATCTTCAATAGATGAGAGCTCTCTGTGTCCTTTAAAAGATGGTGCATTACAAAAAAGGTCAGGATAGCATAAATCAAATTTCACTTCTGCAGCATTACCTTCTGCTGTGTTCTGTCTTTCTGCAGTTGTCACACCGTTGATGTGCCCTGTCAAACAGCTACAACACTGCTAGAACATAGCCACAATGAGCAATCAAATTAAAAACCCCTGTATTCAGAGCATTTTAAGATCTGGAAAGATTATACAAACACGACTTTGCTTATTTCTATACCTTTGCACTGATTTTTCCCTGCATAGGAAGGTAGAAATGATTCTAAAATATCTTAAAAACACGAGAAACCAAAAAGTCAAAACAGTTTTTTCCTTTCAGCCTGTTATTTTGGAGCTGCTCTCATTGATGGCTAAACTCCATAAACTTCAGTAGAATTACTGCTGATATGCATGCACATAAATCAAATAGGTACATTCAAGATTTTCTCTGATGCCTTTATTTACATGACTATCGGCTTAATTAAGGACAAGAATTTCTAGTTGCCATTTTGATAGTAGTTTAACTGTCCATAAATAAAACTAATTTTATTCCAAATGTAGCAAAGTGAAATAAATCACTTGGTGGACAGATCTCCGTATACTGCAGTAACATGTTTATTAATTTGCTATTCTTGGGAAATAATCGCAAAAAGAAGAAAATGAAGTTTTACTTATTTTCTGAAAGTATATGATATGGTTCCTTTGATTGAAAACTTAGGATCAGGACATTATGCTGAACATTTAAGAGATACTAAGGGAAATAAAAGAATTTTCAATGATACCAGTGACATTCATTGTCAATGTTAATAACCTATTTACTGTGATAGCAGCTTAATAGGCTTTTAAATGGCAGAAATGAAATTACACTTCAATATGGCATTACTATTAATATTATGAAGAAAAATCCACAGTTCCTTGTTCTCATCCTGCAGCTACTTTAATTCTATATTTCAGGGGCATCATTAGGACAGATTTTCCCTCCTCTTTCCACTGCAGAGGAAAATTCCAAACAGTAAAGTCTTAAAATCTGCTTGGCCAGCATAACAGGCACAGCTCCTGATCTTTACAAATCTAAATTCCAGGCTGGCCTTTCCTGCCCTTCTTTCACACTGGATGAAAGTACAAGTACCAAATAGCAATGCAGCAGCTTACCATCTGCGATGTTGAACTTGTATAAAAGAACCAGTCTGGTAGTCTCCACCGGAACTGGAAAGCTCAATCCTTTCAAGGTGAGAAGACCTTCCCACCTTTAAAATCCTGATCTATGTAGCGCAGTTTGATCCTGTCTCCAGTTGTCTTGCGCAATTTGTTCTTACTGTCTTAAAAATGTTGTTGAAAATGTGAGACCACGTGTAATCTTTGTGAGCACCACCACTGTCTATTTGCTAACATGGACAGAAGGCTCCCATTCACTGTAGGAAACCTGGCATCGTCATCAACTAAAGAATCCCTGCCACATAAGAAAACCAAGAACTCTCTGTAGAAAACGCTCTGTGAATTGCTTCCTTTTTTCATGTGATCAAAAATAACGTTTTCCTTTTCTGGCATAGTAGGTACAACTAAGTACAGATACGAAGCAGCGAATGCCTGAAATGTTGTGTGCCAAACACTTCTTTAAACTGAATAAAACATATTTTTTCTTGTCCTTTAAGCACAACCATTCCATTTCACAAGCATTTTGGAAAGTGCTTCAGGAGAGAATAAACATGGGCACATCCAAACTTACATTTCAGAAACCATATCTTAAAGTGAAAAATATCAATCCAGACATCTTTAAAATGTCTGTTCATTAAAATTCTGTATACTCTACCCAGCTGCGCATGATACACTTTTGAATTAGAGTATTTACAATCTTCTTTCCTTGAAGTTTTTGAGCACGTTAAAAAGTAAGGACACAATGAAAGGGTTACCTGCTTGGAAGAGCCTGATATGGAACATTTTCTAATTGCTCTGAACCAAAGACCTTTTCTGGACATTTTTTAAATGGACCAGTGTTACTAATCAAAGGCACTTGGCTGACCAACTCTCTTGACCAAGACCACCTGCACATCCAGAGGGCCTGGGGATCACAGAAGACCTCATCCAGCTTCCCCCATCATTCTTAATCACCTTCACTCTGTTATCGAGGGAAAGCTTCTACAAGAAAGGCCTTAACTTGGTGTTGGTTTCTCTGAAGAAAACACCAAAGGTTTTGATTACTGCCAGTTGCTCATAGGTGACTGCTGACAGACTGGCAACCTGAAGGTGAAAGGCTCTAAAGCCACTTACTGATCCCCTGAACCATGGACATCCCCTAGCTGCTTATTTCTTATAACCTGATATTGATCAGAAAATGGAGAAGCATCAGTACAACAAATAGTAAAAGTGTTGCTATTTCCAATTCCACTTTTAATTACAACAAACAAACAAACAAACCAGCAAGGTTTCAAGTCCTTTTGCACCATAACACACTGTTACTCCTCTAGTTCTTGAGTTCACACTGAGAAAAGAGAACAAATACAATCAATTCTGTACCTTTTGATTACACAGAAAATGAAAAAGACAAATCTCACAGCGCATAAGACTGGATGCTATAGCTTTGTACCCCGTGCTAGTACATTGCACTGCATCAAAAGTAGTAATGGAAACTCTCTGGAGCACTACAGCATGCACAATAAGCCTTCACTCTTACTGTCTATTCCACTCCTTGTCCAATCAGATGTCAGGTTTTCCCAGTTTCCAGGTGAAAGCCGGTCTACAGTACATTTTGCAGTCACCTACACTAGTCTGCCAACTTAGAGCTCTATAAAATTCTGCAAGCTATCATCAAGGATATCAAAAGCATAGAACAGAGTAATAGAATGGCCTGGCTTGAAAAGGATCTCAAAGATCACCTAGTTTCAACCCTCCTGGGCAGGGCTGCCAACCACCAGACCAGGCTGCCCAGAGCCACGTCCAGCCTGGCCTTGAATGCCTCCAGGGATGGGGCATCCACAACCTCCTTGGGCAACCTGTTCCAGTGTGTCATCACGCTGTGTGTGAAAAACTTCCTTCTAATATCTAGCTAAACCTCCCCTGTCTTAGTTTAAAACCATTCCACCTTGTCCTATCACTGTCCACCCATGCTGGACTTCAGCTGAGCTGCAATTTAAATCCTTCCTTTCAGCAATACACTAACATGTGACTCAAACAGTCCCATGAAGATGCACGCTATGTACCTGTGACAAGATTGGTACAACTGCCACAAAACCATTACTACAGATGTAGGAACAAAAAGAACAGGCTGAGGAAAAGTATGCCATCACATTTCTAGGACTACATTTTAGCAAGTCGTCACTCTGGAGACAAAGAACTTCTGAGTTGCCTCACAGTGAACCAGCAAAAACTTTAGGTCTTTTAGCCCAAGAGGACCTGAAGTGACTTCTGACAAGACTTCCAGCCCTTGCTTCTCCTTTTTGGCACAGGAAACCTTCCTCCCGTACCACAGGAAAGCAATTCTATTTCATAGCAGCAATGAATGATAAAGGAAAAAAATGCAGCAGGAAGTGAAAGAGATGGCACAGAAAGGGAATGAGGAAAGTAACACAGCACCTGAGACAAGCCTAATTAGCAACAATACGAAAGCACAGACATGAAAAGGTACCGTAAGAGAAACTGGCACAGCAGCAGGCAATGATGCAAATTAACAGAGCGAGACAATCAGTGGATGCCCAATTGGATTGTCACCCTCCTATCCAAAAGATAAGATATGTCATACTAAGCCCTAAACATTAAATGTTTAAAACATTAAAATATAAAACAGATCTAGTAGACAGACATGCCAGCTTTAGTCACTAGATAAAAAATAAAAAGATTTCACTGCTAACCAAATTACATAAGAGCAAGGTTGCAAAAAAAAAAAGAAAAAGAAGAAGAAAAAGAAAAGTATTGACATAAATTGGTTAGCTGTGCAAGATTTATCAAGTTAGAATAAAGTATGTTTTCGGGCTACGTTAATTCGAGCTTCAATTATACTGAGAAAGGCACTGAAATAATCAAATTATGAAGCCCCAAAAGCATTTAATAATCACAAAAACGAAGCAGATGCACTAATAAAATTAACACCAATAAACTAGGTCAGGACTGAGAGAAGGAAAAGAGGGATGAAGGAGGAAAAAAGCTCCACCCCAAGATCTCAGCATGGCCCCTTGTGCCGCTGTGGTGCTGCACACCGGGCTCAGTGCTGCCCCGACTGCAGATGATGCAGCTCTTTGACCTCTTTAACACAGACACTGCTCACACCATCTCTGTAGGATCCCTGCTTGCTACAGCCAGCATCTAAACGACTACTTAGTATAGAAACCTGGCAGGAAATGCTCCCTCTACCAGAAGTTTGTTAATCTTCAGATTAGGAAAGAAGGCCTTTCAGCATTGCAGGTGTATCTGCAGTGCAGCGGAGCCTGGAGAGATGAGCAGAGGACAGTCAGGAGCTCCTAGGCTCTCGAGTCACCCTGTGATTTTTGGGCTCAAGAAAGTAATTTTGTCACTGGGTCTCAGCTTGCTTCCTCCTGAGGAAGTGTAACATCTACCAGCTCACTTTCCCTAAAGTGTTTAGAGACAGGAGCTAGGATCCAGCTGTGCTGCCCCTTCCTAAAGCTGAGCAACTCCTCAGAAATCAAATGAACACAAAGTAGTTCTCAAATCTGCCGGATTCCGGCTCTGCGTTTCAGCACGTAAGATACAGCTCACAATCTGGACTGCGGAGTGATGCTGAGCGGTAGCCAAGCTCAGAGGAGAATCAGAACTGCTCCATCTCAGAATATGACCTTCCCGTTATAAAACAGATGCATAAACGATTACAGCGATTATGCAGAGGAGTGAGATTATGCAAGTGCTAAACACTGCTGTTGTAATACAGATACACAAACAAGTATGAAGGGGTCTAGGGATGTGACATTTTTTTCTAGCTTTTTTAGGAAGAAAGAGAAGGAATGAGAAAGAGGGGGTTGGTTCAGTGCAAAGGTAATTATTTAGGCAGGACAGAAATGCTGTCTTTCTGTCAGGCGCTCCCTTGCTCACAGAGGGAAAGCTCTAGAGCAGCAGAAAAACAGCAGAGGGAGAAACACAGAAACGAGGAACTAAACTGTTCATTAAAACTCAAGACTGGAAAGAGCTGACAAGCATTACAGTGCCGCAGAAGATCATTCTTCTCAATTTCTTGGCACAAAAAGTCGGGAACAACTGCCAGTAAAACAAACAAACAAAAAAAGAACAGAACCATCAAGGACACAGGAACAAAGTCACAGGGCAATTCTGAAGAGTGGAGAATGGTAGCAGAGATGAACAAGATCTGTTCATTTAAGCATGGCAAATTCTGGAAGCTTTTTTTTTTAAAAAAAAAGAAAGCTCAACTGCAAATGCTACAAATGCTGATATTAAAACATCCACTTTTACATCCCCTTCATCAACAGTAGGTTCATACAATACTGTAAAGATTCTGAGACATTTTATGATGTAAAAACAGAGCATGTACACGCACTGGAACAGGTTGCCCAAGGAGGTTGTGGATGCCCCATCTCTGGAGGCATTCACGGCCAGGCTGGATGTGGCTCTGGGCAGCCTGGTCTGCTGGTTGGTGACCCTGCATGAAGCAGGGGAGTTGAAACTAGATCATCATTGTGGTCCTTTTCAACCCAGGCCATTCTATGATTCTATGTAGTGATGTGTACAGAGGACAAACAGGTAACTCCAGAAACTGTCTACAGGCAAGTCTGTCATTTCATACTAGTGTGTGTGTGTTAGTCTATAGAAAAAAAAGTCAGGACAATAATGCAATAACTGCAAAAAGAACATATAAAAAATGAAGATCATTCAACTACAGCTAGTTGTGAGATCGGTTATCAAAAACTTCATGCATGCAAACCTTCAGCCTCAGGAAGCAGAGTAGGTCAGCAGTAGCCCTTCATCAGAATCATAGAAGCCATTCCCACTGTCTTCTCCCCATTCTGTGCCCAAAGCCTTTACAAGGATGCCTCTGGCTTGTGTAATCTTTCTATTCTGTGGCTGTGGTCAAGGTAGACATGGAGATTTTCAGGTTACGGTCCATCAATGACCCATCACTTAGTCCCCCTCCATGTCCCTCAAGCACAGACTATGAACACAGCTCCACAAGGATGGCCCACATATACCAGCCAGGCTAGGGACCAGCTCTGCATAGGGACTCAAAGGGAAGAAAATCCCTAGCAAGAGAAGGAAACAAACTGCTGAGGTCAGGAATCATTTCAGATTGCACAGCTCCAGCTCAGAAGAGGACTTTTGACCTTAAGAAGGCTGAAAAATCCTTGAAACTCCCAGGGTCAGGGGCCAACTCAATTCTGTGCCTTGGCACATGTGGAGTCCAGCAATCATACAGATCTTTTCGTAATATTAGAAGATCCTTCTCCTTTCTCTCTTTTCATTACTAGGATCAGCAGGTTTTAGGAGGAAAAAAATCAGTAGAACACTACCTAAAGATTGCTCAGTATTTACTGAATCACAGTTCCTTGTCTCAAAAGGAGGTGATCCTACTCAGGTAACATAACAGAAGATCAAGAAGACATATTTTAATCCATAGCCAATAATTTCAGTGCTGCTATTTCTGAAAGCATGCACTCTTTGCACCTTATTGACTGCATGTCTAGGTCCAATATGACATTACTAGAAATCCACTTTTTCATATTATTACTATATTATTATTTTACTAAAGTCAATGAGTGATTTTAAATCATACTCCAAATGCCACATATTTAATACCACACTGTATGGAAAGTCCAACAATGACATACACACAACTTCAGTGAGTTACAAAAAAAAAACTTTCCTTTCCTATGAGAATTGCAAGAATCCCTAAATACTTTCTACCTTGAATCCTCCCCACTGTAGCATGATGTGACCCATCTACCACTGTGACAAAAACCCCTCATCTGTAGACAGTTTCTCTATTAAGTGAAAAACGTGTAACTAACTGGTGACAGAACAGAGGGAATGGCTTCAAGCTGTGCCAGGGGAGATTTAGGCTGGACGTTAGGAAATACTGCTTTTCTGAAAGAGTGGTCAGGCACTGGAATGGGCTGCCCAAGGAGGTGGTGGAGTCACTGACCCTGGAGGTGTTGAAGGAACGTTTGGATTTTGTGTTGAGGGACATGGTTTAGTGAGAACTATTGGTGATAGGTGGATGGTTGGACTGGATGATCTTGAAGGTCTTTTCCAACCTTGGTGATTCTGTGATTCTCTGATTCTGTGTGGTGGCACATTTAACGCTTACAGGAATGGTTTTCAACCAGCTTTTTGAAATTTCCTTCCTATTTCTCAACTTGCCAAACCAACTAAAAGGTTTGAAAAATCACATGACTAAAGAGTCTGCTTAGCTTTTGCTGACTACCAAAAACAACGCTTGATAAGAAGTATAGGTATATTGAAAGACTACTTTGGGCAGCTTTTCTTATGGCCAGTAAGGTATATCTCAGTTTACTGGTCATATAATTCCTGCTTTTTTCTTATAACAAAGCCTTACATGCCTTAGCTCCAAAAGCTGATGAGTACATATTCTTAAAATGTATAAGCACACTTATAAGTCACTAACAGCTGATTTTCCAGGAATTTTTAGAGGATGGCATCCTGTTAGTAGATGGCTCATATCTATTTTTATACTGGAAGGTCTTCAGAGAGTCTGATTGTCATTTGAGACTGTGTGGTAAGCGCCTAACAAGGAGTGGGTAGCACCATAAATTTCCTCAGTGTCATTATGCATCACTGTCAGTATTTATTGCCCTTATTTTTGAAAGTTGAAATAACATCTTGTGTGTAGGACAATGCATTTAGTTCAATTAAAAATCACTAAATCTTTATTAAGTTTTCAACTACCAGCAGTATCAGTGTATTTATTTTAGAACACCCACTCCTTTTACAAGGACATCTCAAGGATGAACCTAGAAAGGATACACCAACTTTCCGCCACAGGAAAGGTCCAGAATAAACTTCTCATATTCCTTCTCCAGGGTAAAAAAAAAAAAAAAGAAAAAAAAAAAAAAAAGAAAAAAAAAGAATATTCTCTCTCAGATAATTATACATTTTACAAATATTTTTGGTCCAAAGGGGAGCAAACGGATTGGCAAAGCAGTATACTTGACAGATTACTCAAAAAGAGTTTTACTGGTTTGAATGTTCAATGGTTTAAGCATATATACCAGGGTATTTTTCACTAATATTATCATCTCAATATAAGATGTTGTTTTTTCCAGCTCCTTGAGAGAAAAAAAGTCTCAAACTTAGAAGCTTGGAACCTGAACAATTTGAAATTACACAGGCCAACAGTGAAAATAAAAGCATCAAACAGGCTTTTTAAAACGGAGGTAAAAACAGAAACTAAATCATGTTTTCTGTGTGCTGAAACAGTGAGCAGGAGAAAATCCTAGGGCAATTCCCATGTATATTATTCTATGGCACAATCAATGGGAAAACCAGTCACAACACTGGACAGCACTGCTGTATTTTATCAGTGGACAGGACAGCTTAGGTAAATTAATCAAATTAGGATACACTAGATGCAAAGACTAAAACACACACTTGATATATCAATTTGCTGATCTGAAAATAGCAATTCTTATATTCCACTATTTTGAAGCTGCTATTCTTTTCCATTTTTGAAGAAATCAAGTATCGCTCTTTCAATTCATTGACATCTTATAAAGGGCTCAGCTGCAAACTCACATCTCCTTTAATACCTGCATTTCATCTCTTTTGTCTAGGAACTTCAGCCCCTAAGCAGGAGGATGGGAATCTTCCCAAAGTCATTAACATCCCTTGTCATTCAAGTTTGACAGCATTTTTCCATTTGCTACGCAGCTCTTTTGTTTGCTTATGCATTGAAGTGTCAGGTGCATCGGCGTAACAAGGCAGTACACTTTGTCAGATCACAGTATTTTATGAAAACTCCTTGAGCCTGTCCCAGTAAGAGCCAAGAACGTGTACGAGGGGGAAAGAAAAACACCCTGCCCTCATTCACTCACATATAGGCTGCTGAAATCACAGACAGAGGTCATCTCCTCTCACCACATAAACAGACACATTACAGTTTCTCGTGTGCTGCTCCTCCAAACCATAGCATAAAATCTGTCCCCCAGTTTACAGTGAAGATAGAACTCTTTTTTTTCAGAGTGTTTCAGACATAACGTACAGGAAGTGTGATACTTTACCTTTCAGTACAGCTCACAACAAAAAAGAAATCAAAACATCTCATGTCACAAAGCATCAAAATGGATAGAAGTGGACATTTACAGAGCAATGTATCATGACAATTCTCTCAGAAATGACTCAAGTCCTTTCTACAGGTATCAATTTAGAATAAAAATATGTTTTTCAGCTCAAAACACCAACAGCTTAATGAGAGAATTCCTTGCCAGTTCTATACACCATCCTGTGAACTAGTGTTTTCACACAGTGGAAGCAAGGAATGTCCATCTGCTTCCGCTCACACTTAGCAGAAGCAGAGTCCTTTGGGGGCCACTTATTCTCCTGTACTTGGGCTCCCAGCATCATTCTCTCTGCCAATCCAAAACTCAAAGTGGATCCTGGCTGACTAGCAATCAAGAGCACACAAGGCAAAGAGTAATCAATACAGCTCCGATTGTAAAAAAAAAAAATATGACCTAAGGTAAAACACTAATTTACTCAAGAATTCAGGCCACAGGCTATTCCCCCTCATGATCTGACCTTTTTTTGCTTATGCCTGCCTGGTCTCCGTAGGCTGAACAAATATTTGAAACTGATAACTCAATACATTATTACAGAGCAAGTGATGCTGTAACAGCCACCTGAATATGATGTTAAGAAGGATGAGAGACGTAACCGACAGCCCCGTGATCTTCAAAGCAGTTCTACATGGGAGCAAACTAAAGCACCCAGACCACTCATGACTTGTCAGCTAATAATGTACTCACTTCTTATTCTAATACCATGCTGTACTACAACCCAATCATTTACTCTGTGAGTCTTCCAGCAGAACTGCATAAAACAACAATAACCCTCCTCCAAACATGACATTTTTATTTCTCGCTGTACGTGAATTAATTGAAATTGAAATTCAAATGCTTTGTGTGTGCACAGTTGGAAGCTTTTCCTGTCTCTTAGTTAAGTGTGCTTTCTAACTACCAAATACGACCATGCTAAATTGTCAAATAAGCTGGGAAACAATTTCCAAATAAATTATTTTCAAGGCACTATCTTTATTTTAAGCAAGAAATAAGTATTTATGCACTCAGCCAGTCTTTCTTATGAAAGCAGAACTCATTCCAACACATACTACCATTACTTCTAAATGGGCAAAAGCCAAAAATAAAAACGTTTTTTGCTTGAAGCTGCTTAAAGGCCATAAAATACATGGACTGTAGTGTGAAGTTACCATTAAGCTGAGCCAAAAGTTAATCTCTACATAATCCACCTGTCTCTACTCTAAATGTCAGCAAAGATGGAGAGGAAGTCAGTGGTTGCCAATGGAGGTACATCTGTTCCAGCAGTGAAGGGAAAGATGAGCTGGGGCTGGTGGAGGAGGTCCACATGCCTGCTGGTGAGCTCAAAGTGCAGAGATGGATGGGGAAAAAAGAGACACGTAAGCTCAATTCGTCTTTTCTGCATCTCAAGTACAAATCAGGGCTAGAAGAAACAATCACGATGAGGAGAGAGAGTTGCAAACCTAAGCTTCCTTCATTTGATGGGAACGTACACCACACTTACTATTACTAACGGGGATGAGATAGTCACCTTCCCTCCATCTTCCCCTCCTTCCTATAAGTCTATCCTGAAAGCATCTAAACCTGCCAATCAGTTCTCATCAACCTGCAGTAAGCACACAGACCAGAGAGAGGAAATACACTACTTCTCATCTAAAAAGAGTAAAATACTTACAAAACAGCAGTTGGTAAATTATTATGATAGCTTTCTGATTGATGACCACCTTAGAGGATATCATTGTGCTTCACACTACGGTAAAATCACTTTATTTGAGAGGATGTTTCCCAAAATTAAGAAGTCATATAAAACAGATAGGAACATCATCTCCTATTTAATGTTGCGATCATTTTGGTCCTTTGCCTGAAAGGCATGGTGTAAATGGAAACTACTGAGAAAGTGTGCATGGATGATGAACCTAGAGATTGCACAGGCTGGGTTACTCAGAGAGGAAAAAAGAACTGAAGGACCACAGACAAACTGGTCACTCTCAGAAGAAAAATAACTCACTCCAAGAGGAAAATTAAGACTGTATAATTAGCTTGTGCATTTCCAGCAAGTTCACTTACAACAGCTTCCCTGTGGAAGTATGTTTAAAACACCACATTATGCATAAAACTCTTGCCTTCCCTGCAAAAAAAACTGCAAAATGCCGTCGGCACTTCCGTCATGAGAGGTGGGAATGGCAGTAGTACTGTTGTATATATCCCATATTCCACCATAACAGAGAAATGCAACTATCTTGCTCAGTTAACCGGTGATAGCGTCAAACAGGGCGTGCGTGCCTCTATGTTGCACTGAGCTGAGAGGTGAATGAAATAAAAGGCAGTTTGTGCAACATCTCAGCTGGGTTCATGACAATCTGCACCAACTGAAGATCTCTCTCCACACATTCATTCATCCTTGAAACATTTGCCTTGTGCAACACACAATGACAGAGGAGATGAATGACACCTGCATCTTCTTATCAGGTATGACAGGTTGCGACACTGAAGTCTGGAAAGTGCTCACAGATTAGAGATGAAGTATTAGCTCTCAGTAACACAACCTTGAGGGGAAATCCTACGAGGGAAAACAGAAACAAAGAAGCAGCAAACAAACAAACAAAGAAGAAAATACCAAAACCCACAACAAAAACAAACGCTTTCATATGGCAGCTTTATATGAGAGAAAGAAGTTAGCTAGCTAGCTTATGGGGTAAGTGATGCAAACAAAGTTTCAGTAGAGATGGAACTAAGTGGTAGAACATACATTATACCCTTGCAGTTACAGTATATGTGTTTTTACATATATGTAAAACAGTATGTATTATATGTTAACATGTATTTTTGCCCATGGCTTTACCATTCATTGTTTCTGCATGCAGCTCTACCCATTAGTCTTACTGACACATCTACACAATGTCTGTACACAGAGACATAACCCTCACTTTATCATGAAATTCAGAACCAGTGACTTGAAACATGCTCCCAGAGAGGAATGTGTGCCCCACAGTCAATCTCAAAGCATACAGAAAACTACCAGTTTCTACTCCACTATCTATAAAGGATGATCATCATAGGTATCAAAACCAAGTTCATTCACTGGCTTCTTACACGTTATCAGCCTGAGAGCAGAATGATTTTTCCCTACATTAAACAGAAGAAAAAAAAAAAAAGAAACATTTAAGACGTAATATGATTTTTAGCAGATGATAACTATCTCAGCTTTGGTCCTTTCTGGGATATTTTTTCCTTTGTAGAGAAGAAAGCGATCTAGTAATTACAACATGAAGCTCCAAGTCCAATTAACAATCAGCAACATGCCCCACTTCTTTATCCTCCACTGGTAATGCTACAGGCAGCATTAACTGTCTAATAAATAGGTGAGCGCTGCTTAACACTCTGTAAGGTTTCAGCATTTCCCTTCACCCCTGGCATCAATTCTCTCTTTCCCCTGGCTATTAGCAGATCAGTCTGGCAGTATGCAGATGCTGTTCTGTGGTGTGCTCCAAGACACATTGCCTGTGGGCTCCCCTGGGCTCTGGAAGGCAGGTGGCATATTCACGTTCTGACAGCAAAGCTTCACTAATGACCTCGCAAAGGTCTCCATGAGATTTTTTTTCTAGCTAATCAACTGGACAAAGGATTTCCTTCTGCTTAGAGAGGGTAATGTTTGCAAGCCAGCTTCGAGTGGTAAAGGGCAAATGTTAGAAGTATTTTTAATATACTTCTATTTACTGAGAGCTACATAGATCTGTGTGCAGTGCAATATGCTGTGCAGAAACATCCTAAGTGCACGCACAGTGTCAGACTGTTTAGGACAAGTGCACGAGCACTGGTCCTGTAAAAGTGTCTCAAACAGATGAGCAATTTTAATTTGTTAAATTAAAATTTCTATTCCTGTTAAGTTAACATTTGCCATTTCTGTCTGGCATCTTTTTCAAGGCTGCAGTATTCAGGCTCTTTCTAAGTATTTACTGACTTTTACAGTGTGTGCTCCTAGATAATTTAATAATTGCACTTTGTAGTAACATCATATCTAAATAAGTAAGGCTTTCAATCAAACATGCTAGTAGGTTATACACACTAAAGCAAGCAAGCAATAAGACAGCTTTCAATAAATCATTTCTCTGTCCTCCCTACATCTTTACTGATTTAGATTCTACATAAGAGATTTAAGAAAGGCCAGGGCTAACACATCATAATCTGTGTTTTACCTGTAGACATTTCTGCTACTTCAGAAACATTTGGAAGAGTGTATGTATGCATGTGTGTGTACCCAAATATACAAAGAAAGATGCACTTACATAATTATACATTCGTGTACTCTATTAACATACGTTTTAATATTTTGTGTCTTTTTTAACAATTGGTTCATGCAAATGCTCTGAATTAACTTCACCCTCAGCTTTCCAGAGTAGCATCAAGGTTGAAAGAAAGATTGGGTTTTGAATGTCTTGTCTAGAATCTGCTCTCCTTTTATGCTGGCTAAGCAAAAGAGAACTTCATGAAAGTCGGTAGCTGAGAGCATCATCTTGCAGCTTCTTTGTTGGCCTACTATATCCTGAAAGAATCATGAGTGGACCATGAAACCATGGACTAAAATATGACATTCTGCCTTTTCAATCACTCCATTTCCACCCTTACAAATATTGTACTGCCCACAAATCATGAAATCTGTCCAGGTAATGGTTCAAATTCTTACAAAAAAAAAACCTTAAGATCATATTAAATTGTTTTGCACTACCCCAAGGAATAGCAATGTCATTCCTTAAGTCTTCATTCCACATGGCAAAAACCTGCTTTAATTACTACCGACTTGTTGAGCAAAGAGAGACAAAAAACCAACATTCTCCAAAACAGAGAAACCTCCTCTGTCTCCTACTTCTTCCCCAGCTCTCTCCCCAATTCGTAACATCCCTCCAGCAAATCAAAATCCAGAAGGACCTTCTTGGCAGAGGCACAGCCAAACACACATGTCTTAGTAGCTTCCAGTCTGGACTTGTCTGGCAGATACCAGTGAGTGCACAGCCAAAGCCAACACACCAGTGTCAAATACGAGCATGGTATTTGGGCCAACATACACCCTTTCCATTATTTTTTATAGGCTGGCCAAGCCAGAGGTACATTCAAGATGCAAAACAGTCTTTTGAACTCTTACACACATATACTGCATAGAGGAACTATTAATGCTGCACCTTCAAAAGCATGGGGTTTTCCCACACATGCAACCTAGCACTTACTCTTCTTGTTTTACTTTCACTTGACCTTCTGAGAAGAGTATTAAATACTCATGTGGGAACCTCAGATTTTCTGTAAACAACAAAGATAATGAACAAAATAGGAAAATTTCAGGTTAAGATGGGGAAAAAAAAAAAAAAAGCAGAAAGTGAATGCTGTATCAATAGGTTTAGTTCCAAAATCCCTGGGCCTTTTTCCTCTTGTACTGCTTCCCTTCACGCTGCTTCCAAAGGCAATCCTAACAAGGATTAACACACAGTCTTTGAAACTGAAGCACCCTAAGTAATTCGATTCTCAGAGCCACAGTGAGAAAATTCTGACATTTGGGGTGCTGTGTTGCTCCCACCCAGTTCCCTGTAAGCAAAACATGATGAAAATCACGCACAGATAAAATAAGATATTCCTTACTGCAGACCATGGCTTGAATTTTGTCTAGAAAGGATGTATCCTCACTGGAAAGATCAAAAGAATCACCTCAAGTAGCTTAAGTTTAGATACCACAGAGTTCAGCGTAACACCCTCAACTTCTTTCTAGTCAAAATGTTTACTCTCCTACTGGCAGATCTCTTATCTTGTCCCTATTTCAAGCTTGCTTTTTCTGCCAGTGAGCAAACATATTCTGGATTCACACACATTGATCCAAGCAATCAACCTCTGCACACGCTCCATCCCACCCCCTGACCCCAAAAGCACCCCACACAAAATTCTTAATTACACTCTCGGTCACGGGTGTGACATGAGTAACAAGCACTGTCATATAGGGGGCATCCACTTGTAGTCTTAAGCATTCCTACAGCACTTACTGATGTTGTAACTGCACAATTAAGCCTAATTCTAACCAAATTGAAGCCAAGTCACTCTTACTCTGTTTATTATGTAGGCACAGCAAATCAGACTGATGAATATTAACTGAATTTAAACAGACTTTAAGCAGTGTAAAACGTGATGCATACTTGGCCAATGGATCACCCAATGTAAGAAGCCCCAAGCAATACCATATCAAGTACAGAGTAGAAATTAAAATCTTTCCTTTTATGAAATAATTTTCCCACCAAGTAATTAATCTTGTTTTGTTAATATTTTCAAAGACTGAAATTTTTGTGGAGTGGTTTAGAGAAGTTCAGGATATTAAAATACTTAATTGAACTTTCTGACTTTTGTCTGACAACATTTCCCCTATGAAAAGACATCAGTTTACAATAGAAAAAAAAAAAAAAAGGCAAAAGTATTTTTAATACATCATACTCATACATATGATTTAAAATCTCAGAGGAAATGAAACAAAGCTTAGTTAAAAATGCATCTCAAATCATCTCATACGACTTTCTTCCTACTAATGTGCTGAACTGTTACGTTAATAGTCTACGTAAATGGTCTCCTAATCACTCAATAGATTGCTTAATAAAGGAGTAACTTCCATGGCTGTCAGTTAGTTAAGTCATCAGCAGACATTTGCCATCCCTCAAACAGCAGCACCAAATCCAACAGCAAAAAATCAGACTACTTCAGGGGACTGAGGGAGCATGAAGGGGAAAAGAGAAGAAAATGAAATTCATACGGTTAGTACTTCGTATCACCTGTACAGACAGTATTTGATACTGATGTATAAGCTGGTTTCATACCAAGCTGGCTTTATCCCTCTGCTGCAAGTTTACAGTGCACTCAACTCCTCTTCTGAGCTGCCAGAAGAGGGTGAGAACCTGTAACAGATCTCACCATGAGACAAACAGATAAAAAATTGTCTATTTCAATGGATATTTTGGAATTACGTTATTTCCTTTTGAGAGGTGCAGATTTAAAGTCCATCCTGATAAAAAAAAAAATTCGTTACTACTTCTCTGAGGATCATGCAAACTGCAGATAAATAAATAAAAAAGAAAGAAAAAGTGACTACCTCCAACCAAATCCAGATGGATTCCAAATGCAGAAGTATCTAAGATGGGAGAAATGACTGAAAGAAGCAATCAAAGAAGCAGCTCTGACAGAAATTTGGCTTCATTTACTCTGTGACTTCCAATACTTCTACTGATGATGTGACTGACAGTGACTAGAACCTCCTGCAAGTTTTTTTACGTGCTATTAAGATCTGGGCCAGCTTCACTCAACCTTCCCTATGGATGCATGACTATCAGCAAATGCGATATCCACTCTGTCCACATCTCTTTCCAAGCAAATGGACACATCCTGTCCCCACACACCTTTTCCTTCTACTTGAACTACGTTTTGAAAGCTACATTGAAAACAACAAGACAAGGCTCCTTTGGGCACTGAATTACTTGCATAAGGGTCATTGACATCTTTGTTGCCCACTGACTTCACAGGACTTCTTCATTTCTATGTGCTTGAACCTGGAGCTCAAAGTACAAATCGTGTTCTCTGCCAACAAGAGGGCAAGAACCACTGTGTTAAAAGGTGGTTCAGTTGCACTTCAGGCATTGTCACGCTGTCAAATTAGCGATACACACAGGACTCATGATTGAATCTGGATAAAAATATTGACATTTTAAACAAGCAGGTATTTTACTACTGATTTCAGTGGAAACACATCTTTAAATCACCATGCTGTAACTTCAACACTTTCACTGGGATTTTTAAAATGAGAATGCATGTGACACACCAGCAATCTGAGGATCTGCAAAAATGTTAAGCATTGCAGATCATAGTAGTAATATACCAGATTAAAACTGAATCCTTATGGCAAGCCTAGGTGCACATCTTAAAAGCACCTTCTTTAGAGTCTATAAAAGGAAAACAAGAAACAAAGAGTGAGAAGGAAGAACTGTCTGCAGTAGCTATAGATGAAATTAAGCAGTGGCTATAACTCAATCCATCAAACTGTACTTGCCACTTTGTGAACAACAGACTTGTCAGGGAGCAGTATATCAACAGTGTAGTAAGCAGGTTACTTTTACTGGACTAGAAAGGGCACACAGCTGGATAATTTGGAACAGACTGTATGCTGATGCAAACCATTTCTCCTTCAAGACTTTGTCACTATCTGACAAGCACTGGTGCTTCTTTTCCTTTAAAAATCTTTTGCCAGATCATCTATACTTGCTCCCTCTGATACCTGCACCAGAGCTTTTTGCATCTCCACTCTGAATCTTCTTGCCAACACAAAATCTAAGTAGCAGAAAAGGATGACTTTTGGACCCCCAAAATAAAGTTACAAAACGCAGCCAGAATCATGACAAACAGACACCAGTTTTTTTACTAACTGCAACATAAACAGGCAATGAAAGCATTACTTGTGTGACTGCATGTCTGCCTCATCGGGCAGACAGAACTAAATCCTATGAAGTCTGAATATTGGGTGAGCAAATATTTATTGAGAGTTACTCAGCTGTGATACAGAAGGGGATTCATGGCATGGTGCATCTGGACTCCGCTCATTTTTTATGAGATAATTGAGCCACGGAATACCTCAAACGCGGCGTGACTGAAGGATTTGCCTTTTAAATTTAAAAACATGGAACGGATAGGAATTAAATCCGTCATGCCTCCATGTAGCACACAAAGGAAGAAGAATATAAATAAACAGGCAACCAGAATGGTGCAATAAGAACGGGATTAATCCAAGTGTGATTAATTCAATGTCAGATTAAAATTGATAGTGCCAGCTGTATCGGGTCCACTCTGCTGCATTATTCTCGCCTGTCATTTTTTTGTCCACCTACCTCCCATCCCCTTGGTGGATAAACCTGCAGGAGAGTTAATTGTCACATACATGGGTTTAATCACATTGTCCACAGCATTTGGGGGCCTTGCCTCCAGCGATCCATGACTAATTGTTGTGGTAATTTTTCAATCATTAACACCGTCACATATGCTGCAAACAAATCCCCCGGCACCCACTAAGGCCCCAGTGGCAAGAGGCACACGCTCCTCATGAAAGCTGTGTGCCCCGGCCCCTTCCCACTATCCCCATGGTGCAGCCATTAATACGCCATCCCTGCCTCGGAGAGCTAAATGGGAGGTAGCTCTGGGCTGCACAGCTCTCTGCTATTTCCTTTAAGGAAGGAGTGCTGTGAAAGGGGCGGGGGAGATGAAGGGAATCCAGACTCCATCTGGGACGGCTGCTGGCAGGTCCCATCTCCACACGGCTTGCTTGCCACTTGTTTTCTATTGAGCTCGCGTGCTTCAGCAAGGGCCCTTTCTTCAAGTTTTGGCAGGATGACCGATCTCCATGGCAACCGCTGGGGCTCATCTGCTGCACCATGCTGCAGCCGTGCTCCGCTCGATGTGCCCAGCGGGACCTGCGACTCCGCCGGTGGGACAGGAGCTGCCCCAGGGCCCCGTCAGCAAGCTGAGGCCCTGCTCCATCACCACACCGACAGTGGAGGCTGTGTGAGCGCACACTCTCTTCCAGGCTCTGAGAATTAATGATATACATACCAGGTGAAACAAAAGGGTAAAAGCTTCTCTGGAGCTTGACAGCCAGATACAAAAAAAGCACACAAGCAGGTAAATTGCTGCACCGACAGACAAGATTAGTACTGCAGGAGCTTGGAGGGAGCTGCTAGGATTATGTAAAAGCGCTGCGGCTGGTCCAAGCTAAATGAAGTAACCCCTGAGCTCAGCTGGCAAAAGGCCCGGGGAAGGAAAGGCCGCGTTCCTGTCACCTCTGTGCTTCCATGTCGTAGGCATGCCAGCCAGCCTGCTCTCAGGTATATGGCACCCACCTGCCAAGCATGCCTCTGAGCCTGGAAATCAGCACTCAGGCCAAGTGGCTCACTCGGGTCACCCCCTCACCACCTTGGTAACACATTAAGCCATTTTATGAGCCTGCTTATAGATGACAAGTACCAGCATCCCCAAAAGGTTTGAATGGGGAAGAGAAGAAAAAAAAAAAAAAGAAAGAAAAAGAAAAAAAAGATGCTATTTTGCAGCATCTCTGCTTTGAAGAGACCAATTTAGAACCAAGCGGCATTACAGCAGCATCCAGGTGCTTTAGAAAATGCTGATAAAACATTTAATTATTGAAAGCAGTAGTAGCAGCAGTTCTGAGCATGAAAATGTAAATGTAGGTAAAGGAGAAAAAAAGAAAGAACTATAAATGAAACAAGGCAGGATTAAACAAAAGCAAGAGCCCCCTGCTTGCTTGGAGTGAGGAAAGAAACCCTGGCTACTCTGAGGGGTAAACAACAACGTGTCAGGGTTGAGCTTCTGATGTGAGCCATTAAAAAAGCAGAGGGAGGGAGAAATTCCATCTTTCCTCTTTAGTTTTGATAGCCATGGCAGCAGCACTCTTATGCAACTGTTATGTAAGTTATGATGGGACCGACGCCACTACTTCTCCCCGCAGGGCCCTGAGAAGCCAGGCTCCCTGGCCTCCAGGTGGGGATATCAAGCTCTCTTCTGCTTGCTCCTGACCTGTAGATGAGGTGCCATACACAAATGCATGACAATCCTTTGCAGTTTTATTCATTTTGACAGCTCTCTCCCACCATCCGTGAACTAGTTTCTGTGATGGGGAACATTTAATGGCATACAACTGACTTAATCTTCCATGGGTTTGGTGGTTGTTTTCCCCTTCCTATCCCTGAGAATGCAGTTCCCTCAAAACAAAAGAAAGGCTGATAACAGGTAAATTGTTTCTTACCTAACTTCTGCATGTAGCAAAAGCACTGTCATTACCGTGCTGTATCAGGTCGGTGTCACTGACATTAAAACTGTACAAAGTTTATGGACCTGCCTGGAGCTTGCTACACATGACAAAAGCTCCCAGCAATGGCAGATGGCATGTGAATCACTGTAAAGGCAATTAGCAGCTAGCTGCCAGATTTTGACGTGCTGGGGAGGACAGAGGGGGTTTTCTCTGCTTGGAGCAGTTCTCACCAAAGGGGCTGGAAATAGGCATTAGTCTCACTTTGCCCCCACAGAGTACTTGCAAGTGGTGTTGCTGGTTTTGAGGCTGCTGTATCACTAGGTACCTATAAGCAGCCAGCAGAAAGATTTGCAGCAGCAATAAAAACGCTGTCTTTTTACCTTGATGGGCACAAGTCACAGCTGCTGCAAGCTGGGAGCATTCTAAGCAGAATAAAAAAACACCTATGCAGCAAAGAACCACAGCCACCAAGCCAAGTGCTATGAAAACATTACAGAACACTGTAAGCAGTGATTGAAAATGCATCAAAACCCTCAAATGCTTCTTAGCAACAATGATAAATGGATTCTGGAACTGTTCAAGTTGGATAACTTGCAAAATGAGTTTGCATGGTAGACGACGGTCCTAAATTTTGATCAGAAAGCTAAAGCAGAACTTTTCAACGTGAGCCTTGTCAGCGTATATCTTCATCTTGAAGTCAGTAATAATATGAAAATGTCCTAATAAAATAACAGCCAGCAACGTCTCGTTTGTGTGGCTGTGGTGCAGACCTTGGATAACCTTGAAGCAGAGGACATCATTCTGGGCAGCCTGATAGCACTGCAACCAGTAACACTCAGGAGCCTACTAGCTTACTTAGGAAGCCCAAGGTGACAGCTTTCATCAGTTTTTCCTACACCCATTAGGTTGTTCACTCATTACAGGCCAGATCAGTGCTAGTTTCTGTGAGTGCTCCAGTGAGGATTCTTCTGTAATTTTATTTGCATAGTGCATTCTCAATAACAATAATCCCTTTTTTGGGGCTCCTCAGCACTGATGCAATTAATAGCATTATCTACAAAACCTCAGAGCCCCACAGCACAGATGTTCGTCCTCCAGAAGCACAGCATCTGCTAACCGATGTAGAAGAAGAATCTCTATCAGCTCTCACTGGTGGCTGGAATAAGCAACATTAGCCAATTACAAAGGGCAGCATGCCTGTTCATATTTGATTTTCCCAAACCAAGCATGCTGGAATGTATTCAACATTGGCTAGGTGATGCTATCTTACAAAAGGACAAGAATCTATCCCTATCTATCCCACCTCTCATCAACAACCAGCTTCTCTATCAGACTGCTCAGTTTCAGATTTCCACAGGGTCAAAGGCTGTACCTCTCTCAGAAGCCCACAAGCCCAGTGCTATGGCAGCCCTGCTGTACACTGTTTGATATCTGCTTGCAAGTCAAAGAATCACTCAATTATAGGGGCTGGAAGGGACCCTGGACATCATCAAGTCCAACACCCTCCTAAAGCAGCTCCTTACAGTAAGTCACACGAGAATGTGTCCAGACAGGTCTTGAATAGAGAAGCAGACTCCACAACCTCTCTGGGCAGCCTGTTCCAGTGCTCTGTAATCCTCAAAGTAAGGTTTTTCCTCATGTTGGTATGGAACTTCCTGTTCCAATTTGTGCCGTGTTCTACCACGTGCTGCACTTCTTCACAACCAGACTACTTTGCACCTCCTGACTGACTTCCAGGTAGGTATGACAGTATTTTGTAAGTGCTAATCAAGTCTGAAACAACAGCAGAAAGTCAATATGCTGTTATCTTCATTTTGTACGTAGATAAATTGAAGAAAACTGTGAATGTGACAAAAATGTTAAGCTCCAGCAAATCCTATTGAATACATTTAACGTAGATACTGGTACTTCCATGCAGTTATGCAACTTTTGTGCAGAAAAAAACCCACAAAACCAAATAAAATCCATTGTTAGCAGTAAGCATGCCTGTGTTCTGCTCTTATTCAATGCAGTAACACTGCACATACTGTATATAATTACTTTACTGATCACTAGAGCAGAGACAAAATGAAATATCAGTGTATAAAATTACATACCATTCTGCACATAGAAAGTGGACTATTTTTCCAAAATAAAAAATCCACACACTGAAGAACCAAGTTGAAGTACTATTCGTTTTTATCATATATAGGAATCTTTTGTAATAGGATTGGTTTTACGGATCTATCTGCTTTGGTATTTTGGCAGCTACAGAAACCAGAAACTGTAATATAGTAATACAGGTGATGTTTCAGCATAGCAGCCATAACTCCAGTAGTCAGTGAAAATCTTGTCACATGCCACATCCCCAGTTTGGCAGCATCTATTACCTATAATGTGACAAGTGGAATCAGTGTACTGTGGAATTCTAGATGAATTGGTAACAAGAAATCTCAGTGGGTTTTCCAAACCTTTAGCAATGCATTAATCCAAGTACACCAATCACATGTTACATGAAAGGAAAGAACAGTCATTGAGGAAAGAAGATTTGTGGCTATTAGAAAAAACCCTGGGGATCTCAGGCAGTCTACTCCCTGATTAGACTTTACTCAGTGTTTGTTTTGCTTCTTCTGACTTGGAGCTTTTGAAGTAAAAAAGAACAACAAAAGACAAGCCCAGCACTAGCAAACTTTCTGAGTCAGAAGATTAAAACATTCAGAAAGTGACGTAGGAATGTAAATGAACACAGAAATACATAAAGCAAAAAGTTATGTTCCAAGAGGAAGGTGACAAGATAGCAGTAATACTGTCCTTACTGAGAACAAACTACCAAAGGGAGCTGAACTCTTCCAGAGTACATGTCAAGGTGGCACTGACACGCACTACAATTTCCCCTGCTGTAAAACAAGGCTAACAGTACAGCTTTTATTAAACAAACTAACAAACAAACAAAAAGCGACAGTTAAGGCAGGCCCATGAAAAATACCGTACAACAGCACTGTTCTTACTGTTAATCAATGGAGGGCATCTAAGCAGAACAAGGATTAGTCGCATTTCCATCACCGAGGACAGCCAGAAGCACTGCTTAAGAGATTAATTAATGGAATTATGTTATTCCCATATACCTACATCCACACTCCCCCCGGGTTCATCAACCAGAGGATTCAAATGATAGAAGCATTTCAGCAGCTGGAGAGGCTACAGTGTTAGCCTATCTGTACATTCACCTTTTTTCCAAGCTACAGAGTTTGTAAGAGATCATCCAAGTCTGGACTGGTGCCACAGCACCACGACACAAGGCAATTTACATGATGGCTAATGAATGGGGAGTGAGGAGTTTTTCAGTAAGGTAGGACTACGCCGCTGGGAGTTTCAAGTCTGTTAAGGGTAAGGAATAGTGAAAGAAGAATGCAAGGTCTCAGGAGAACATTGGTCTTCCATATATCCCTTTAAAGCCATCAGATTTCACATCCCACATTTAGTTTTTTGGTTGACATGTCTTTAGAAAAATGAAGTAAAAAACCCTCTGATTTCATATGAGAAACAAAGAAAAACAAAAACCAGGGGCTGACTCCTCAGATTTTTACTCTGCTCCACTTACAGCTGCTACAATGTCTAAATTTCAGCTGCCAAGGAAACACGAATCCATCTTCTTCACTCCCTGTTCTCACTGAGACTCAACTCCTTACACTAATTTGTAATACAGTACTTTACCCCAATCCCACACTGAGCCTCTTCATGCTTTTTCACTCTCCCAGAGAAAGACATCAGCTCCCACTTAACACCTTTGCAGACATGGCAAGTAAGTCCACACAGTGGATTATCCAAACAGAAACTGTCACTCTACCCAAAGAGACTGAGAGTTGAGCAAGAAAGTTAATAGATCAAGGCTCAGACCCTCAACAGAGGTGTTCAATCACCATCTCAAATGCTTTTACTATTCAAAGCCATGTGTCTGGAACCAGGAGAAAAGCAAGCCCTGGGACAGACTTAAGCCCATTGAATTCACAGATTTGTACAGGTCTTCTACAGGTAGCAGAGAACAGAGCTTATGAGCTCATGCAAGTATGTCCCCTGCTGTCACGCTTCCTTGACAATTTCCTCAGCTGTGGTTTGAAAATCATCTTGGGGCTGTCCTTCAGCTGCCAGCAGACTTGCCACAATTACTCCCTTCTGCTATGAAGCCTTTTGGGTGCCTCCAGAGAGCCTGGAAAGGCCCTGCCAGCTCTATCTTGCGCAAATGTGAAGAACAGATAAAAGAAATTACAGATTCAGTGCCCCTTAGTTCACCTTCCTTAAACTCTATCTATGAATTGTACAGCTGCAGAGTTTTGCCCTAACTTAAGGTGTATGCATTTTTATTCAAGCCCTGTGAAAAAAGATAATGAAAGGGAGGTGGGAGTAAAGAAGCAAAAGGGTCACTGCAGGGGAACTCCAGCTTTTTCATATTGGAGCCTTTCAAGGAAGGAGTTACTGATTTTCTCTTCCTGCTGAGTATCAAAAGGCAGCAAGGAGGTCATTGCAGGGGAACACAAATTTGAGCTTTTCAAGGGAAGAATTAATGATTTTCTCTTACTGCACAGAATCACATCTGCAGGTGTGGTGGAAAGTAACGAAGACAAGAGGCTGCCTGTTGAAAATGACTAAAGGATCCGTGCTTTTTTGGGTGACTGCAACTGGACTTTTCCATCTCCAGGAACAATTATGCTAACTCAGTCTAAGAAAACAATGCCAACCTCCTCTCGCAGTTGGGGCAGGTGTATCTGGTAGAAAACTCCAGGGCAATAAAGGTGATTGTGAATGGTTTGTTACATATTAAAGGGGCAGCGAACAGCCATATCTGTGTAAACACTATGTCCACTAATATAAAATAACATAACATTTCTATTCTCCTGCTCCTACTCCCCTGTTCTTAAGACTCTGTGCTTCAGTGAGAGCCCCAAAGATGACAAATACAGAACTACTAATGGAACACCACAAAAACCACTTCATCTTTTTTTCATTAAATTACTGTCTTATAATTACAGTCCTCACTAAATTACAGTCTTCCTTCTCTTTGTCCCAGCTTTCTGTACAGGTCTGCTTTTATTGAGAGTATTTTGTATCAATTAACAGTAGAAAAACAAAAAAATAGAAACACTTTTTTGAGCTAGAAGCAATTCTGGTCAGCTTCATGAGCTGTATAACCAAAGCAGCAGCTTGTTTCTTGTCCCAGCAGCACAGCAGCTCCTACGGTCACATTTAAAGAAAACAGAAACTCATCAGTGCATCCCCGTCATCAACTGGATACTATTAAAAAGCAAGAAAACCACATATATGGCAGAGAACAACTCAGAGGACTCTGCAAAGGGTGCTACAACGTTTGTCTAATGTTTGTTCACTCAGCCACATGCAGAACACGGCAAATGCTTATGCACAGACTGCTTGAGGTTACTATTGATATGTGAAAACTGACAGCAACACAAACAAAATACATAAATATTGTTTTAAATTATTGCATGATTAAGTGCACCTTTAGATGGATTACATGAATTCTAGCTTCCTGTAAATGCACTTTCTTAGTTCCTCCTGCTCATGGGCCTGTGATGCACTAGAGCTGCAATCTAGCTAAACTAATAAACCTCCTCTGAAAATGACTAGAACCTCAGATAAGTAACTTCAAGAGAGCAGACACAGGACAATCTGCCTCATGTGAGCAGATAACCCCTGGGAAAGTAGCCCTTCCTTTACCAGATGAACTTTGGCTTCTATTAAATAAACAAAAATAGCAGAAGCAAGGGCCAATACAGGAAGAATCTTCCTATTTAAGATCACCAGCTTTCATTCAATAAGAATAGGAAGTAATTTAGCACTTGTAAAGATGAGCAGCTCTACCCATCTTGTTTGTAATACAACAGCTTCTAGTACGGTAGCAGAGGGATTTTCGCAATTACTGTTTCTACCATAACACATGTGGCAGTATCAAGAACAAATCCTCTCAAAGATGAAAAAGGTTTGCAGTCAAGAATTTAACTGTCACTTTTGAAAGATGCTAAATAAGCCTGAACTGATAGGAGAAAAGGATTCCCCTCACTATACTTGTTTGTTGGAATAACTCATAACTTTTCAACCTCTACAGTTGAAGCTGAACTCCTAACTGGTGTCTCTTGCTTTATTAGAATCGCAGAATCGCAGGGGTTGGAAGGGACCTCCAGAGATCATCGAGTCCTATGAATAATGTCCTAAATGAATCCTATGAACTTTTCTTCTGTTACAGCCAGCACAGGTATTTCACATTCACCACTTTTTGAGAAGAAAACTCAGTAAACTCAAGTTAGTTATTGTTTTTAAGAGCAGAAAAAGTTCTAAGCCATAATTTCAGCAGTAACCTCTTGCTTCTACATAAAGACAACTGGTGCTGTTGAATGACCAGCTCAAACTTCAGAATAAGAAGGGCAGCAATTCTCAGGGTTAAAAGAACTATTATTCTTCCTGTCTTCTGTATTTTTCCTGTCCTTTCCTGTCCTCTCACAATTTTAAGAAAAAAAGGAGATAAAAATTATTGTGCATTGCAGGGGTAGGAGCTGACGAGGGACAAAGTTATAGCCACCAGCTTATGGCTCTTTCTCAGGAAATTTTTATTTTTTATTTTTTTTTTTTTACTTTTCTTGATAAGGCAAATTTTGACCCAGAGAATACAGAGCTGGCCAAGATTTTCAAACATTCAGCTAAGGTTTTTAAATAATCTAAATGGCAGTCAGAAGAAAGCAAAGCAACAAGCCTCCTCCCTGAACCTCTCCTCCAGCTTGGCCCCCAAACAAGATCAGTACTAGATTACCTATATGGCTACCTCTTAAATTCTACTTCTTGTTATATACGGAAGTTTAGTGGAATTATGACAGAATATTTAGGATCAAACTTATTACTGATGCTCACTACACAGTCATCAGACTACATAATTTATGGCATCTGTTCTGTTCAGGAAAAAGGAGACATTGCTGTAATATCCATTAGTAACCTGTCATGGTTATTTACATGGAGAGAAGTGTTAATACAGGCTGACATTTTTCCCTGATTTATTTCAGTTCAACAGCAAACTCTGCTTGTAACTAGTTGGTACACTACCTGGAAGAGCTGTCTGCAAGCTCTAGTCTGCACCACGGAAATGCTCCCGCAGAACAGAAGAGCCAAATCTGCTCCAGATCTTTCCTTCCCTCTGGAAATGTCATCACCCCTTACAAGATAATCACTTCCTTCTAACACTTTCATGTTCAAATGCTGTATGTTTTATCTTCTCTTCTGTTCATAGAGATTTCCCTGTTGTGAACAATGAACTGCAAAGCAAATCAGGCCAACTGCAGAAGAAATCAAGCAAAATTCGAGCTAAGTTATTCTTTATAATACAAGTCGCAAACAAAATCAGCAGAGCTGACTTACGTACTTCTGTGAAGTCTGAGTTTATGGCAACGTAAAAGGCCATTCTGCTGGCAGGAGTGGTAACCAAACTCTGGCTCTGGAGTTGTTCTGTATTTGCTTACACACCATTCAAACAAATTTCCCCAGCAATAGCTCACACGTGTGGTTAGCAGTGGATCATGAGGTGCTTGCACACAGTCAGCCAGGCAAGCCAATCCTGCCAGCCTCTGGCCCAAATGAGGCACATGAGCCTATGTCACTGCCTCAACCTACACACTGTCCACAGTGGCACGATCAGTGGGAAATCACCATTACATCTCTCAACGACAGGTTGCACGACAGTTCTGTTGAAAGAGATCTGGGTGTTTTGGTAGCAGCAAGTTTGCTGAGTCAGCAATGTTCCCTAGCAGCCCAAAGGGCCAATCTACTCTAGGGTGCATCAGGCCCAGCACTGCCACTGGGAACAGGAGGGGCTGTCCCCTCTGCTCTATGCAACTGCACCTCCAGCACTGGGGGCAGGTCTGGACACCTCCATAAAAGAAGGGCATAAAGCTATTAGAGAATGCACAAAGGAGAGCTATGAAGATGGAAGAGGGTCTGAAGGGCAAGTGTCTGAAGAGCAACTGAGGTCACTGAGTTTGCTGAGCCCTGGCAGAGGAGATGAGGGGCGGCCTGATGGCAGCTGCAGCTCCTCACAGGGAGCAGAGGGGCAGCGCTGAGCTCTGCTGTGTGTGACAGTGACAGGGCCCAGGGAACAGCATGGAGCTGCGTCAGGGGAGGGCAGCTGGGGTCAGGGAAAGGGTCTGCAGCAGAGGGCAGTGGGGATGTGCCCACCCAAGTGCCCAAGTGCTGGAGTTCAAGTGTTGGGATAACAGTGACAGACATGGTCTGATTTTTAGGTGGTCCTGCATGGATCCAGGAATTGGACTCAGTGGACCTTGTGGATCTCTTTCAACTCAGGCTATTCTGTGTCTCTATAAATTATATGACACACAAAGGCTCCTCTCCACCAGCAATTACCCCCTATAGACACGTGCCTCACAACTCAGTGACATGAAGATCTTGATGAATGGTACCTGTTGGAAAAGCCGATCATCCATATACTGTCAATAGTTTGTTATTTTCTTAAAATGTAAAAGAGTATTTAGCCTCCAACACTCACACAGGAGAACTGAATTCATTCATTCCATGCAGCAGCTAGAAATCTTAAAGACAAGAAGAGACGCACAACAGGAACATCCTAACCAAAATTTCTCCCTCCAGAAATAAGAAATTAAGTCCGTGTTTGCGATCCAGTAACGAGAAATACTTCCTAAAATGATTGATATAACCTCAGCTGAATTGAAACTGTCTCAGCTGAGTTTTGTGTAAGTCAGGTAGAGTTAGCAGCATGCCAGTAAAATCTCCTCCCCACGCTCAGTTGGGTAGTTCTGATAAATGTTCTGCGAATAGCAAAAACGAATATTGCAATGCAACAACAACAACAACAAAAACACCCATGGGGTATCCTAGTTTGATGAGAATATTAGGCTCATCGGACTAACTCCTAGCTGATTAAATCCAATCAGCATTCATCAAATAACAGTGTGGTAATTCAACAGTATTATTTGGCAGTATTTTCATTTGCATAAATAAAGGCAAGGGAAACACCTTCCCTGTGCTATAAATTGTTGCTCTTCAGGTTTCCAAGAGTAGCGCTTTCTTCTTCCTTGGAGTCCTTTAATAAAATAAGATAGCCTTCTCTTGTGTGTGGCAGTCAGTTCCTCCCTGCTGGATCCTATTCACATCACAGTGAATTACTAAACCTTTAATTTACTTTTGATTTAAAAAAAATTCAAGGGAAGGAGAGGCAATGCATACACATGGGCAGAGCGTTTTAAACGCAATACAAACATGTGAAGATGATACTATGCATTCTATGAGCTTATTTTTTCTTTTTTAGATTCCAAATAGACTAAAATCAGGTTCACATGCTAGAAAAAGCTTTCATTGCTAGATGGAAAGAAGTACCATGTGCCAGACAATCAAATAACCACTCTTGCTGGTTTCAAGATTGATGTTAGACTGAGTTAACACTTCTCCACAGATGTTTTTGGGCAGGAGAAAATGAAGCATGAAGACAAAGTAGTTTCCTAAATTGCAAAGATAAGGAACATAAATTTTATCTTAAAACGTGGTCTTGCACCATGAAAGTGAAATTATTCTCTAAATCTATTGACAGTACTACTCAGCTGGCAAAATCATATGAAGCCACAAACTCAAATGGCCATCCAAGTTCTATAATAACCACTCACTTCAAAATTCAATCCTCTACTTACTTCCCCACAAAATATCCCTGCAAATAAATAACACATTTCCCAGAAATAGGTGTAATAGAATTGTCATAAAATGGAATACTACATTTGTTCATTCTACACAAACACGCAGAGATTGAGAGTAAGCTTATACTAATTCTTCTGAAGAACACCAGCTCTAACATACATAATGAGTCTGTCAAGGGTAATAAAATCAGAGAAAGCAACATTTCAAAAATTTTATGGGTTCCTTCTGGATGAAAAACTTGATGAAAAAACAGTTTCAAAAATAGAGCTGTAAATTAAGGAGGAGACAACAGGCAAGTTTTTTTGATAAGAAAAAGGGAAGGGTGGAAGAAAGGTATTTTATTACACAGTACTCACATCAGACTTGGTGGTGTAGCCATGGGTAATGGGTTAAGAGAAAGAAGTAAGAAATAAAACAAGTACTTTGATCAACCACAGCATCAACTCTGCGCACCTCACCTCTACGTTCCTGTTTATCAAGGCAGGACCAAGACTTCCTCCAAGTCAGCTCAGAAGAAGCCAACACAATATCAAACTGAATTGGCAATCTTCAGACAAAAGAAGGAAACAAACTCCCCCTGATTTCTTCTTTCAGTGGAAAGAAAGGAGATAGAAGAAATAGATTTTCTGCGTAAGAGTCAATACAAGTTAAAA
The DNA here is from genome assembly GCF_951394365.1 of Tetrao urogallus. NCBI lineage: Eukaryota > Metazoa > Chordata > Aves > Galliformes > Phasianidae > Tetrao > Tetrao urogallus. Next base: position 81,258,029 of record NC_136815.1, on the reverse strand, counting down.
ATACTCTTTAGGAACTCAAACCTTTATGCTCCCGAGAGTCTGGATCACATATGAGAGGCAAGAGGGCAGTGGGTACAAAATGCGCTGGGAAAATTCCAGTTTGATATAAGAGGAAAAATTTATACTGTGGGAATAATCAATCATTGGAATAACCCATCCAAGGATACAATGGATTCTCCGCACTTGAGATTTTTGAGATTTAGCTAGACAAAGTGTTAGACAATCTTGCCTAGGTCTTGGTTTCAACATGAAAGGTTAGACCAGGTGATCCCCAAGGTCCTTTCCAACCTGGGCTTTTCTATACATTCTATGTCTGCAAAAACTTTAAAAAAAAAAATGCTTAGGTGCAACTCAAAAAAATAAGGAACAGTGCTTTATCAATTCCCTTTCCTGGACTGCAACACAAGCAGAGGCTTAAGTTTGTGATCTTGAAGGAAGCTGTCACCAACTGTTATCACAAAGAGGTTCAAAAAGTGGCTGATATTTCTGATGCCCCTGCCTATGGGTGACTCTTTTCCAGTCAAGAGACGCGCAGTCAACTAAGGGCAGATAATTTCTCTCCCAACCCCAACAAACAGCTCAACTTACGTGCCAGGACCTTTACACAAGCCTCATAAAGCCACGGGGTGGCTTTACACTTTACAATCAGAGCTCCTCTCCTTGTACAGAAGGAGGCTGAATCACCACAAATTTTGGGGGGAACTCGGGTCCTCCATCCTATCACTTATTCCCTTTTAAACTTATCAGCAGTATTTTTGACATGCATTTTTCTGGATGTGCCATGACCACACAGCTGTGGGTATCTGTACAAAATGTTGTACAAACATTCAGTAATACCTTTTTCTAAAAACCCACAGCTCCACACCGGCTCTATATCTGATCAGCCAGAGCAAAATTTCAGTGGCTGCCAGTGGAGTATCTCTGGAATTAAGCAGCTCTGACAACCTGCTATTATGTTTACACTGGGCAGGGCAGACCACAACAAGAATGATAATAAGCCACATTTGTCTCATTTTCTATTTATTTGGTCACCCGTTTTTTGTCTCTGTGAGTATATCACATACATATAGGTAAATACGTGAATGTGCCAATGTAATCTCTAGAGTGAGACGAAGGTAACTCAGAAGTTGAGATATAAACCTTCAGCTTGGATTCAGCTCACATTTCTGTCACAGAGAGCAGTCACTCAAACCCATTTGCTTCCTCATTTCCCATTAATTTCATTTAATCTGAAACACTGACGGCTTTACCTTCAGTTACCTGCCTAAATCAGGAGAGGAGGCTCCCCCTGCAGCCAGTCACAGAAAGAGGCTGCCGGTAGCATGATCCAGAAACCCTGAGTCATGCCTTCAAAGTATGGTGGTAGACCTCCTGTCTCTGTGGCTATATAAGCACTGCAGGAAATCAGACTTTCTTGCTGAGGCAGCTAACGCCATTGTCTACAGTATGCATGCGTGTGTGTCAGTCTCCTGTGCTCTTCAGTTCCAGGCCATAAAACAGGGATGATGACACTTTCCTATCTCATAACCATCTTGGGAGAACAAGCACAGAAAAGACTGGGAGACATCCAGGTACTGCAGCAATGTGGTTGCATAGGAGACAGACAGTGACCTAAAAAGAACAGATTTCAAACACTGAAAGGTTTGTGATGGGGAACTGTGAAGCTTGCTCTGCAGACTTAAATCTCTTTGCTGTACGTACTATGTGGGAAGAACTGCAGCCCACCCAGCATCCCCCATGCTCGTTTTTATCCCATGTTCTTGGGAGGCTCCAGCTGTTCAAGACAGCAACAGACCTCTGCAACTTCAATTTCACCTTGAAGCATTGCAGAAATGTATTTTAAATGCATTATGTTTGCCCTTATACGCTCTATCCATATACACACATACAGTTCTAACTATTTCAAGGTCCCCACAGAGAGCTGTTAGCATAGACAGAACATGGGTCTGCATACTATTTAAGCCACATGCACCATCTGCTCCAAAATTTTAATGTAATTTACCAGGCAAAAGCCAAACAGGAAAAAAAAACCTGCTAGATGAACGATATTAAATTTCCCCTTCCCCAAAACACCTCCTGCTGATTGATATATGAAACCAATTCACCCTTAAATAAAATTGGATTTAAGAATATGTTCATTAAAAAAAAAAAAAAAATCAACCCCCCCTCTATGTCAGACAAGGTAACACTGACATAATTTTATTACTAATTAATTACTAATTTACTGCCCATGAAGACTGTCCAAACCCAATAACCCCTTTGCAAAAAAAAAAAAAAAAAAAAGAAAAAAGAAAAAAGAAAAAAGAAAAAAGGAGTGGGCAGAGTATGTCCTTAAATATGTACTTACAGTTGTTAATTCCCTTCGTACAGTTTTGAAGATCTTCAATAAATGATTAAAGAAATATTTATTTGCTGCAGCGTTACAGCCAAGCAAGTTGGACATGTCAAGACGTGGATTTGGCTGAAGGTGGCAGCCCTGGGCCAAGTACTGCTTAAATTTTGGAATAAAGTCCTGCTGCTGATCAATAGCAAGGCTTCCAAAAGCAAAACAAGCTTACGTGTCAAGAATCAGGTTTATCCAAGGAGTTCACTGATGACAAATAAGCTTCCACCTCTTAAAATAAAAGTAACGATATGCAAAAGCTGTGGTAAACTCCTTTCTTTCTGGTCAACAGTGTTCATTCACAGTGACATTTAGCCAAGGCTGACAATTTCCTCTCTTCATGGAAAGCATACACAAAATTGATAAGAAGTACAGCAGCAGGAAAGCTGCCTTTGTTATAAATTCAGGATATCACACACAATTTGAAGGCCAAGACTACACAACTGTTTTTAAAACTGCAACTGTATGCAAACCGCTGACATAAAGATCTCATCAGGGCCTTACTGAAGGCCCAGGACCTACTCATTTCCTCACTAAAGCCATGACCATCTCCTGCCCATACCAGGGAAAAAATGAATTAAAAAAAGGGAGGGAGCCGTTTCTTAAGATTGTAAACACCAATGTTACTTTCTGATGTGGAAGGAAAAGAAGTGTATATGTGCCACAAAAAGGTCTTTCCAGCTCTTCCTACCGATAGGTCAAATATGGCTGCCCTCACAATTTATAACCCTAGGAAACAAAACACCAACCTGAGCTCACACCCAGAACCAAACATCAGCGCTGCCGAACACCCAGCAGTGCCCAAAGGGTTCATCTCCCACAGTTCTCATACAAAGCCTTCCTTCGTTTTTCAATTTAAGGCTCATTAAAGGTAAGTAGTGCAAAAGGAATGCTAAGAACCCTCAAAAAAGGGAAAAAGAATGCAAACTTTTTATGCTGGTGTATAAAAAAAAACTGTATGCCCACAAACTGAACAGTAGATGTAGGCCTCCTATGATGAAATCCTGGAAAAGATGCAGGTAAGAGTGATCACAAACATATGGATCAGCTCCTACACAGGAGGTGCCTGTATGATAGCATCCTTTGGCCTGGGAAGAAATAACTAGCAAGAGTTACAAATCGCGAGTGGCATAAGCAGGGGAAAGAAATTATTACCCACGTCTCTTCTCATTGTAACTGGTAGATCACAAGGTCAAAAGAAGATGCTGTAGGTTTCCTGGGACTCAGAATAGCACTTAACAAATTAATGGAAGCAATAAAAACAAAGGTATTGTTTTCACCTCAGGAAGCTGAGAGCTGCGAGTGTGTATCAGAACATCCGTGTCCTATTTCACTCTTTAAGCATCTGCCTGTGATACCATACAAGACAGCATACCAGGACATGTCCAACTTAGGTTTGATCTGATATGCCATCCTGGGGTTATTTCCCTGAAGAACATCAGAAATTCAGAAACATAGGAAGAGAGCCTTACTAAAAATTATGGAATTATCCTGTCTCTTTTTCTTTTTGTTTTTTTCTTCAATTGGGAGATTTTTTGTTTCTTGGTTTGTAAGGTAAAATTGAGTTGTCAAATGTTCATGTTTCTGTCCCAAGCTAACATACTCTGCAACAGCGAGCACCAAGAACATTGCCATTGATTTCAATCAGCAAAGAACCACACCCTAACTGCTTCCAATTTCACAGGTACCTTTTTTCCTTCCACATCAGAAACACTGGTGTTTACAATCTTAAGAAACAGCTCCCTCCCTTTTTTTAATTCAAGCAACACCATGACCACAGCCTCTGAGTAAGCAGCATCCTGTATTCAAAAGTTTTAATCGTGTAATTCCACACAGATCTGGGAACTTCAGCACCCACCAATGAACACAATATTTGTGAATCCTGAATGGTAAACTCCTGCAGCACAGAAATAAATACCTTATGTGATGTTAACTGATATTCATTTCCTCATCTCCTCTTCACAAACCAAAAACTGAGAGTACTTGCTACTATACTGTGAAGTTTCTGTGTTTTTCTGCTGTTATCCAGAATAAAAATAACTTTGCTTTATATTAAAAAGTGTCTACAACATTCCTATCAAAGCCACATATGTAGGCACAGTTTAAGATGAAAAAAGAGCACATAAAAATGAAAAAATTACACAGTAAGTTAGATTTTATACATATCAAATACCAGATTACAATAGTGATCCCCCATGTTCATATTACCATATAACTGTTCAACTTTAGCACTGTCAGCCTTAGGGGAACATTAACATCAATCCCTACAATTCCATGCATCTTTGCAGTAAGTGCCTATTTTTTCAACAACACTATAAAACAGTCACAGGGTGCATGTGCTGCTACTTCTTTTAAGAATAGTAAATATCACCGTTAGAAATAGTAAATATCTCCATGTTCCCATTTGGCAAGAGGAGGCTTCCCTTACAGCAAACAAGATTATTTAGTAGCTGAATTGGCTTTACTGCAAATGCTAGTTATGCTGCCTAGCAGATTTTATTTGCCAGCGCACACAGTAAGGCAACTGAACCTTTACTCACTGTTAACACAAACTCAGGATGGTTTAGATGAACAGACCATCCCCACTATGCAGTGAACAACTAAGAAAGAGGCTTGCTACCCCTCACTGGGCAAATCCTAAATTCACTTAAAAAATTAGAAATATTAGTGAAACTTCAAAGTGGTGTAAAACACTGTGGAAGTTGCATATGACGTATGGTCAGGTTGTGGTTGGACTTGGTGGTCTTTAAGGTCTTCTCCAACCTGAGCAATACTACCACCAAAAAAAGGGCTACTTTGCTTTGCTGCCTCTCATATTTTGGTTCTTTATCACATCTACACTGTGCAGATCTATGTAGAAACTAGAAATGTAGTGTGTTAAGAAGCATACAGAGGGAGAAAAAAAAAAAAAGAGAAGCCTACAGAGTACCTTCACAGACCTCAAAAGGAAAGAGTACAGCAGGTCAACAGGTAAGGCAGAGTACTTGCAATACATTTAAACAGATTCACCAGTTTTTCCTTATCACAAATTCATTTCTATTTACATGTACTAAATGTCTTTATCACATTCTATTTAAAAGTAGCTAAAAGCAAACAAAGGTTCCTTCATACACTTACTAAAGCATCAGAAAATTTAACAAAGTACTATTATTTTCTGAAAATAACAAATTTAGCACCAACTCCATAGAGGCATTAGAGCAAGAATGGAATTCTACAATTAACACTAAAAATCTGACTAACAATCTGTCAATATCATCAAGATTTGCAGCATGGGGAGGGTAAGGGTCACCCCAAAGAACTACAGAGAAGATGAGGCAGGGAGATGTCACTGCAATAGGACTTTTGGTCAGCATAAAGAAACAGCTCCTCATGGTCCAACATCCCAGCCCCGACGCAGGACTTTGTCTTGTAATCCAACCACAAAGCTTCATCAGTCCTTTGTTATCATAGGTACCCAACTGAGACAGGGGAGGTTTAGTTAGATATTAGAAGGAAGTTTTTCACACACAGCGTGATGACACACTGGAACAGGTTGCCCAAGGAGGCTGTGGATGCCCCATCCCTGGAGGCATTCAAGGCCAGGCTGGATGTGGCTCTGGGCAGCCTGGTCTGCTGGTTGGCAATCCTGCATCTAGCAGGGGGTTGAAACTAGATGATCATTGTGGTCCTTTTCAACCCAGGCCATTCTATGATTCTGTGATCTAAGAAACAGAACAAAACTGGGAAATAAACAAGTAAACCAACTGTGCTGGCTGTTTAAATTACAGCCATCATCGATCAACAGGCACATGCACTTCTGCTCTGACTGATTGTTTCTGATTGCCTTACAAACCACTCTTATATCCACAAGCAGTAACAAAAAAAAAAAAAAAAAAGGGAAGTGAGGATTTTGAAGGCAAAAGCTATCTTCCTTTCCCTTATAAAAATATTTTCTCTTGGAATGAAAAGTCATGCTTGCTAGCAAATATATTACAGAAACGTATTTGAACAGTACATCAAGGAAAAAAACCATAAAACAAAAATCTTGAATGCCAAGATATGAAAAATATTATGGATGACATAAAAAAAATTAAGATTTCTGCAAAATCATCAGTTTATTTGCCAGTTTTTTATCACCAAGCTGTGCAGTACACCATAAAAAGATCTTTCTGTATTTACCTGGTGAACTGGCACACCACTGAAATATTCCTTCAGCACAAGGCTAGCCATCCAAAAATGAGTAATGTTTCTTTCATTCAGCCCCACGGAGGTGTTTTCCAGTGGAGTCCTTGAAGAGACTGAGATGCGAACAGGCAATCTGCAATGCCTGTCCTGGGCATCTGACAAAGGAGACATACAGAGCAGCAAGGCGTAGGCACCAGCATTTAGTCCCTCATAAAGGGAAATACATCTGTAGCATGAGCCACAGCACTGAGGACAGATGTTAGACAACGTGATACTTACCTGAGGTAAAGGAAGTTTGTTATTAGTGAACAATCTGTAGGAGAAGAAAACACTAGTGTTCCTCCATAAATAGATTACAGACTTACGTTACGTACTCCTGAGTAGCCCACCCTGCTTTCCTTTGTAAATATCCATTTATTCATCATAATGCTGCTTCTTATACAGGTGAACAGGCAGTATTTGGAATAAATGCTGCAAAGACAGAACTGTTTGGAAGCCACAGGCCTCCTTCCCAAGTTTGATATATCTCTTATTCCTTGTTGATCTGCACTGGTTCGAAACTGAAAGCTTTAAAATTAAAACTTTGGTCTTTCAAAGGCTTGAAGGCATGAGACCAAAGTAATAGTTAATACCCACTGATTGTGGAAGCTGGAAGTGCTAGGGATGTTCCAAACATAGCAGATAAGAAACTGTTCAAGCGTAAGACGGTTTTGAAGAACACCACAGTCCTGATAGCAAAAAAAGATGAAGGAGATAGGAAAGAATTTTCACCTTCCTCGTTTTCCACAGAAAATCCTCTTTCTGGATTTCTGCTTTTGGGCAAAGGCAACTTGCTGCCACAGCACACACACTCAAAAACCTACAAGTTAATAAGAGCAAACTTAGCTTCACCATAAGCAGGTGCAACTTAGCATGCCAGGAACCTACTGGGGTTTCAAACTGTTGTAAAAAAAGATAAAAGAAAAGAATGTTCCATGCAGCAGAAGACAAGGAAGACTTACACAATGGAAAATGTGAACTATCTTGTCCACATTGTCACTCTAAAACAAATTAGCTGTTAGCCAATACAAGTTATGACCACACTTCTTCCTCACTTTCAGCAAACAGATATCAGTGCTTCAATAAATGAGATTGATATGCATTAGACTCAGCTTTAGTAGCTGCCTATTTTCACAGAGTTACCAGAGGGAGTAGAAAAACAGAAGTGTAGTGGCAGAAAGTGCAACTCCTTTGAAAAATATCTTGCTAATAAAGGAACCTTTCCTTTTTCTGCTGCTGTTTCAATTAATAATACAGTCATTCAAAAGCTACAGTTGAGTTATTAAATTCATGTTTTCTTGGACAACTAGAATTATGATTAATATTTAGGAGAGTTTTGGTGCAGGAGACTAATTTTCAAGGCCATAATTCGGGGGGGGAAAAACTGCTGAGGCACATTAAATTGAAAACACTGCCTGCTGTAGAAACCTGCCTGCTGGCATTTCATGCACATTCATTCACATCCAAACATGTCCAAACACATTCAGTGGTGGTTTAGAGGCCACAGTTTAGCTCTCCACCCATACATCAAGGGAACCTAAACATAAGAAGGGAGCAACATAAAAGCTTTAAAATAAGAAAGCCTGGCCATTAGCATACTACATCTGATCAAAATAATATTACACAGTAGCCTTCCACTTCTGAAGCTGATCAGAACCTCTATTGTGTTTACCACCTCATGAACCTGAGAAAGATCATTAGCTTAAGGCATTAACACAATGGGGAGAAACTCTAGAGGTGGATTCATCTTTTTTAAAGGAAGATGATCGCATTAAATATATGCAAACTGATGAATATAAGCAGTGCCAAATAACTGGGGCGTTTATTGTTACTGTACTTGGACCAAGAGAAAGAATTCAGGACACGTTAAAATACAATAGATCTGCAAATTAACTGCAACAAAATCAAGGGAGTATACCATGACTATCTGAAAGTATGCTTGTAAGAATTACACAGATCATATTCCAGAATGCTCCCACACTCAATAAATAGTACTGAAAGACACTGAATGACAGATGCCCGAGTGCTGCCCTGTGCAGGACTACTGTCTGTCAGTCAGTAAAAAAACAAGTATGTTAGATTTTCACTGTGAAAATAATCAGAAAAACTTGTCAGTTTCCCCTCTCTTTCCTTTGTACTCATATATAAGTTTCAGAAAGCAAATCATCAGGTGACATTTCTTTGTAATAATTCCAATTAAAATAAATGATGCTGCTCTTACAGCAGTTTACAACCACTGCATTAGTAATGAATCTGAGGATAAAAAAATGAAAACTAAAAAGCACCCTACCTTTACCCAGCAACCAAATAGCAATATGAAAGAAGTCACTTTTCTCTTTCTACACATTAGAGATACAGGAGCACTCTCATATTCTAAATACTAGGGGATGTTATTTGATTATAAAACTAAAATCTTCACTGTGCATACACATGACTCCCCTTGGAAGAAGGAAAAATGCACACCCCAATTCATCAGTTTCTCTTTTAAAGCCAAGATCCATCTGTCTCCTTCTTGCACAAAGCAAAAGCCAAGCTCTCTGTTTGCAGGCTCGGGCTCACGCACTCAGAGGTAATGCTCAAATCACAGCATGCAAGCTCTGCGTTCCACCTGAGGACTATTTGTGGCAGCTGCTAACAGAGATGCCTGCACTCACCGGGAGAGAAGGGGGCATTTCAGGCTGTGAAACTGATTGCACTGGAAGTGTTTGCTAATAGAGATGTCAAGAAATTAAAGGAGTTTCAGTACCTGAGTTAACCAGCTGTTGTTCCATGACGCCACAGCCCAGGACCTCCAGCCATTCTCCTTGGAAGTTGATCTCCATCTCAAAGGAAGGGTGAGTAAATGGGAAGTAGCAGTCTACCCATCTGACTTGCAGTCCTGTAGCAGGTTTAAAAAAAATAAAAGGTGTATGCATAAAAGGCCATCCCTCCAATTACCCGTAAAACTCACGCTTCAACTAATGACACCAATTACAGCAATCCAGAGAAAAAAATTAGCAAACAAACGAATTTACAACACTTGTGCAAGGTGATAAAACTTGTGGGGAAAAAAATGACCACGTCTTTCCTAATATGAAAAACACTTTGTGCAATTCAAGCATCCTTTGAAACCAAATCAATCATTTGTCAAACTCTGGCAACCACCTGGCATAGAATGAAAATGAGCCAAAATCTTTGGAAAGTCAGTGATTTTGTTGTTCTCTGTACCAGCATGTAATTTTTTCTGTGAGGAGAAGGTGCTCAAGTCTTACATTGGCGAGGCAAGAAATTTTTTTCATCAGACACTACTTAAAATACATAGTTATTCTTTCTGCATATGTTTAAATACGAAAATTAAAAACAGATCAATGCACAGACACACATTTACAGTATTATTAAGGTATGCTCTATGCAAACACAGGCAGAGAACTCCAGACCTGAGGAGATCCCAGGAGCCTTAAACTTGGTGAAGTGCAGGAGCTCCCCATACATCTGAAGTCCCACTGAGCAGGGATGAGAATCACCTGATATCGCAGAGCAGTGGAGCCAGAAAAGGGCAATTCTGCCAAACACAGGGCTGTTGTCAAAGCTCTTATTATAACTGATGGGTTTTAGTTCTTATAATCGTTTATGGAGCATTCTTACCCTGAACAATTTTCTTTAGCCATTAAGTACAAGGAAAAACAGATCTCAGAAACAAGAGACAAAAAACTGGAAGATAACTGAACTGCTCATTTTCCAGGTAATGCCTTAACCCCAAGATCATCCCTCTCTTCAATTAAGCCAAATCCCAATCAGTGTAAGAGTTGTTGACAATTATACAGGCCACTCTTTAAAACAAGGGGCAGAGACGAGGTTCTTCGGGTGAAAGCAAATATTAGCACCACAGTTTGGTCTGAGGGGCTTTTTTTGGATCTGTTTCATATAAGGAACTTAAAACGTGCAATTGCATGATTTACTTAGAGAATTTTTCCAAATTAAAACATGTGCTGTAGCCTCAAGAATTAGATTTTCTTTGATCATTTCCAAAATGGTAAATTGGTCTACAGAAACAGTTACAAGAAAAGCAGGTATGTGCAGCCTAAAGTGACAGTCACAAAGTGTTTTTCTAGAGGTAATGAACTTCCAAATGGAGAGGCAGAACACATTTGGAAGAATAAATACAGTAAGACTTCCAAATTTTCTTTCCTGTCCTAAAAAACAACATCAGGATTCAGATTTATTTGAATCTTCTTTGATAATTTTACACGCAGAATTCAGAAAATTGAAAATATTAGCAATTGTACCATTCATAATTGCACTGTGACTTACAGCCACCACTTCACTGCTTTTTATGTCCGTGTAACAATGAAAACGTTGCACAGATGTAAACTGAAGCATATACAACCATATCATACATGGAAAACATGTTTTAAACTTTCCTAACTTTATACAAATGCTTGTAACCCTGGGACTGTAGAAGCCATCATTCACTGTAAAGCACCGGACACAAAATATTTCCATTTAATTCGCAAAATTTGCAACTGCAGCAAGAATTACATTGAATATTTAAATAGTTTGATATTCAGAAACAGCATTCGGAGTGCAGTTTTTTTTTTTTAAATCTAATTACTTCAAAATGAAGCTCAGGAGAAAAAAAAAAAAAGCATTTCTCTGCTCTTTATTTTTAATTAAAATTAATTTTAAACAAAAGTTTATTTTGAGTATTAAGGCAGATAAGTACTTTTCTTAAGGGACATTTGTTTTCAATGTAAGTAAGCAAAAAAGAAAAAACAAACTGAATATGGCAAAACAAATTCAAAGGAACAAACAGCTCTCACCTTCATTTTGCTCTCTAAATTAACAGTGAAGCCCCATATGATACAATAATTTTATCCATATATTAGCCAGGACAGCTGGTAATACCTCCTTTTTTTTTTTTTTTTTTTTTTTTCCTACAGTCTTCTTTGAGAGTCCTGGCTCTGGAAGACTTTCCTGAAGAGCAGAGGGCTCACCACTAACACTGAGCCTCTCCACAGAGCATCACAGAATAAATGGTTACATTTATTATTTAGACACAAAATATTGCCTTGCTGTTCAACATATTCCCAAGGAATACAGGACATTGCTTGCACTCAGCAAATTAAAACACTAAAAGCTTATAAAGGATTACAAAGATTAGGCTTTCTGTAGTACTAGATAATTTACTTGATAAGCCCTGATTTATTTCTTCATATAAAGATAATGGCTATCTTAGAAAAAATGATCTTTAGTAAACATTTTAGGAGGCCAGGAGATGCATATCTGACTTACAAACCCAGAGGGATATTTAAACAGGTACAATACGGAATCTAACCAGATTCCAATCACTAGATAAATACTCATCAGTTTAATCAGTTCAAAGATAGACCTACATTAACTTAGTTCACAGCCCCACGCTGTCCATGGGACTCCTTCCAGTGCGCACGTATCTGTTAGCAATCTAAGTGCTGCATCGCCAGTGAGGAAGGAAAAAATGAATAGTTACTGTAATTGATGAGTAGTAAGTAAAAAATTAGTCCTGGCTTGCACTTACAACTAATGGTTATTATTAAACTAAGAAAGTATCTGTTAGTGCTAGCCTAATTGAGTCTCCTAGTGAAAAAGTCTTAACCAAAGGCACTAAAAAAGAGAACAACCAACCCACAAAAGCAGGGTATTGCCACTGCATAGTGTAATATTTTCCCATAGCAAAGAGGAGCTGGCTGCTCACAAACTTATGTTAGCTCATGTTTTTCAAAAGTCATCAGCCAGACCATTACGTCATCAATAATTTCTTTTCACAACTCTTTGCATTCACAGATGTCAATGCAAGCTACAGAGATATCAGTGCAACAGAGTGCAAGAGACGAGCAGAGCATTAGACTTAAATGACATTTGGTGGCTGCTTCGTGAGAGCTAAAAATGACAGAACTGTTCATCAAAATATGACATTACTTATCCATTCAACCTTCTGTTACAGATACCTAGGAATTTGTTACATAAAGAAGAAAATAATAAACCACAGGAGAAAGAAAACTTCAGTGAGGAAAATCTAATAAAATACTACAAGACGATTTCAACATGTTTAGGGTCTATATGTTGGTTGAACACCCAGAAATCAGTATGATCAACTTTGAACTCAAATCACTTCACAACTGAACTTGGCCAGGCAACTGACCTTCACTACAGAAGGATCTGCTCTCCACAACCTCCACTTCTCAATTTGCCTTATCCCACCCAGCAGGATAAAAGCAACACTCATAAAGGCTGTTCTTTTCACAGAAATTGGATGGACATCTGAGAACCACTTATCAACTCCCTGGATTATTTTTGTTTGTTTCTTTGTTTAAATTTTAATGGGGATTTGCTCTCTCCTTATGACCGAACAATTTCTTGGAAACACAGAAACTTCCCTAATATGATAAAAATGAGAGCAACAGCTTGCTAGTTACACTTGTTCATTCCAATACACATGGAATTCACAGCAAACACTGAAAAGAATACCAAACTGCTAAAGAGCAAAAGTTTAAGCAAAAACAGCAAGAGAACTGGTTTGGAAATGGGTACTCAAAAACTAGTATACTTGAGGAATATAATAAGACACACCTTTAGTTAATAATTGGAACGGAACCTGGACCTTACTGCCTATAAATAAGGGAGGCTTATTTGGAGACACCATTGTCAAAAGCAGCCTTGACTACAGTGACAGTAAAATCACAAACTTTAAGATCTTAATGGTCAAGAAGAGATCAAGGAGCAAAAAAAGAATATAAAAATAAAAAATAAAAAAAGATGGTGAAATATTAAAACAGCTTGGTTAAACAGTAAGGTATATAGCGCATCCAAATGCAAAGAAGTAGTATATGAGAGATGGAAAAGAGAAGAGACTTCCAGAAAAGGTAAACCAATATTGCCTGGGAACACACAGATGCTGCTAGGAAGGCAAAAGCCCATCTGGAGCTCCAACTGGCTTGGGATGTCAAGAATAACAAGGAAGCATCTGTATTTCAGTCAATAACAAACAGAAATACAAGAAGAAAAGGCTGTGATACTCTACACTTTTTACTTTGGTCTTCACAGGTAAAGTTAGCCTCCAAACCTCTACACCAAGAAGCAGTTACAAAGAAACTGAAAAACTAAGGGGGTAGAGATAGGGCCCAGTCACACAAATTAAACATATATATGTTAATGGGACATTATGGGATGTATCAGAGAGCGATGAGGCAAAATTAAAAATATTCTGTAAAGTAAAAAAATGAAAATTTAAAGACAGCTATCAAAAGATAACTTTAATTATGTGTGTCTCAGGCCACTTGCACTGAACCTATCTTGTATGTCTTGTGCCTAGCATGAAGCTTGCTTCTTTGAGTATTACTGTCCTGTTCTTATTGATGGCTCAGAAAATCAAGAAAGTGAAGGAGAGAGAGCTTCACATGTACACAGATGAGGGGAAAAAAGAGACATAATCATATTTCAATCACTATCTATATGTCTTGCTTTTGTGTCTGCAGAAAACTATTGTGTGCATGAAGGCACCTACTTTCAGACTCTAAATCCACAATCATTTGTTTTTAATGTATTTCTAGCTATTATGTGGATGGTAGACAAATAAGTAATAACCAACAGACATAATGCTTAAAGTGCAGCATCTGTCAACAGCCAGAGCAGGATATCACTACAGTTTCAGATATCACTAATAAAACCTAAAAATTGCCACTTCAACAACATCTTCAGCATCTGAGGTTCATCTGAAAATACAGTTCTTCCTATTACTCACTTTAATCCTAATTTTGGTATGCATCAAAAGGCTGCTGCTAAGCAAAATATAACTACAAGGAAAACTGATCTTGGGAACCTAAAACAATTATGTGCAGGTGGGATTAAACAAAACTGGTAGAAGTCTCCCTTGCTGTAAGCTATACTTTAGGATATCAGAAGAATATTCAAAGAGTCATAGACAAGACTTGCTACCATCATCAATCTACTCTTGGAACTACTGCTCTAAATTCAGTGGGCATCTTAAAAGAGCTTTGAAAGCAGCCAGCGTTCTCCATGCATTCTAATACTATTCACTATTTCTTCAACAGAAAAATGAATCAGTTTAGAAGAGCAGCCTCTTTGCCAGGAAATAGCATTTGGGCAGCAATTTTAACTCATGCCATTCATAAATTCAGCAGCTACTGAAACCAAAAGCAGGTATTTCTGAGGAGAGGATATTTCATTCTTACACCCTGAAATTCATTACCCTTCCTCAGTCTATGCTTAGTACCGAACAATTATTTTTCAGCTGACAGCATTTCCATAACAAGGCAGCACGTACACATACATATGTCTCCTGTCAAGCTCCTTGCTGTCACGTGAGAGCTTGTAGATGGATCAGTTGTGTCCCTACCTGTTCTCACACTCGTTATGTTCTTGACTCACTGGCATAAGCAAAACTAACTAACTAAAACCTCTTCACTAACACTTGGCTCACAGTTTTGTGTGTGTCAGTCTTTAGGAAAGCTAAGAGATGGGTATGCATGGTCTGTTGGGCTGTGTTCAGTAGTTTTATAAGTTACACGTATAAAAGTACTGAAGTCCATGTAAAATACAGACTACAGCTGAAAGGCCAATCGATATCCAGATACTCAGACATTAAAACACTCATTGATGAAACTCTGATAAAACGTTAGATGAAAACATAAATATGAATGAAGCCTCATAAAATTACTACTGTGCTATCATTAAGACACATGGCTGTTTCAGAATGTCAACATCACCCCTAGGTCTCTTGTTTTCATTATACAGCAAAATCTCTATGGAAAGTATGGCCGTCTATAGATATCAGAAGAGCAGGAAAAAAAGTGCAAAGAACCTACCATCACCAAAGATGTGAGTCATGAGCTTTGTGAGCACTTGTTTCAGATTGAACTCCACCAGCCTCACTGCCTCCATGGTGTGACATTCTTGTTTGTGCGCAGTGCGATGCCCTTGCTCAAACAACTGGAAACTTTCACCATCTTTAATACTGGAGAATAACTAGAAAAAAACACAATAGAGTTTGGCATCAATGACCTCTCAAAACAAAAAGAGAAAATGAAGTTTTACTGATTTAAGGGGAATCTTACCTGCCAAGCCTGCACCATGGAAAACAAATGTAAAGAATGATTTTACACAAACTCTGTTCACTAAACACTCTGACACATAATTATCACAGGAACAGAAATATTCAAGTAAGATTTCTTTTATTGCAAGAATATGATTAGCTACAGAAAAAAAATAATTGATAAAGGAAATAGAAAAGTTATCATGCAAAACAAAGCATACTGTATAGTATATGTTAAATTTAACCCAGCAACTACAATATGCAATGGCATTAATCAGAACTTCCAACGTTTTTAAAAATTAAATTACTGACCTAAAATAAATACTTCCCTTCCTTTCAATCCCCCCCCCCCCCCCCAAAAAATCGTCTTTTATAGAAGTTGTAATCAAACTAACTTCCAAAAACATATTTATAGTTTAATGGGACCAGAAGCTGCCAATATTTGATTACCCTTCAGTACAGTTTATTTGTAGAAGGACTACCATCTTCCTGCATTTTCCCACATACGGCACCTGTCATGCAGGAATTTTGCTGACAGGGAACTGAAGGATTCGTGGTTTTGCTCTGAGGTTTCCAAATTACAAAGCACATGGGCAGGTGATCCTCCTTATTGGAGATGGACCAACTTGTCCTTCATGCAGAGGCTGCTCCCCACTACATCTGCTGCAAGATGAAGACTTCTGATTTCCTGTACAACTTCATACATTTCTGTACAGGAAGTCCCAGCCAGATACACACTGGTCATTCTAAATGCTCTCAAAGAGACCAGTAAAACACTCTCACTAAGTCACATCCTCAGACATTCTGTGTCTCATTGAGACAAGCAGACAGTTCTACATAGCAGAGGATTTTGTTGGAAATCCTTACAGCTACATAGCTCTTAATTCTGGAGAGTAGGGAAATCTAATTGTGAAAGTGCTTCCAGTGTCCTTTTCTACCCCTCCTCATCCACCTTCCACATTAAATCTATCACACATAGAAAGGAAAAAAAAATAACACAGAATACACATATTGATATTTTCTGCACATTGCACCTGCAAGCATAACTAGCTCTTATTCAAGAGTTGCCATGAACTGCATCTTAACAATCCATGGATGTGCACAGAAGTTTTAGTTGCAGCTTGACTTCTTCAGTGCATGAAATGCTTATAAAAAGTACAAACGAACCTCTAGTAGTTTACAAATGCTGGCCGCAATTAAATGACTAATTTACAGTACATTTTACACACACAACGCATGCAGAAGGAGCTTGAGCACAGTACAGAAACTAGCAGCCAAATGGATACAGGGATTAAAAAAAAAAAAAATAAACACAACCCATCAGCAGCATTTAGTTTTGTACTGCTAGTCAGGAGAATCGACTGGCAGATTGAGAAAACACTTTCAATTTAATCTCCTTAGCGCACTGCAGAAAAATGCAAATTATGAAGCAAACAGAGAAATACATACTGAAACAATTAGTCACCAGTCTAACAATAATGTCTTTACTAATCAAAAGGCCACAGCCTGACAAAACTAGGCATTAGGCTGTTAAATGGAACACTCTATTCAAGTGCTCACCTGAAAGATTAAGGCCTCTTCCTCCATACTGGCACTACTTCTACACAGTCTGGAAGATGCAAATGACACCTACCCTACAATTAAGTTACTATCAGCAAGGCAGACTGACCGTCAACCATCTGGCTTTGAACACCAGAAGTTATTCTCAAAAGTCTGTCATAGCCCCACAAATAAGTAATGGATTTGTCGTAAGCTTCTGTAGTAGCCAATGGAAAGAAACTGGCTCCCTTGTGGCCATTTGGCATGGTCATGTTGGGCTCCTGCTCTGAGCTGCAAACTATAGGCAGCTTTTTTCTTTTTTTCATATGAATTAAAGAGACTATCCTCAATAAACTCTGGAGAACAGAGGAAACTACGGGATGTTAGAAGTTGCAAAGTTAGCTCAATAATTAAATGCTGCATGGAGAGATGTCCTGGCGCATAGATAGGGGCAGGGGTACTTGGGGCACCAGTATCAAACCATGTCGGGTCCCACAGGCTATGGAAGCACAGCCCTTGTGGAGCTGGACACCTATGGGTTGCAGTAACAAAAGGCCACCTTCCAGCCAGGTGCCAGGCCTCACTGCAGCTGTCCATAAAGGCTCTATCAATTCCTCAAGTTGACAGAGTGATATTGAGGAAAGAAAGACACTTTATGGCTGTTTTACTATTTATTCCATTCACAGATATCACTACGTCAAGACACACAGTTTAAACCTGGTAGACCAGTTTCACCGTTATATCACACTCCTATGTTTCTATATGCATAAAGCCAGGAAGGTCAAAGTTTAAACAAATGATTATGTACAACTGCTCCTTTTGGATGGCAGTTCTTCCCAAGTTTTCCACAAATGGAAAAAAAAATCTATTAATATTGGGGGGAAAAAGAAAGGCACATTGAAGATTTCACTACTTCACATACATTTATTCCACAGGAAATACAGTATTCTACTGAATTCAATATGATCAGTTAATATCACTACCAGAAGAGAACTTTCATGTAAACATCCAGTAAGTACCTATGTTTCTTTCTGTCTATTGCAAGGACAAGTTCTTTCTTGCTCAAAAAATGAGTATTGTGTCTTCATGCAGAAGTAAAAAAAAAAAAAAAAAAAAAAAAGAGAAAAAAAAATAGTTAGCAGTATAATAGATATAGGATAATAATAGCATAGAATAATAACAGTTACCAGTAGTTTATCACCATATCTGACTGATGCTGCATTACAAAGAAGGCAGCACAAAAGAATCAAAGTGACCTTACCATCTGGCATGAACTTTGTTCTTACTCACGCCAGGACAGCTCATAATAAGAATAAAATAAAATTTAGTAACATGTAGAGCCTGGAACAAAGAAAAATGAAGCTATGCTCCTTTGTAAGTACTTTACTGTATTTCTCAGCATGGCATGGAGTACAGAAGTCACACGTATGATTTCAACAAAGACCCAAAGACCCAAAGCATTTCTCCAGTCACTCAGCAGCCTTCAAATCTCACACCACTTCACTATCTGTACATTTAGGGTTCAGGAAAAGAATAATTTCCTCCTTACAGGAAGCTGGCACTTACATTAGGTTTCAGATCCAGAAGGTTGGTGACTACACTTTGGCTTTAAACAATGAAGTTGTTTATTACTCCTACCAGCCATGCATGCTCCAGTATTAAGATAATGAATGCATCATGCTCACATACTTACCTCTATGAACAAAGCTGCATTGATGACATGAGGATCTGCATGTGGCAACAGTCCTCCTTGCCAAACCTAATAAAATATGACTCTCTGGTCCTGATGAATATCTCTACAAATAAGCAAATGGCTGCACTCTAAATCCACTTCAGAATAGCAAACCATTACCACAACATCTTTAATGTGCTGTAACATTCAGCTGAAGGATTAGGAACGATGAAGATGATGCCATCTGAAGATACTACATCAAAAAGAAAACTTATTGCCAGCTCCAATCAGTCTCCGATACGATGAAATGCATAAATCTGCACCCCAATCCAGATAGATAGCTTCCTGTGTCAAAGAGAGATACAGGCCACAGGTGCACAATAGGATACTCTTTGCAACAAACCAAGCACTGATTTGGGGAGAGAATACTGAAAAATCACTTCGAGCAACAAGCCTGCAGAGCGGCCTCCTTAATTTCAGGATCCTTCAGTTTTCAGTCCTCCAGTTATGTGATATGTTTCAGTGAGACTCCCAGCTCCATAAGCCGATGCATGCAACCCTCCCGAGTACCCACGTCTGGATGTGTTTAAGATATGGGGCCCAGCAACTGCTGGCACACAATACTTGCACCAGGAATTGTCACAAGCATGGATTCATGCAGGGACACACCTTGGAAATGCCCATCCTGACGTGAATTTTGTCACCTATTGAAGAGATGAATGGAACTCCACCTTATAACAGCATCATCTCAAAGAAGCCAGGAAATGTAAAATTCCCTCCGATTCACAAATTCTATTACACAATGGGAAGCAAATGGCCTTCCTCAAAGAGACTAACACACCAACCCAAGTCCCTGCCATGTGGCAATGGTTACCAACTCCTCACACAGTCCTTAGCCCTTGCCAGCTGATTCACTGAGAAGCACTGTCCAAATCTCTATGTACTGGATTGATCCCTGGAACACAGTAAATTTATTTGAATTCCTTTGCGTGTGAGGAGAAAAAAAAAAAAGGGCAGGTTTCATTTGATGAAACGCCACAGCAGAAACGCAGTGTCCAGAGCTGCAGTAACACTACAGAAAAGACAAACCAAAAGATACTGTCATGTCAGTCTTGTCAGTGAAAAGCAAAACCTGGCATGGCAAGCAGTGATTAAATAATGAACTAAACAAACAAACAAGCAAGCAAGCAAATAAAAGACAAAGAAAAAAGACAAAGTACATCTTGTCAAAAGATGTACTTTGATCAGCTATTCACACCTACTCCAAAGCATCTCTCTTTGTGGAGAATATTGTGAGCCTACAACATTGGTAAGCATGTTCCATTTATCATCTTCCGGTTGCAATGATCCTACTTAGCCTAACTTTCCTGGATATTTCTTAATTATAACATTTGTATGTTCACTGATTACACGCGCCTTAACAAAAAATGTTTTTGGAGGAAATAGCAAAATTTCAATAAAGAATAAATATATATCCACACTTCTTTTTCCTAGTTTCCCTACTGATAGTTTTCAGATGCTAGCATGATCAGAGAAACTAATGAGAACATTATTTTCCCATCTGAACAATCTGATATTGGCCTCCATTGGAATGAACTTAGTAAATTAGAATAGCAATTCTTAAGTTTTCACATCTGTTCCCATGAAAATTTATGTATAATTCAATACAGACTATAAAATACCTTATAAAGTCTCTTCCAACGTGTAAACAATACTTGTTCTCAGTTGCATGTTTTGTGGCTGCCATTGGGTTTATATTGGCTCCCTCTGGTGGTGAATATGCGTGAAGTGTAATTTAGTTGAGGTTTTTTCTTCCTTTCCATAAACTGTGTAAGTAAAGAATTGCACCTAAGACCACTGCACAGCACAGAAATCATTTCATTTCAGTTCCATGGAGGAAATTCCAACAAGTCAAATCTGCAGAAGTACCAATATTGTCAATCCAAAGGATTTTTAAAAACAAGTTGTATACCATCAAAGGAGAAAAATCTATGTGCCCTTCCAGAGGATAAATACAGACCTGGCCTTGGTGTTGATTTTCACTTCAATACCAATAAGAGTTATACCAGAAGTTTCAAAGGGCAGAAGTTTTTAACCCAATCCTGACTACAGAACTTGAAAAGAAGAGATGCTTCTACATCTTCCTTATCCTGCCTCAAATTTCAGCTGTTTAGGATGAACTGACCTTTTTTGTCATTCCCAATCTGAGATGAGATGGCAAATTCCTCTCAATTCAAACTCCTCAAAAATCATTCTAGATTTTGAGTTCTTTCACCACTTCTCTCTTTCCCATTCCTCCCCCATTCTGTGGTTGCTTCCATTGATGAAAAAACGAATGATACATGTATGCACATCAAAAGTACAAAGTAGAGCAGTAAACCAACCATAGCACGTAGAATGAAATTCACCTAGGGCTTACAGCTAGGAGCTAGCAGTTTTTTTCCTCTAGCTGCCTATCTTCTTATCCTCAGTACTGTGAAAATTTCCTCACTAGAGACTGCAAGTGTGGTTATGAATGAGAAGACTGAGATCAAGGAAGCAGGTCCTGACATTCACGTGTTTCTGTTCAGTACGTTATAATTCAAACATGAGTATAAATAACTGAATATAAAAATAGAATAATATTTCTCTCATGTAGTGTTACCCGCATTTAATCGTAGTTGGTTTGTTTTCCACTCAGACAGTTCCCTTTAGAATTATTTAAATTTTTGCATTATTTTGAACAGACAACAAGAATATAAAACACAGAACCAGTCTCCAGTGAAATTTCACAATTACACATTCATTTCTTTCCAGAAGGCTCTTGGGATGATGCCTGTAAGAAGTTTTACATATTGCAAAGCTCTACCACTATTCTGTCTGCAACTGGAGCAAAAGGGATGCTTTAGATCATCCTAGAGTTTAGAATTAATGCCTGTTGCCCAACAAACAAAAAATGTACACGTTGTGCTCCATGCCACACTTCTTTTTTTATTCTCAGAAAGTTGGCAGGAAGGACTTCCACTCTTGAGAGACAGACACATTCTCCACTTCTAACACACAGTTAACTTTGAATTCATCAACTACTAACATTCTCCAATAACATCTCAATCATTCTCTTGGGGAAAAAAAAAAAAAGAGGAGAAACAATCTATAATGCAATGAATCAGATAGTTATACATCCTGTATTACTAACTGACTAGGTAATGTCAGTGACTGTTTCTGTAAATTTCTTCCCACTTATTAAATCCTACTATTATTCCTGTTATTAAATTTGTGCAAGAAGCAGAAATATTCTTTCCTGAGGGCCAGAGTTTCTTAAGAAGCACATTGTTTCACAATAATCTCAATAATTATATCAACCATGTCAACATTTGTAGAAATTCCGAGTGTAGATGTTACAATTTTGCAACAGATAGAATCTGGATGTCTGAATTCCTACTGAAGTGAAAAACATAGCATGAACATAAAATATTTAAAACCCAGCATTTTCATATCCATTTTTCCATCATATATATCCTTGCAGGCCTATGAGAAAGAACAGCAAACAAATTTTGGATAAAACTGCAAAATGTCAATTTCCCAGTGACCAAAGAAGTGGTTACAAGCAGTTTTCAATATCATGCAGTGCCCAGGGCATCTCCAGATACAGGCAAGTTTTTCAAGGCGCAAAAGGAAGTGGTGGCATGGGGTGGGAAACACCAGTGAAGACAGCATGAACCTTTCCCACTAGCAAGAAAAGCAGTGCACTGTGATTTCCCTAGTTTTCCTTCAAGCATCCAAACCCATCAGGCCTCCCTGCCAAGCTCCTGTCACCCACTGGCAATCACGTTAAGAACAGTCAACATCTCAGTATTAGAATAAGCTGGTTTTAGCTATATAAATGAGAATTTGGCATTGCTACAAGCATACACAAACTATATGAATCAATTACTGTTTGGAAAACAAACTGGCTTATATACAGCACTCATCAATGATACCACAGAATGCTTAATGACATTCATGCATCTGCAGAACATGAAAGTTGTGCCAATAAAATGCACAAACTTAGAAGTCTTGGACATCTACCTAGCACTCTTTAGCTCATGTCTCTGGACTCCTTTAGTTTACTGTGTATGTACTGCAAACCTATAACTGCTGGCTGCAATAGATGAATTCTTCAAAACAGTTTTAGGATCAAATAAAGGACGGAACAATTCATTACAAAAAAGCAATTCATTTACAGAAGCTTGGAGCTATTAAAAGAAAAAAGAATAAGAATAAAGAAAAAGAATGAAGAATAAAAACTTCATTCTGGATATAGCTACAACAGCTCACATCCACAAGTCCTTCAAGTATTAATACGACAAAGTCTGAGATGAAATGACTTCACTGGAAGGGACTTTTGATAGAACGACAATTGAAATGTGCACATTGTTAGCTGAGCAAGCTTTCTGCTTTCAGATACTGTTTTATTTTGTTAGCTTTCAATAATATCATCCTGGCTTTCCATATTTTTCTGAGGAAGCTCACACAGTTGTTATCAAATTCCACTTTTTCACCTATATTTTTCCCAAATCAGAAGTATTACTACATGACCAATCACTTGATTCTTATCAACTGTGCTGTAACTTGTTTATGTGCATGCACTTTCCTCATAGCAAATACACGATCAGGCAACTTACCCCAAATCTCTTTCAGTTCAACTAAAGAACTCCTACCTCGTGACAGGAGAAGAGCCGAACTCCTTCCATCTGATGAAAGACTGGGTAGTGGGTGCTGTCAATTGTATCACGGCGATAAACATCTCCCACCGCCAGAAAGGCATCTAGACCAGAGTGTATCAAGTCCCACTGGTGAGCCGATGTGTGTGCTCTTAACATGTGACTGCGATTCAAGTAATAGTTATCCTCCTTTCTTCTGCTGACATGGTCCCGTGGGACAAGTAACTTATCAAAATTCTGCTGCACTGTAACCACTGGAGAAAGACCATCATAGACAGAAAAGAGTGGATTCCCACGGCGTCCTGTGTATTGCTTGTAAAAGTGGTCCTTCACCTGCTCCTTGATCAGCCACAAAGGGTGATGCTTTTTGTTATGCAAGTTCTTCCCCACTTTGGAAAGAATCTTCTCTGTGACATTGCTGTAGTCATCCTGAGGGTAAGATTTACCAAACAGTTCCACAGTATTTGAGCAGGGTACGCTGGCAGAAAAATCTGAAGGTACAGCCTGCCTTGAATGGGTGGGAATTCCTCTTACTTTTATTTTTGGTGGTAACGTCGTTTTAGAATACTTGGCTACTCTCATGAATTTCCAGAGCATTGCCATTGCAAACTCTCTTATAACCTAAAAGAGAAGAAAAAAAATCAGAACAAAATTAAAGTTCGTATCTCTAGTCGTTGCAGAAACTGCTAGCACCTCACAGATAAGTGAAATCCGAATGTCTGATTAATATGACGAAGTTCCCATTACAGACTACTGTTTTGACTTTGGAGGAGAAATAACCTTATGATGAAATTTCAGGTAGGATATCTTGTTCATTTATCAGTCTTTTGCACCACTGCATCAGCATTAATGACACTAGACCTAGTCTTAATCTCATTCCAAACACTACAACACTTTACAGATGAGGAAACATTGCATTAAAAAGTTTCTTTTTCATTCTGTTAAAATATTAGGCAATAACAGACTACCGAACATGAGAAGCTCAGAAATGTTGCAACGCTGTTCAGTAGATAGAGACACGCTTATGAAAAAAGCCCTGGCATTAACATATTGTATTGTTTTTATTGCTTACACCACTGTACTGGATGAAGGCTTGATAGTTATCAGGAAGGTCAATGAAATGATATAATACGTGTCTATCTACCAAAGTACCATCTTTCCACATCCACTCTGTTTAGAAACAGGCTCTCTTTACACTTCATGCATAAACAAGAATGGCTTCGCAGTGTTTGAAGAGATAATTCTGTAAACAAAGAGGATCGCAATGCCTTCAGGCACACAAAACGTGTAAGCCCATTCTGAGATGTAAAATCACTTGAAGATCAATAGTTGGGCTTCACAAATATTGGCAGAGATTCCAGTAAAATACTTAAGCATTACAAACTGCTTATTGCAAAATGGGAAAACAGAGGCATTAGAAGTGACAGGGGCAAGGCACCTGCTCCAAACAACAAATTAATCTGTTTCTCAGGGATTCCAGGGCCACAGGTTTCTGGGCCAAAGAATTTCCCGAGAAAGTTTTCTTAAAGAAACAGGGAAAGAAAGGACACAAGAATTGAATAAACAATGATAGTCAAGGGATAGCTTTTCATCTTTACAATAGCATTACAGAACACACAAGCTAAGACTGTTTTTTATGCTCTTAAGCTCCAAAAACATAGATTAGAACGGGAATGTTTTAGAATACACAGCCCGTCAAAATCAGGTAACAGCTCTGTTTATATCTAGTTTCCATTCCTCTGGTCTGTATGATCTCTACAGATTTATTTTCTGAAGCAATTGTAATTCACTACGTCCAAATAAAGACAAGCTAGACAGTCATGGCACGGTAAGATAACTCACTTCAGTTCTTGGCCACTTCTGTTAAGGTTCTCCCATGGATCAATTCACACGCACACACAACAGAAAGCCCTCTGACACAGACTAAGCGATGGACAGCATTATGTTTCGAAAAGAGAGGCTCCATTTTCCCCAAACATACGTTCTCCTTCATGGAAAGCGAGTTCTCATTTTCAAACAGCTGCTTGAAATATCCAGTTCTAGTCAGATAATGTATTCAGCTTCCCTTAAGTAAATATCACCATCTGCCCATACATTTATTTCTCTAAAAAATTCAATTCAAAACTTACACATAACTGTAATATAAGAACTCTCATGACTTCACCATGAATCTCGTGATGTTTGCTTCTTTCCTAAATGCCACTCCTTTGAGAATCACAAGTTTAACGTTCACATAAACAGATCTTCTCAGGATTACAGCATTATGGAAAAAAAACCAGAACATAACAAGTGCTTGAAAAAAAAATAATAAAAGGGGTATTTGTTTGTTGGTTTTTTTTTTTTTAGATGCATGACTTCTAAGGGAGACTCTCAACATTTTCATTTGCTATTCAGCCTCTGATAATTCTGAAGTGTTAATTTTTCAGATCATGTGATACATTCTTGTCACAATTATACATGGGGAGGAGAAGGGATTAGGTTACTTCAGAGTTATTATCCTAACATTATACTTATGCCTGAACTGCCTTACCGTCTGCCCTTGTCCTAACCTAAAGAAAATCTACAGTAAAAAAAAAAAAAAAAGACAAACTCAACATTTCTCAATGAGTTACAGAGTCATCCAGTGTCCAAGTACTGAAAACAACCAACAGTAAAGGAAAAACTGGTGCAGAATCACACAACAGTGCCACAAACACTGAAGTTCCTCACTGGCACACTCTTCTGCTTCCCTCTTTGACCACAGAAATGTACAAGTCATTTCCAGGATCAACGCACAAAAATAAGTACTGAACTTCTTTTAACTCAACTGATGACAAATTACATTTATGGGGAGAAACAAGTCACAAAGAAGGAAGGGAAAAAAGCAAGAAAATCTGACACCAACAAAATATTTAACAGGCTGAAGAGCCACAATAGAAAATAAAGGTCCCTTTTATTTTTCTAGTAAAAATAAATAACCGATGTTAAATTAAGTTAATTATTTCTGCTCATTATAATGAATAGACAATTATGTCTAGTAGACTTCAAACTGCAGGTGTGAAAAATATGTTCTTTTCTTTCTTCATTTCCACCACGTTTATTAGTCGGAAGTAACAAGGAAGTAATTTCTGTGCATGTTGACAAGTCCTGAATGCCACAACATAGACTGCTGGTCAGCTAAGCAGCAGCAGTACTGCAGCTGACAACAAATACAGAAATAGGAAATAAACACTGAACAACCACCACTGACATCTGTGACCTAAAGATGGCACGGTACTCCATCAGGATCACCAAAGGGGTCATGAGTTCAGGGTGTGACAGTGGCTTTTACACAGGTGGGAGACAAGGCACATTTCTGGAAAACAGCTCCTGGGGCTTCCTGAAGCACTGAAGTGGATGGACATGCAATGGATAGGCCCACCATCTCCTGTCCCTTGGTTCCTTACCTTGCCACTGCCACATTCCTGACTGTCTAACCAGCTCCTCTGAGGAGGGTGTGGTAAAGGCCACAGGCTTGTCCCTCTGTCTCTACCTCCATGCCAATAGGTCTCACACAGTGGCTGCAGCTAGGATTTTTCTATAGGTTAACACTGCATGCAGTGTTTTGTCAGTGCACTGAAAACATGCCCACGTGTGGGTACAGGTTTTTAATATCAGCTCTGAAGCAAACCAAGGAGCAGAAACTGGGAGCCATGCTACCCAGGGATGAAGGCCTCAGCACAACCCTGTCCATTCCGTGCATAGGCCAGGCACACGTGTAATGGTGCAGGGGCCAACAGCAGGCCTACTACAGCCCCATGCCATTTCTGAAGCGGTTATTAGCAGAGGGCTCCTTTATCTCTCACAGAAAGCCAACCATCTCTATGCAGGAGCAGAATGGCCTTTGCATAGCACAACTACACTGTAGTCAAGAGCTCAGCAGCACAGAAATGGCAGAACAAAGTACCAGTAAAAATCATGATTTTGGAGCACATTCAAAAGGCAGTAGGATTAGATGAGGAATCACACTGCTATAATGTAAACCACAGAATAGTTTGGGTTGAAAGGGATCTTAAAGAACATCCAGTTCCAATCTCTCTGCTGGGGGCAGGGCTTTTACCCATCAGATCAGGCTGCCCAGAGCCCCATCCAACTTGGCCTTGAACAGCTTCTCTGGGCAGGCTGTGCCAATGCCTCACCTCCCTCTGAGCTAAGAACTTTACTAACATCTCACCTAAAAGCTCCATTCTGTTAGTTAAGGCATGTCTTTTCATGTTTAAATCCAGGTTTCCGTGTCACAGTGCAGCAGGGATTAAGACAGCATTATCACAGATGTGCTGGAATTTGTCACAAGCGCCCCTCAACTCCACTGAGTTTTAGGGAAGAATCATATACTCGGCAAAAGTCCCCTGTCTTAAAAAAGGAGGAGAAAAGAGGGAAAGATTAGCATCTCATGATGCAAAGAAAAAGCCCTGTGGACCAGCACTGTTTTAATCAACCATATCTTCTAGGACAGTGAATGATATAAATGTTCTTTTTCATGCAAAGTATACCCCATCAAGGAACCAAACAAGCCTGGTTTCAGTGCCATTTGCTAGGTGTTTAGACCTGTAAACCAAGAGCATCCTCACTCTCACTGACCATTTCACTGTATGCCCTGCTGTGTTTTTTTTTTTACTGCTTATGGCTGGAGAAATACAGATGGGCTACAGCATACAGCAACTGAAGTATCTAACGGGTTTGAAACCAAAATTCTACAAAGAGTCTGTCTCCTATCCAGGAATAGCTAATTAATGCAAGAGTCTGAAGTGCCATGGAAAACGTTAGAAAGTTGGGCTGCCACCATTTTGTGATGTGACAGCTTTTATCTACCGTATGTGTGGGGAGGGGAGTTCAACCAACATAGCATATGTTAAGACAAAAATTATAAGCATATGCCAGGCTGCTAAAATTGGACATTTACCAGTCTACTTAGCAATTTAGCTAAGCACTGAATTTTAGTTTTGAAAACTATGTAGGCATACAGCAGCAAATATAATTGTATTGCCATGATCATATCTACATTGCACAGAATAGAGCAGAAATTATTTCATGTGCAATAGCAATAATGAACTCAGACTTTTTTAAAACTCATTTTAAAATTCAGCTATATTGTTGCACATTACAATGGACTTCCCCTCTTACTGAATATGCT
The DNA here is from genome assembly GCF_951394365.1 of Tetrao urogallus. Classification (NCBI taxonomy): domain Eukaryota; kingdom Metazoa; phylum Chordata; class Aves; order Galliformes; family Phasianidae; genus Tetrao; species Tetrao urogallus. The sequence continues at coordinate 81,229,331 of NC_136815.1, read as the reverse complement.
GAATTCATATAACAAAGACCTCTGAAATAGCCTGGCAGACGATTTAGAATGAATTCATTTTAGAATATGACCTCCCAAGTGCAGAACGTTTTCAAATGTCACCAATGATAGCTGAACATTCAGCGAAACAAAACACTGCATACACTACAAATTACCAGGCAAGAAGCAAGATAATGTAGCCTGTAAGTATTTGGCTCTCACTTTTTTCATGTACTTAGTGTTCATACAGTTAATAATCCATTTGCAAGCTCCAAGAAACATGGAGGGTAATTCATTTTTTTGTTATTGTTCCTAACAGAAACAAAAATGTGTCACAGGCTGGCTTCCTGTCTGCTCTCTAACAGTGATCCATTAATCACAATGATGCCTTTGGCAACATCTTGAGGTTTGCAATATTGGGAGAAAACTGAAAACATTTTCTGGCATAAGAGAAGACCACGTTTTCTCTCAGTATTACATAATACTTCCTTAAATGTGAAATAAAAGGTATTATCAACCACATACTTTTTAAAACACCTGACCCAGAGGATGTCTATTGTCTTAAGAAATTACATGATTTTGTGATCAGTCCTACATGCAGAGGCAAGCATAGTAAACATGAAGCATACCTTCAACCAACTTTACCATTCCTTATGACTGCAGGATAGGATAAGATATTCATAGCAGGCAGCTATGGAGAGGGGAACATACTTCTACAAGAAACACTTGGGAAAGCAACAGTTATAAAACATCTCCAGTCGTCATCTTACATACATTCATCACTACATTTCAGGCTTGTGGAATCAATGAGAAAGGACTTCACATCACACTGCAACAAGTTTCAGTTCCCTGCTGCCTATCAAAGTTTGCTACAGATCCTACGTCTTCTCCTGACACAGTATTACCAAGCTGAACCTGATTGCTTATCTATAAATTTCCCACTTTCTAGTGAAGATTCAAGACAGGTAGCATGTGTCTCAATATATCTCCGTTGTGAACTTTATAGCTACACTGTGTAACTGGAATAAGACCGTTTCAAAGATACACGCAATGAAGTTTCAAGACATCTGGTAGTAATGGCTTATCCAAGAAGAGTAGAGTAACCATACACTGGAAATTGCAATCAGCAAGCTTATCAGTCACAAACAGCTTATGTAGGTCTTCAGCACAATTAGAATTGGAAGATTCAAGGCAAACAAATTCAAGTTTCTGGTTCTAGAAGATGAAAAGACGCCAAACTCTTAATATGTGAAATGTATGAGTTTAAGGTGAGTAGTCCAAACAAAAATAATTTGGTTGAATAGAAAGAAATACAAGGCCAGAGAAAAAAATAGCTATCAGTGTAAAAGAACAGTTATATATACATATATGAAAGCAGATTAAATTCAGGAAAACTCATGCCTGCTTAGACAAAGTATGCTTTCTTTTTTTCTGACTCATACCTTATTATTTTCTTTTCTCAATTTTCTTTTTCACAAACTAAAAGAGTTTGCTCTTTACTGAAGAAAAGCCAATTAATCTCTTTAGTGCAAAATTTCCATCACATGCAAAAACTGAGGGGCACAAAATCCTACTGAAAGTTAAGCAGTCTTAATCTGAGCTCCTACTGACAGACCTGTGTTCTTCTCTCCCTCCACAATAAGACAAAATTGTTAAAAGCAAACTCCATACTTTAAATGAAAATCCTCATTACACAAGCATATTTTCAATCCATTACAAATTAGATTGCAAGAAAAGCAATAAATCACTGTCAGATATTGTCAAATTTGTCTCCTGCTTTTAGATAAATCTATATTTTTTTGAGGGAAGCAATCTGAAAAAACCCACCGCCTTTGTCTGAGGGAATGTTCTCTTTTCAGTACCTTGAAGAAGTTGCCAGCAAGCTCTCTTGCTTGGAAGACATACTGTAAATGACTGCCAGGTCGAAGGGACAGAGACAATCAAATAACCGTAAAATTCTCACTTCAGTCAAGATTGCCAACATTTCTCCTCTGCCTTCTTTTTTCCCATCAACATCTGCTACTTATCTTTATTTTCCTATAGAAGAATATGTCCTGAAGGATTTTACTCCTACAGATTTTCTTCTGAGCCAAAATTAATTTGGTTAGAAATAAGATATTAGCAGTACTTATGTGCAGTGGCATCTTTTCTTTTTCCCCACTGATTAAATGCACCATTTGAACATAAAATCATAAAAACCTCATCCTGTCTTAGCAGGAAGAGGGAGTAATAATTTTTTTAAGTCAGTTATTAAATAACAAGAATGGGACATGCATAGACTTGTGCAAAGGACAGTGGAGGAAGAGCAAGTAATTCATTTTAAGCATTAGTGATTCCCTCATAGTAATTGAAAACTAGACTATAAAACAGCAGCTCTACAGTATGGAGCATGACAAACATAACACACACTGCACTCCTAAGACAGTAGAGCTTCCTGAACATCTGCATTGCACTGCACTTATTGGAAGTCACTTATGCATGTGTTGCCATTTATCAGTGACATTGGTGGGATGGAGACACACATTGCTATAAACTTCAGAAAAGCATAAAGCTACACAGCTTTATCTTTACAATGGAAGGCAGAACTCCTTAGCCACAGCCATGAGAATTGCTGGACCAGCTGATGGGCCAACTAGAAAGCAGCAGTTATTCCCATAGGAGAAGCATGCCCCTGGCAGCAGCAGCCCAGCCTTCTGCAGATGCTTGTGGCAGACAGAAGATACTGTTAAGTTCAAAAGGTATCATTCACTGATCAAATAATGACTGACAATGTCCTCCAAGTAGAAGGCAGAAATACGGCAATGTTTTACCTACCAGATTCAACACACATAATGGGTTACATTAACTTTCACCTGCAAAAAAATGCACTGCACCCAAATACACAGAGTACAGGCACTTCATATCTTACAGTGACGAAAGAAAACCAAAGAAGCAAACCCGACCTAGCCAATGCTAAGTAAACCAAACGACTTAGATGGGTCATGCCAGAGAAGTAGACTTAGCATGAATCACTGAACTGTTCCACATAGTAGGGGAAGTCTTTCTCTCTGCTTCAGCTGCTGCATCTCGGTATTACTCTGATTCCCTCCATCTCCTGTTACTGAGAACTGGCGAAATCCATGACTCACCATGCATCTCCAGATCCTCAACATGTTAATATTCTAGGTATGCTATAGTTTAAAAGAATGAACTTAGATATTAATAGCACCTAATAAATAAAATGAGTATTTTAGAACCGAGAGTTATTTCTTGGTTTCAATACACATATAATCAATTAGCCTTCTCTACCATCTTTCACCCCTAAGTGTTGGGGGAGGGTGAGGAGGAGTTATAAATTTTCTGTCATATCAACTTTCTGATTCACCAAGCTCTAAATAGATCAATTTCATGTATTTGCTGTCAGCTTGAGCAAAAACATCACAGTACCACCAGAAATACACATCTCAGCCTTAGCTGTGATGTGAACTTGATCTCAGCTCAAACTCCAACTCAGCAGCAGTATCGCTCCTTTGTCTGTCTCTATTAGAGAAATAATGAAACTCTGCAAACAGACAGAACACTTACCAGAACTATGTATATTTCAACAGCCAACCAAAAAAAGAAAGACAGAGACAAATTTCTCTATGGATTTTACTTCAAAATCAATAAGTCTCACAGACTTCAGTATGGATAAAGAAGAGAAAATGTAAATGTTCACAGCAGAGATTCCACTGTAGCACGATGCTTCCTCGTTAGTAAACGCATGACCACACGTGTACAAAGAAGTCACCTCTAGCTTGAACTGCACTGTCTTCATTTATCTGTCATGGGTTCTGACAAAGCGTTTAAGGAGAAGATTAGAAGGCTCCTAAGGAAGCAACTGTATTTCTGTGCCTGGGGCATACCACTTCCCTGAGCTTGGTAAGAACGGGGCTAAAATATTAATATGTAAGCCATTTGTCAAGGAAATTATGTAGAAAAGCTTGGCAACCACAGGGAGAGGGAAGCAATACGAGATTGTAGTGCCCTAGCTTGATGTAAGTAGTTAAAAGGAAAAAAGAACACTTTCACTTGCTTGCCCATGCTTACAAACTTTGAAGGAAAACAATAAATGGGTGAATGTGAGAAATTAGATATGAAAATTCATCATTTAGAATTAGTATTAACAAGTACTGACTTCTGCAAGGGACCATCACCCACTAAGATTTAGAATTCAAGTTTTCAACTCTTGATTTCTCCCAGAAATCTCTTTAGTGTAAGCAGATTAGAAAAGCAAGTAAAAAAGGCATCACAGATTAAAAAGACAAGTCATCTAAAACCGTTAGCAAAAAAAAAGGTGATGCTACTGGCAAACAAATGATTAATTTAATTAAATGATAATATGATTTACCAAAACGTAGCCCAACTCAGCTTAAGTTGTTCCAGACTTGAAACATTTCCAATAATACCAATAAAACCCATAGGTTTGATCTCTCTTGGCACAAGTTGGATGTACTGATAGATGCACAGAACAGCACTGTACAACAGCATTTAGGTTTTTATTAAGTAGCATTCCACTCTTACACCACATAACTCTACACAGGATCGCAAAGATCTTTTCAGCCTTTAGCCAATTAAGCCTTACAAGATTCCCACAGGAAAAGTATTGTATTATTTATACCTATTAGTGCAGCAGCTCCTGATTCAAGAGTACTGTACTTCCACATGTTGTTTTCACTTATTTTTTCTTTTCAAACAGTTTTATTTTCCTCTCTGTTCAGAATTTTTTTGTTGGCAATATTATTCTATAAACAATTTGACAACTACAGTGGCTATTGTGAAAAAAATCAAAATGATTTTAAAGTAGCTTGCCAAAATTACCTATTAGAAATCATACTAAACAGTTGAGAAATACTGAGCCATTATTGCTAAAATTAACTACTGGAATATGCAAATGTTAAGTCTTAAATCTAGATTCCTTGAGGAAGAAATACAGTCACTGTACTGTGTCACAAAAACTTCACGGGCCTTAAAGTTATTGCAATTGTAATTCTGCACTTATTATGATTCACAGATCAATCAGAGAAATAGAAGGATTTCACAGAATCACAGAATTGTAGGGGCTGGAAGTGACCTCTAGAGATCATCAGTTCCAACTCCCTGCAAAGCAGGCTCCCTACAGCAGTCTGCACAGGCAGGCGTCCAGGCAGGTATGGAATGTCTCCAGAGAAGGAGAATTCACAACCCCCCTGGGCAGCCTATTCCAGTGCTCCATCACCCTCACTGGAAAGAAGCTCCTTCACATATTGATGTGGAACTTCCTATGCTCCAGTTTATGGCCATTTCCCCTTGTCCTGTCCCCACAGACCACTGAAAAGAGGTTGGCCATGTCCTTTTGTCTCCCACCTCTGATCACCACGTTTACCAGAACCAAAGACATTGTTTACCTTAAGGAGATTTTTAGGGGCTTCGTCCTGGAAAGTTTTACCATCCGCTTAATTGCACTGCTGCTCTCACCTCAGGATATGGAGAATGAATTGCATCAGCCTGCCAATCCAACCATGAAAAACAAACCATTACATGGTGGGTAAGTTTTCCACCAGAGTAATTCCCCACCAGCACCTGACTGTCAGCTAAGATGGTCGAACTGCTTTTGACAGCAGCCTGCTGCCTCAGTGCAGCATAAAACACACCATGTTTAACCAGCAAGTGGCAGCTACCACAAAGCCAGCACGTGTGGCAACTGCTGAGGAAGGGCTGCTGATGTGCAGGTTTTCTTCTCCTCCAGCTCCCAAGGCACATCATCTCACACCCACCTCATTAGCTTATTGTAATCCATTCCTTGGGTGCAAAACCTTTCCTTCATCCTCCAGAGAGGATGAGGTTATTCAAAGCAATTGAATTTCAGCTAATGACAAGATTCTACACTGTTTAAAAATAGCTTAACTCAGCTTTACTTGCCCCGAATCAATTGTGAGAACTGCCAGAGTCATCTGAGATTCTAATGAATGCAAGACAAGGCAAGAAATGAAGTTAAGAATCTTGAAATCATTTTATCAGTGGAAACCCAACCAAAAGCATCAACATGCCATCAAGCCTAAGGACCTGGTTCTGCTGGGGAAAAGGAATCTGGGTCCCAGTCTGGCACAGCAGCTGACATCTGATGAAGCGTTTCACAGAACTGGGGCCCAAGTGCTCAGAGCTTACACAAAGCCCACAGTGATTTCAGCAGCAAAACAACAGAAAGCAAACCTAACCAATGCCCTGAAACAGCAGAGCCATGCATTTGCTCTGCCTCAAAAAATGGTAGGAGCTCCTGCCTAAGAATTTAAAGGTAACAACACCTAGAAAGGAGAAATGCAATGCATGGTGCAGCCAGCGCAGATAACTGGAAGAAGTGTGAGATCACCACTAAGAGATACCATTTACCATACCTAAATGAATTCTAAATGATAACCCTTTCTATGACCAGGGGCCAGAGTAGAAATAAATCCCTGCTGGGATTTAAAAGCATTAGAGGATGCTCTGAGCTAAAATCCTAATTGAATGGAGAGGCACAACATGCAAGTCCCCCAATGTGCAAAAAGGTAGGAAATGGTGAATTTCTAAGGCCAGTCAACTACATGGGATAGGAGAAGACTAAGGTGAGCAAACTGAGGTAGAAGGCATGGCCAGAATTTCTCTCCTTTAAACATGGAAAAACCATGTTTCATTTCTGTAATGAACTGCTTTGAAATGTGAGGGCAATCAGGTCTCACTTAGTAAAAGAAAACAGAAGTAGCATCTCCAGAGCATCAAACAGGGACAAACCATAGATTTATAACATGTACTAATTTTTATTTTTTTTATTATAAAACTCTGGTATTATATTCCAGGAGTTCCAGAGTCTACCATCCCGAGCACTTACATGAAGATCCTGGTTTAGAATTGCTATATCCTCTACACTTACTAATATCAATATTATAACTTCCCAGATATAGACTATCACATAACCAATATGGTGACTAAATTCAACTTTAACATTTCTGTAACCACTATTTATCATTACCTTACCAAGTTCTTTAAAAATGGATTAACTTCATTTTTGCACTACCAGTGTATGACTACATATGTTCAGGGAGCCAAAAGAATTACAGGAAATTTGTACAGCTTGCTGTTCAATACAACATCTGGTCTAGCTTGGCACATCACCTCATTTTCTAGACAACATTAAAATAAGAATACTGACTTCACTTTTGAGCCCAAGCAGACAAAACCATCTTCATTGTGTTTGATGAATCTGATCCAAATGTCCAAAAACAAACTGACAATTTGTTAAAAAAAAAAAACCTAAGTAAAACTGCAAAGATTTATATGCATGATTACAAACATCTAACTTCTGTAGAAATAAAATAATGTAGTAATTTCATATTTATAAATGACAGCCAAGCATTTCCAGTTGTTTACTTATTCCCTTCCACAATCCTCCCTGGTTGTTTTCTTGTTTATTACTAGAAGATTTCATTTATCATGCAAAACAGCTACTTTTTCTCTTTCTAAGCTTTCTTGAGCCTGAAGCAGTAGCAGACAACTCAGTAATCTATTCTTGAAAGATCACTGACAACTATTTTAATGAAAGGGTATTGTGTTTCTGTATTATGCCGCTAATAGTTTGAGGTTTCCAATATTTCATGGAATGCTAAATGACTATGCAAAGTGCTCCAGCAGAATAGGAAAAATAGAGTATTGAAAATAATTTCTACTGTTTATTAGAGTATGTTCAAGAAAACATTTTAGAATGCAGATCACAGAAAGCATAAGCTTACTCTCCATGGCTGTTAAATGTTAACAGTAACCCTAACAGTGAAAACAACATGTTGTTCACACACTTGGTTCAGAGTTCATAACAACACTGGCGGCACACCAGTGAAGCCCTCCAAGCACATTGCCTTGGCTATGGCTGGCTTTAGTTACAGTCACCAAGAGTACTGCTCAGTCCTTACCCCATAGCACCTGGAAGTCCAAATGTTTCTAATGCTCTGTTTTGGGGACTGTTCCCAGCTAAGCCAGACTGGACTTAGTACACATTTTTTAATAACAATGATTATTTTCTGTCATCTCACCAAAAGAAGTCGCATGCCCAACTGCTGCCTTTGTTATTTATTTAGACAAGGTAAAATTGAACAGTTCAACTTTGGTAGGAAATATTTCCATAAAATCCAACAGGTAACTGCAGCAAAGATGAAAAGTCTCAGAATGAAAGTTTTTGAATTCTTACAAGTCAAAACCACTATCCACGACTATTTTGGTCTTTCATGGCACCTAGTTTTCTGCCCTTTTATTAAACACATTGGCATCTGAGCTGAGAACTCTCCCATTCCTTCCATCATCTGCTGGGAGGCAGAGTAGAATAAATGGATTGGCTCAAGCAATTGCTAGTGGCTTTCAGTGTTTCATTCATTCATTGACACCACAGAGGGAAATTTGCTAAATAAGAATCAAAAGAATGAATAGGAATGTTTAAATTTTCTTCAATGAAGCTGAAGAGCAACACTGGGACAAATGGACGTTTTTTGAGGCACATCATTTGAATAAGATATTGGGTGAGTTTGCTGCACAGCAAGGTTTACAAACCTTGAATTTAAGCAAAAGAAACTGAAGTCTGTCTTTCTATTTTCATTTACTTCTTGCTATAGGGCTAGGCAGAAACACAGCTCAAAGGAGAAGAAAAACAAAGCAATCAAGAGATCGAGTTAATATTTCAACAACCACTAAAGAGCAGCTACATCATGATCGGGCCTTCAGTCACAGAGTAGTGCAAAATCACATATAAAAGATGTTAGAATCAGCAACTCTGTTCATAATTATAGGAAAAGATTACATATCATATACAGTCAAACAGAAAAAATAAAAATAAAAAATAAAAAAGAGCAAACTCTTGCTTCCAGGCTGATACTATTTAATTAAGAAAGAAGCAGGGGAAAGGTGGTTTCCAGCATTATTGCCAGTGCTGACCTGCTGTGGACATTCAGTCCTCTTTACCACTACATGGACTTAAAATAACTATGAAGACTCAATGAGACATTTCAGGTAGAGGACCTAAAAAATGAAAACCAGCTTCTTCTCACAAGAAATTCACAAACTAGGGAAAGCTCTTTATTGTTTCTTCTCTTTGATACTTTCAAATGACTGCTCTTCTCTAGTGTTTATTTTGATGCTATGCAGCATGAGTAACACAAATACTTCACCAGTGGGAAAAAAATCTGAATTTCAGTCCCCTTCAACTTTTTTGTTGTACTTTTTCTAAGTTTGCTTAAATAGAGAAATGAACAATAAAAATATCTCCAGGTGTATAATCAAGATGTTATAATCACAATATAATTGTGTATAATCAATAGATATCAAGATGTTATAATCACAATATAATCAAGAGAGTAAGGAAAAGCAGACAACGATAACAAAAAGAGAACAAGCGGAAGAGCTTACCCTTTGGCCGAGCTCACCAGAAAACACCAAGAAAGGTGATCTCCAGAAGAGATCCTTCCCCTCTGGTAGCCAGCTCTTAAATAGGGCTAGGAGGGCTGGAGCCAGGCTCCACCCCTTCCGGCAGCACAGCTGAATTGCCTTCACCTGTGCTCCTGTGGCTGACTCATGGCTCGCCTCAGGTGATCAATCAGAGGTTCAGGCCATGACTCAGCAGTTCCCATACACCAGGTAAAATGCAAATGATGTATGCTCACACTTAAGGCAGAAACACACTGCTTTGCAGAAGGGTAGCACTCAACTCGTCCCATGTATGCCTTGCAAAGACAGCCATAAAATCACTTACAGCCCTTCAATTCCACACTAGACATATTTCAAATGGTAGGCATCTATAGTTTAAGACCTGAACTCAAATCTGACTACTGAGAACTTCAGAACGTGACCCTCCAATATGCAAGGGACACATAAAAAGGTATTTTAAGTATCATCATATCCCTGTATGATAATCCTGCATTCAACTGTTCACGTAACTTGTGTTAATCTCCCTACTAATTGTGCCCATACTTCATTCAGTTTAAATTCCACCAGCATCAAATTCAGTACAACAGGACATCTGTCAACTTAACTTCTACCATTTCTTTCTCTCAAAAGTCCCAAGGCTGTTATTAGCAACCTGTGGGCAATTAGCAGAATTAACAGCAGATTTGGATTCATCCTCCTCAGTGTTTGTTCCAATTCCACGAACAAGCAAGACAACACCAGTGAAATATTGATAGGACTACTGAGGACTTCACGTCTATCTACATCGTGCAACCACAGTTGGCCCTCACCTCAAAATAAATACAGCGAATTCTATGCATTTTTCGGCATGTCATTGTTTTCATAACATATGATTGAGCTCATGTTTCCTTCTATAAATACAAATGTTGAATAATTTTAAGAGTACACTGCATAATGACAAAGCATTATACTACGTTGCAATAAGGCCTGCACAAATGCCTCCCCCAGAACTCAGCTTTCTCTGAGCACTTTTACAGGTATTCAACCTCAGAAAGCACAGCTTTGATAACCAAAGCTATTAAAACAGCCTCAGAATACCTGGATTTCATCACCCAGCTACCAGCAAATATGGAATTACTAAGGTGCAAACAAGCACCTCCACATTATCTTCTCATTCTGTACTGTAAGTTCCACTTTGCACCGAGGAATAATTATTTCCATTTCTTATAGTTCAATTTCATTAAAACATTCACATTTTCTTCTATCCCACTGAGAATGCAGTGGGGAGAAGACAGCAAAGGCACATGGAACTAGGAGACTCATTTCCCTTCTGTGCTTGCATTATAAAAGAAAAGGCAGGTAATCTGCTCTATCTCATATTACTATAGAGGCAAAATTTGTTGATTTAAGGACTCCCCACCCAAAACTGTCACTAGCTCTCTATCAAAAATAAAGAGGGTACTGAGTGGGTTTTTGCTTTTTGCAAGGACCAGAATTAGTTTCAGGCAGTATTTTCACGAGCAACCTACCTACCTGAACAGAGAACATGCTTAAGTCTGCAGATCATCAAGAGCTGACACTGCAGCTATGCTGGCTAACAGGCTGAAATTCAAAATTATTCTGTCAACCTAGACAAGTGGACAGTAAAATAACAGAAAGATTCAGCAGGGGCAAGTGCAAGTTTTTGTACTTTGGCAGATAATCAACTGCACAGCAAGTGGCTAGATGGCAGGTGCTTCAGATGAAGACACGGGGTTATAATAGACCACAAGCTGAAAACAAGTTCAAAATGTGATTTAAGAAGGAAATAAAGCCATCCTCATACAGGAATATAAAACAGAAGTATACACTCCATAACAGAGGAAGCAGTCCTGTCCGTCCATTTAACAGCAGTAAGAACACAGAATCAAACAGTCACGTGAAGAAACTGGAAAGATTCTTCATATAGCAACAGAAATTGTCACATCTCAAAAAGAACAAACTGTGTGGAAAGAAGGAACACATTGGGACTGTTTGGACTAAAGAAGAAAGAAATTGAGGCATTTTCATCCTCATCAAGTCAGATGGAAAACTGCACAGTATAGGGAATAATTTAACCTTGCTGTACGCTAGTTAGGAAAAGTATCAATGTACCTAAACTGAAGTCAGAAGAAATCATGAAAGTTATTAGCAGTCTTCCTACAAATGGAGTGAACTACTGCAAGAAAGGGCTCGTGCACACCCCACTGTTTCATTTTTTCATACAGATTTATGGAAACCTGCACATAAAGATAGGTATAAAATTCAGCCAACTTTTGGGACCAAAGAACTGACTAAATTGTATCTCGAAGGCGTTCCAGTCTTACTTTGGTTTGTTGTTTTGTAATGTCTGTGATCATCATTATTATTATTATTTAATGAAAGACGTAACAGAGGCTTACCCTTTACAGGTCTAGGCAAGCCTTTCTTTCAGTAGCAATTTTAATGGTGCTGATGGCTGTATGCTGTTTGTATTGCCAAAACTTTAGCAGGTGATGTATTTGCTTAGTCACTGTCATACTTTATCCATCTCAGCATTTATTCAGCAAGTGATTTAACACTGCAGAGTATGGCAGGTGTTACATAAAACACAGCACTGTTTTCCATATTTTATTCCACTCACTGACATTCCTACTCTTAAATTAACTGGCAAGAGTACAAATACTCACAATCTTCACAAAAATGTCACAAACAGCTGTGTAATACCAGGAAACAGAACACACAATATTCTCTTCCTATTACAACACAATCTCTCAGTGATGTTTTGTACAAAAGGAAATAAAACTGCATACAAACTGCAGTGGTCACTCAGACACTGCTTGCTAATTGAATGCTGCACCAGCAATATTTCATTTACTTAAAACATATTATGGTTGCACTTCCACTAGACCCTTGGGCTTTATCCATGGTATAGGACAGGCAGAAAAATCAGTTTGGAGTAGGTTTCTCCATAATTCATCCCATTTGTCTTAAAGTTTTGTAGGTGGTCCAGACACAAATTCCCACCAAAATGAATGCAAAGTCACCAGAAATGTCAGTGTATATCACATTAGGCTGACAAATACTACTTACGCTCCACTTTTCAAGCTGCAGCTGGACTTACTACAAATACCTTTTTTTTTTTTTTTAAGTAATCTCTCATACAGAAGTCAGGATTTTTTTCATTTGCACTCTTAAGCAACGTACTCTGCTTTCTTTTTAATCTCTTTTCTAAGAATAAGAGGACTTAAATACGACATTCAAGATCCAACATTTCAATGGATTATCACTCTCGCTGTTGTCTCTTTCTTACAGGTCAGCACTTCCCTGCTCTTTACTAACACTCCACCTTGGCTAATTCTTGACTAAAGCAAGATTAAGCATGAACCACAATGTCAGTCTGTAAGTGTCTGTGACTTTATTGCTAGAAGGAACTGAAAACACAGTATTTCTCTTCTCAAAGCAACGATTTTTTAATCTGTGTTTTGTTACTTCAACATCTTAAGCAGGTTCAAACATAAATTGCAGGAAACAAGTTTGAATTCACTAGTCTTTCACTTTTTTCCCACAGCTATAAATACGAACAACAGTGGCCCCTAACTAGCAACAGCTGACGTGCACATTCCACTGATACGGAAGAAATGTTTTACTGTCACTACTGCTTTATTTCATGGTTAAAGAAAGTTAATGCAGGTGAACACTGGCAAAAGCAGAGGAGATAAAATTTTCTCTATCCTGTGCCACTTTGCAAATATGTGTATATATATGTACACATTTTCATATTCTAAAGTTTGTCATGAGTTAACAGCTGCTTCTTGTAGCAAAATGCTCATAACCACGGAAAAGACATGCAAGAAGTCACACACACAGCCTATGTTGGTGTTTTTAATGTTTTTATGTATTTTATGTATTTCCAAGACATTCAAATTCATGTGAAGGCCAACTTTAAACAAGAAAACTGAAAAAACTAAAAATGCGATTCCAAAATTGGAATTCTTCTTACTGCATTATATACCATAGACTGCTCCCAGTGAAGAATTTTCACGATGCCCTTCTATATAATCACAGAATCTGCTGCATTATGAGCAAAGCTACTAATTTAATGACTTAGCAGTAAGACTGGAAAGGATCAGAGAATCAGAGAATCGCCAAGGCTGAAAAAGACCTCCAAGATCATCCAGTCCAATGGTAAAGGCAAACTAAAAGAGAATATATTGTTTCCCTGATACACTGTGTCACACAGGTAGACAGTATCATCACAAAAAAAGGTTTAGTAACCTCTGCTACTTAGCAAAACAGAAAAGTGCTGTCTGCAACATTCTGATGGTCAGATACGGCTGTCCACCTAGAGTAATAAAGGAAAATCACATCTGCGTTTCATCCTACTCTTCCTGAACTAATGGCAGTCCTTCAGCACTGAGATGCAGTCTCACCAGGCCATACCTCCATAGTGTCTGCCCCTAAGCAAAGTGGCTACCCACAGGAATTCAACTTCTAGACCTTTAAAAGGAGACACTGAGCAGGAATCAGGCAATCCTTCTGGGACATCCTCACAGATCACGTAGACTACAACTTTTGGAAACCAATTAAACCTACCATACTTCCAAATCCTCTTAAATGTTTAAGTTACTTCAAATGAACTTCATCCCTTGCAGGTATAAATAAAAGAATCATATTACTGACCAAATAGCCGTTCCCAGTTTTCATGTTTTTACACAAAAATTAACACTTTTCTCTTGAAGAACAATTCTGACTTTTGGAACAGGACAGGCAACCATACCTTATAAATCATGAACCTGTTTTAAAGACCTATCTCATGAACGCACAAAAACTTACATATTTTTTGTATGGGTGAAAGTAGAATCACAGAATCATAAAATACCCCAAGTTGGAAGGGATCCACAAAGATCTTACTGACATGATCTTAAGATTAGCACTTGTAACTTACAAATAACGCCACTCTCACTAATGCAAACTAGCAATGTTAAAACTTTTATACCTTATAACATAACCACCGCTGTTCTGTTGGCTTAAATCTCAAACAACTTATTTTGATTGATGCTGCAATCCAAAAAAAAAAGGAAAAAGAAGCATAGAAACAGGTAGGGTATATTTGCCCTATTTGCACTAAAAATGTTAGACTGCATTGCTCCACACACACAATGCTGGGGCATTTGTTCACAGGTCAGTTGGGGTCTCAACTCTCCTTGAATTTCCACTTGTTAACCAAGAATTCCTTTCTTCCCCTGCCAAGTCTTTCTTGGCATCAGCTGAGACTGCTTGATTTTTCATTCTCCTTTAAAATCGTAAACCAGTTCAACTCTGCTCAGCATTTCACTGCACAAGACCCTTCTCTGAGCTCACAGAGGATACCAGCATAAGGTAAAATAAAGTTATTTTGTAACTGAGAAAAATGAAGCTTCAGCAGTACAGTTTGCAGGCATACTGAAACCACGGAGAGCTTCAGTTCTGCTCCAGAGTTATCTCACACAATTTAGGACTTTTGACTAGGCTCTCCTGCACGATTCCACTGGAATTTGAGCATAAGCTCAAACACAAAGCTCTCCAAGTGCTGCCTGCACCACCACGCCTCTCTGAATCTTTTATGGAGCTAAACGTATGAGCATAGCCCAGGGAAAATTAACAGTCATTCACATGCTCAAATGTCATGTTGCATGACAATTTAAGCTGTGCAGTGTGGCTGCAAAGTGAGAGTTTCATTGGAGTAGCAAAGGGGGACACCAATGTTAATTTAAAATAGATTTTTTCTCTGTTTTAAGAATAACTGAAACCCTTAATTTTCTCTGCACATTATGAAGATAACAATTTGCAAAATCATTGTCCGTGCTTGAAGTACCTAAAAGTGGGTATGCATAAAATGGGAAAACTTGTTTTCTTCTCTGACCACCAATCCGTGACTGCAGCAGAGTGAAAGGAAAAATACTTCTAGTTGATTTCTATATGCTAAACAAAAAAAAAAAAAGGAAAATAGAACATGACTGTCTTCTCAACCACTTTGCCTTTTGAAGTAGCTCAAAGTACTCTTTGTCTCCTTTGCAACATAAGCAATGGATACTCCCAAATAAAATATGTCACCACAGAAATGACCTGATGATGCAAAGAGATACGATAGTTTCTTTTTTGTCTTATGTGATGTGGAGTCTTCATTCGAGAGCACTGCCTGGTGTATTCCCGTAAAAATAGCCTAACTCAACTCAGTAGTTTGATGAAAATTCTTCTATTGCCAATTCCACAATGTAAATTTCAGTACAAGAACATGAGCAACAAGAAGGGAAAGTGATCAGACTTCCTCCTCTCTCACTTCCTCCATTATTTGTGTACAGGAACTGAGCAGCACAGCCGTACTGACTTCAGCAGCACGACAGAGGTTGAAAAGATTTGGCCCTAGAAAGATGTACTGACAGATGATGAAGCAGCAGTTGTACTGCAGAATAACAATTTACAGTAAAAGCTGAATAACTACTTCAATAAAAACATTCATTTCCCTTTTCATGTACTTTTATAACAGTCTTCTACTGCAGAACAGGCTTTTACCATCTGAATGGCATCTGTTTGTTCAATTAGCACGTCAGATTTGGCTGTAGCAGTTACCATCAGTATTGAATGCGTGTTTAAGACATGAAGTTTTAAAGCATATCTATTAATGGCTTAATGAAAATACTCAGCAGAGCATAAACCTTCTGATCACAGAGGAATCAAAACAAACACAGGTCCTTCCTGTGGTAAGCCACCTTCAGAAAAACTCCTAAGAATCACACCAAAGCAAGTCCTTGTTCTCAAAATGAGTATTCATTCTCCTCAAAGCACCCCTCATGAATGCTGAAACATATATTCCTGTATAAATACATAAATATATATGTATAAATACACAGAGAGTCATTCTGAACTGAAGTTGCAATGTTAACAGTACGTAATTATGGAAAACATATTCATGGCAAGCCAGCTGAAAACACAACCAGCACTTCCAAGGTAACACAAAATTTCTACCTGCACATGTGCAACAGCTTTGCACAGAGCTGGAAGCCACTATGGCCACCACCATTGCAAGGCTGGGAAACACAGACCTAGGCATCCTAGATAAATCAGATTCCTTAAACACAAGCATACAATATGCACTGTCTTAGCAAGTGGTATTACATACTGCTATTAAAAATGATTTAAAGATTAAAGAGCTCCCACAGCAAAACCCAAATACTACATATTTTGGTTCTCCCTGTACCTTAATTTTCCTTGCTTGTTAATTTCACTAAAATATAGGAATCAGATTTTGTCAGTTAGCAAGGTAATGAAATCTGCAGGTACCTCTTTGAATCCACTTCAGTATACGAGCTGCCAGCACTTAAGTATTACATAATATTAACCTTTCAGACACTGCACACTGAGCGAGACTTATAGAGTAATATGTTTATACTTTATTCCATTATTCTTTATTTGTTCTTATGTATCTTAGGCTCAATTGATCACCAGAATACACCAGTAAAACAGCACTGAAGGCAATCACGTTGTAACAGTCACAGCAACCCTTTGCTTCGGTCATTACTGACTCTTCCCGATGGTCAGGTCATCTTGGGGTTTCACTGCATGCAACACACCCCAGGAAGGAGATGCAACAGCACACATCTGAATTTAAGGTGGTGTGAAATCTGAGGTACTCTTTGTTTTCTTCTGATGCAAAGAGAAGAGACAGTCCCTCAGCCTTTTTTGCTGGAATAAGCCCAAAGAAAATGGGAGGATGAGACCCTAAGAGAGGAGATATCTGACAGTTCATGAAAGGCCAAGAGCACTCAGCCCTATGCTAAATAGCTGCATCAGCAGCTTGTGAATACAGGGAAAGGGTAATTTTTTTCAGACCTTAAACCTTCCCACGTTAGAAGTCTTTACAGTGTATTTGGCCAAAGCAGAAGTTAAGTTATCTGAGACATGTTAAGAATTTCCTTACTTCACTTAGAGCTAATGATTAACAGAACGGAAAGACATCTGCACTGAAGCTTACCATTCTAAGCTCTGTACATACACACACAGTCCTCATCACAAGCGGCACTCAACCAAAGAGACAGGAGTGAAAACAGCAGAGACACTTCATAGCAAGTTTCTTCATACTTTTTCTTCTAATTTAGCAAAATTAGTATTTTGTGCACTAAATTCTTAAAATCCATCAAGAAAAGGACAAAGCTCAGGGATACTAAAGCACAGTAGAACAAGCATCCGCTTACATCAGGGAATACTTATTATCATCATAAAACATAGGTCACAAGAACTCTTAAAAAAAATTGGTCTTTTTTGCCACTTCTAAAATCATATGCCACTATATTCCATGCACAGCATAAGAAAGAAAGTCACAAAGGCAAAAACACATGTACTTTTCCTTTTCAGGGTGGAACTACTACTAGTTCATTAACTACATGGACTAGAAGGCCATAATACCCAGAAACAATCTGCTTTATTCACTAAAGATACTGCCTTTGCTTAGTCTACTTTATTAAAAACACATAATACACTTTGCATGAAAGTGTATATGGCATTAGGTTTCTGAGTTTTTAAACAAATTCACATTTCCATCTAAACACAACTGCATATGGCCTTACTCGACGTTAATCAGTAGCTGATAAACAACACGTTTGTCAATCATTATTTTAAAAAATAAAGATGTGTAAATATTAAGAAACTGATTAAATTTGTGTTAGGCTCTGTGATTGCTTGAAAGTGCATAAGGAGTTGCCCACGCTTATAGCAGGGGAGTTGGAACTAGGTGATCTTAGAGGTCCTTTCCAACCCAAATCATTCTGTGATTCTATGTAGAGCAAAACTGATGCTAACTTCAACATTAAAGACTACAGCAATTTAAAACAGCTTCTTTCAGGTTTTGCAAAACAGTGAGAGTCAGGTATTTTCAAGAAAATAATACTAGAAATACTCAAGATTGCCTACTTCTTTAAAGAACCTGTTTTAAAAATGACTTAAATCAATTCAGCTTGACTGGTGTCTTGGTTTGCATCCTCTTCCATGTCCAGAAAGAAAGTTAAGTTTCATACTGATGGGCAGCAAGCTGCTAGCTCACATGAATGATTTCTCATCAGCATCAAAGGAAGACCTTTATAAGTGCCTTCCCTAACAATCACCTCGTGATGCTCTGAGGAAAACTGATTTCTTTCTAAAGGTGATAGTCTGGAATAGAGTTCCAACTCTCAATTAACCTGGGCTGCTTCCAGCTAATGAAGTAGAAGGAAGGAGAAAAAATACAAGATAAATTACATTGCTTTCAGCATACTGATTTATTTATATTCAGTACGAATCTGTCCTGCTTCCAACTTTAAAGGTGAAAATTTCATCAACATATACGTAGGGGAACTGTTACGTCATGATGTGAACTGATGACTGAGCACATGGTGAAAGGCTTGGCTGGTCCAGGAAGCACAAGTGCAAACAATTCACCTGTGCTTCTCACCTGACCAGAAGGAGTGGTCCCAGGTCCACCTTCCCCAGGGCTCATTTAAAGGCTAGCCTACCCAGAGAGAATGTCTCCTGGGTGAAGGTTACTTCCAGAGAAGGGGGTGTTCTATAGCCAGTTAGATGTTGAATTTTTTCTGTATATGATTACTGATATTCCTTATAATGTTCTTCTTAGTATCACAAGGAACTCGTCAGAAACAGTTGCTCTGCTTCCAAGGACCAACAATATAGTTAAGCTAAACTCAATTAATTGCATAGTGGTGACTTAGCTAAGTGTCTTCAGAAAAATAAAAAGCAGGTTACATAAAGAAAAGAAAACTATAATATAAAGATCTTCTTGAAATACACTGTCTTCAGCTACACTTAATGAGAATGTAGCGCTTCTGGTCCCCAGCAATCCTTGCGACATAGAAGTAAAAGCAAACAGGAATTACCATTGTATCATTCACACCTAATGCCACCAACTAGTTCAGATCACATGGAAGAAGCTGTCATAAACTATATAACTGTTATGCATCTGATTGTTCAGCTCTGTGGCCCTAGAGATGTCAGTGTTGCATGCTTCCTCTGACAGCATGCTGCTTGGTAAACGGAGGATGTTGCTTTCTACTCAAGATTCACTGTCTGCCTCAGTGACAGCCAACGTACCATCTTACTGAGTAGTCACTGTCCTATGAAAACATGGATAATGATGCAATAATCAGGGTATAGCCTTTTTGTTGACATTTTTGGTTGACGTTTTTGTTGTTTCATTTCCTCTAGAATATTGTATGGTTAATGTTATACCTGCACAATTACAGCTTATTTAGTATACTGTACAGAACACAAAGCAGCATGTCCCCACCATACAGTAACGATTAAAGAGGCAAAGCAGCATGTTTTGTATCATTTCAAAATATTTTGGGATTTTCAAGGGAAGAGATGACTACTCAAAGGCTGCCCCTTCAGTATTTAAAAAAATATTTTAAGATTTTTGTTTACAAAGACAAGCAGAGGACAAATTGAGAATAACAAAACAGTAATGCTGATTTCCATCCTTATGTATTGCAAGTCAAAAACATTCTTGCAATGGCACTTTCCTCCCAGCTACTTACTGGCAGAAATAGGTGATTAGTTATTTTGTTGGTTCAAACAACAGACCAGGTGCAACTACTTGCACGATATAGAAAGAAATTATATGATTACATTATTCTTTTAAGGCATTTGTTTCACTGTACCACAGAGAAGATATAGTAACTTAGAGCTGCGCTAAGAAAAGGGAACTGTGGAGCTCTGGCACACTGCTTTTGAGAAACACAGGCATGTCACCCAAAAAAACCAGTGTCCAAAAACCTATGTAATCCCCCTCCAGAGATGTGTACCATGGAAATATTCTGTTATGTGCTCACAACTCCTTATCAAATAACATCCTATGATATATAATGTTTTAAATAAAGAGTAATGGACCACTTTCTTCATGACTGTATTTGATTCCCTCATCTGTTTAACTCTACACTGGTTCAAACACCACCTACAATTATGCCAACACTTTGTCAAAAATAACTTATAAAAAAACCATATCGGTGCAACTCGAGAGTTGAGAGAAACTCAACATGCCTGTATCCCCCATCACCATCTAGAGGGTGTTAGCAGACATTGCAGTGAGGTGTGAATAGGAAGGGATGGAGACCTTATTTGAAAAGGAGAGGAAAAGTCTTCACTTATTTTATATGCTGCAAGAATTCTGGGAGAAATACGTCCTGCTTTACCTCCTTTTTAACCTACTCTATCTCCTCTGTATGTTTATTACACTTTTTTTTTTAACTCCCCATTTAACTGCTTATTGTACTCTTTTTCTGCACTTTCAAAAAACTGCATTTAAAGTTCTTCAATGTCCTTATGTTTCATTGCTTCTATTCAATCTTTTAATCCAACTGGAGTATGCTACATACATGTGTTCCCTCTCAAGTAAAGACACTCATACAGCCATGATACACATACAAGCTCACACACACAATCTCAGTCCCCTCCTGCTGCTCTCTGTAAACATGCTACATTCTCTAGCCACAGCATTTCAGACTTTTGCCTTTATTTATAGTGTCTTTTCCTACTCCTCTAATCTAGCTCCCCTCCCCTAGCTTCTAGTTGCCCATCTGCAAGTTGCTGTTTGACCTGTCAGCACCCCAAAAAGCATTCATACTTTCCAATGGTTGCATAGTGCTTTAAACTAAACACTTTTTTCTATTAGCTTCAGCAGAATAGACAGCATCCTGAAAAACAGAAGTTCTCCTTCTATACTCTATGTTGGTTTTCCTTTTGTTACACAAAATTAGGAGGAAGCTTCTACCTGCCTGGGGGTAGGAAGACCCCACAGAGAGATATGGGGAGCTGGACTGAGGCCAAGGGGATGAAGTGCTGGGTCCCGTGTGTTGCTCACAACAACCCCAGGCAATGCTACAGGCCTGGGACATAGGGGCTGGAAGGCTGTGTGGAAGAAATGGACCTGGGGATGTTGATCAACATTTGGCTGAACATGAGCCAGCAGTTTGCCCAGGTGGCCGAAAAGGCCAATAGCATCCTGACTTGTACTAGAAATAGTGTCACCAGCGGGAGCAAAGAAGCGATCATCCTTCTGTACTCAGAAATGGCGAGGCCACATCTTAAGTACTGTGTTTGGTTTTGGGCCCCTCACTACAAGGAAGACATTGAGGTTCTGGAGTGTGTACAGAGAAGAACAGTGAAGCTGTGAGGGGTCTGGAGCACAAATCTTATGGGGAGCAGCTGAGGGAACTGGAATTGCTCCTTCTGGAGAAGGGGCTCAGAGGAGACCTCATAGCTCTATACAACTACCTGAAAGGAAGCTGTAGCAAGGTGTGGGTTGGCCTCTTCTCCAACATAACTACCAGCAGGATTAGAGGGAATGGCCTCACGTTACAGCAGGGGAGATTCAGGTTGGACGCAGTTTCTTCTGCAGAAAAATGGTTAGGTGCTGGAAGGGGCTGTCCAGGGAGGTGGTGGAGTCACTGTCCTTGGAGGTGTTCAAGAAAAGTTTAGATATTGTACTGTGGGACGTGGTTTAGTGTGGAAATAGGGGTAGATGGGTGGACTGTTGGATTGGATGATCTTGGAGATCTTTTCCAAACTTGGCGATTTTATGATTCTGAATGGATAACTTTTCCCCATGGGGAACTGGCTCTAACTCACTCCCTGGAGAAGCTTCTCCCTCTCACACAATGTACTGAACTCACCAAAGAAAAATGTCAGATAATGAAATACCAGAACAAAAACACAAGATTATCCTTGCCCTGCAATCCAATAGTATCCTCCCATTCTTTTGGTCTCAGATTAACCTGTAATGCATACCACATGCACGCCCAACTACAGTATATATTATTTTGGTACATCTATCTTCCAGTGCCATTATATTTTTCTCTACATGCAGCTCCTGTTAAATAATTATTCCCCTCTTTATTTAGAAGCCTATTAAGAATCCACAAGCAACCAGCAATTTCACTGCAGAAATATTAAGGAAACAGAATGACTTTTCCAGTTTAAACACTACCCCTATCTAATGAGCAAGCCACCATTTCTTCACCTCACACAAGGTAGGAACAATAGCTGCAATGCTTTCATCCTTCAAGTTAATTGAAAATCTCAGAAGCCTCTACCTACACATCACAAACTTCAATAGGAGTGTCTTCCATCACAATTCACAGGTTGATGGAGCTGTGCACATGTGTAACTTGTGCTAACTACTTCACAAAGTTTGTAGAGTTTTCGGAGACAACAACCACTAAAACACTGGAAGAAGACTGAATAACTGCAGAGATTAAAAAGAGAAAGTCAGATACATTTTAGTTGTTGATTTGTTTCTACTTAGGGAGGGGTACTGACTTAGTGCTTGGTTTTTTATCTGAAGGGAAAAAAGGAAGAAAAACACTTTTTTTCCACTGGAAGTATTTTCTCTTCTCTTAAAATAAAGTTATAAGTCAGGCATCTTAAAGTAAGCTCGTCCTCTGATTTTGAGACAGAAACACAGCAAAATTCACTCTCCTCCGAGTTTGAAAAGCAAACAAAAAAAAGTAAAGCAGAGGTCTCCATGCATTTCTGTCCTTTCATCATCAAATTTTTATCAAGCATCTCATAACCCATGGCATTCTGCTTAAAGTCTCCAGCTTTTGGAATGTGAGGATGAAAGCGGAGACTGAGCTTTAATTTTATTTTCATTCTGTAAGCATACATTCCTTATGAAAGAAACTTAGAAACATGGATTACTTATTTTTCAAGCACCGAAAAACAAACAAAATGTTCAAAATAATTCACTTGGAGACATTTTATCATTTCCAAACATTTGTAGGTTTGTAAGACTGCAACACTTTCTTCACACAGAGCCTTGAATATTGAACAAACATTAACAACAAAGGTGGCTGGGAACTGCAACCACCAACATTAAGACTTCCCTTCAGATACATGGAAAATAAACCATGGTTTGAAACTACCTGTGTGTAATTTAATTAGCATTACCACACATGAACTGAAGACCAAGCTCTGACAATAGGAAGCATAACTAAACTGTTTACATTTCTTGCAAATGAAGCATATACAGTTTGTGATCTTGGTTTGGATATATGGGAGTACACTGATCATTTTCAATATCCATTAGGAAAGGATAAAATACGTGAAAAGTTCAACACACAAACTGTGCAAATTGACATACCTGGGGAGGAAAAATAGTAGGCAAAGAGGCAAAGCTGGGGTAGGGAGCAAGGTCAAGAATAATCCCATAATTTATCAACACATATTGGTCTGAGATAGATACCACTTAGGAGATAACTTATTTTGCTGCAGAGTACAATCATGTCAATACTATTTGCACACGTGTACATATATCCATGTAAATACGTATATATACAAACATGTATACACACTAATTATATACCAGAGGCATTTCAATAATGTCCCCATTAACACTGTTTAACATTTGGCTAGCCCTGAAATACTCAGGCAGTTGGACTAGATGATCTAAATGGTCCCTTCGAACTCAACTACTTTATTCTGTACATTTGATTAAGAAGCACTACTTATTTACACTCTTCTCTAATGGATTAACTCCCCTATCCAATTTTTTTCTCTGAAATTATCTGGGAGCACGTGATATAGTTGCCATTAACCTAAGTCTGAGTGTCTCTCTGAAAGATGTTCCCTGTCCTGGCTGTAAGTTACTAGACAGAACAGACAAAATTCCTCTGACTGTCCTACTCATACTGTCAATCTAGACAATATAATGTTCCACCTTACTTTCACATCTGTAATGGTTGGTTGCTATGTGGCATGAAAAACAAAAACAAGAAGGAGAAAAACACATTTTGAGGAGCAAAGAGATGGTGATTAATGCACATTGTCTTCTATTTACCAACTCTCTAAATGGCCTTTCTTACACAGTCACTCAGGACTTTTTAAATTATTATTTTCATCTTTCCTTCTGAAAAAAACCCCATAAATTTAATTCAAAGACCTCCAACATTAGCATGCCATTCCCTCTCCACCATGCAGCACCTCTTCTGTAGATCATAATTTCAGTATCTCAGTTCTTTATGAGTGAAAGACAGAACACTGACCTATGGGTCAGATGTTCCATGTAGCAGCACTTGTTTAACTGACAGAAGGACTGAGCCCAACTGCTTATAAAGGCACTAAGTGGAAGACTGGCAGTAAAGAGGTACACTTTAAACATAAATAAAGATGTGTAACAGCAGCAAGGGAAATTTAAAACTGACAGATATTCTCTTTCAAATTTGCCTCAATTGAGGCAAAGGAGCAACTTTCACCAAATCAAAAAAAATTGTTTAAAATGCTGACTCAAAGCACTTTGGTAAATACCTCCTTTTTGACCATATTGTTTTATTACTCTCTTAAAACTCTGTTATTTCTATGTTATTCAATAAATGACTGCAGGAACACTTCAGTATCATTGGTTACACATCAGCCTTGATTCAAAGAAATAATTTATTAGATAGGCCTTACCTTCGATAATGGACCACTTATGCTGTCAGTTAAAATGGAAAGGATGTACCTGTTCTTGATCACTGCTTTGGGGTCTGCAAGGTCCTTCTTTCAAAAAATGGCCTATCTAAATCTGCCAGGCAGGTTTCTCCATGGGTTCAAGTTAGAATAGAAAATGAGCTGAGAAAAATGCAGTAAGATGAGGAACATGCATGGTCCTCAACTGTAAAACTTTTCATATGAAAAAAAAATTGCATAAAAATCTAAGCGTTATTTATTCATACTGTGACTAGACTGCTCCCTCATTTCTGAGGTCAGTGGAAAGCTACCTTCAGTATCATACACTAGACTTGAGATGAGCGTCTTAAATTAGTAAAAATTTAAAAAATAAAAAAATTTGGACTCCATTGATGAAAAAAATGCATAGGTTTTCACTCAATCAGTTCTGCCTGACACAGGTGTATTATTCACTCATCCAGATCATCAGCGTTAAGGTTGAGGTACTTGAGCTGACTCCTTTTTGTATGGAAATCTCTCCTGAAAACATCAAGATCTATTTTTGTACTTATATTTGGAGGGGACACAAATAATTGAGGTCAAACTAAATTCAAATGTGTCAAAGTGGTTCTCCATCATGAATGATGAAGTTTAAAACTTGCCAAAATGCAAACTCAAAAAGATTGAAAAATCAGTTCAAAGCCATGGATAAAACACATCATTCACTGGAGGCAAACTCATCTGTGAGAAAGTTGCAAGAACACATAAGGACTCTATAAAAAAATATGAACATATGTAAATAATTATACATTTCACTCTTGATTACCCAATAGCTGAAATACCATGGTTTAAATCAGCTCTCTGTGATCTCAAGCCATTGCTGACTGAATTGATCACAACAATCTGTAACAATTATCCTAGGATACCACACTGCCATTTGGAAAAATAAAATATAAAACCTCACACCAACTAAACAAACAAAAAGAAAATCTGCAACACTTCATTCATGGCCTCCTAAAGTCTATCATTTATCTGGATTCTTTCTGTATGACTGACAATGGCTATTTATTAAAACAGCAAGGCAAAAATAGGTCTACGGGTGGATAATAAAATAATCCAGTAAACACAGTGAGAACAATGAGGCCTTCACATGTTTCCTTGAGCAGAGAGGTGGTATACGCTGCACCACAGGGACTACAACTTGAATACTGCGCTCAGTTTAGGGCCTCTCACTGCAAGGAAGTTACAGAGTGTACAGAGAAGTGCAATAACGCTGGTGAACAAACAAGAAAACAAGACTTACGAGGTACAGCTGAAAGAAGTGGGGTTTGGTTTGGAGAAAAGGAGGACAGAGGGAGCGCTTACAGCTCTTACAACTTCCAGAAAGGAGGTTGCAGTGATGAGAGTTTCAGACTCTTTTCTCAGGTGACATGTGATAGGACATGAGCAAATGGCCTCAACAGGAGAGGTTTAGATGAAGATTAAGAATTTCTTCACAGAGAAGGTGATCAAACATTAGAATAGGCTGTCCAGCAAAATGGTGAAGTCCCCATCCACAGAGAAATTAAAGATGTGTGGATGTGGCACAAGGCTTATTTTTGGAACTTGGTAGGTAAGGTTGGCTGGAGTTGGTGATTTTCAAGGTCATCTTCAACATAAATGACCATGAGAACAAACACGCCTGAGAGTGGTTTCTCACTCATTCCTTATTCTTTTAGTATTACAGAGAAAATAAGAAAACTACAACATTATGAAAAAAAGTGGGAAAGTCCACAAAGAGAAGAATAATTTGATGTTCCATGCATTATACCCGTAAGGACTGGGGATGTACTTCTAAGTGACAGAGAAGGGCCAACAAACGCTCTCACTTTGGGAAACAGCAAGGGGAAACTGCGTATTTGACCAGAGGAATTTAGGAAGGCAATGAGGCTAATAGCCTCGCTGAAGTGATTCTACACCAATGCATGCAACATGGGAAATAAGCAGGAAGAGATGGAGACTGTGGTGCAACTATAAAACTATGATCTAATTGCTATCACAAGAAGCATGGGATGAATAACACAACTGGAAGTGGGCTCAGAAAAGGCGAAGTGCAGAGCGTTGGTAATCCCTGACACACAGAGAGACTGGGAGAACTCCTTGAGAGAAGCTCTGCCAAGAAGGACTTGGGTGTAATGGAGGTTGAAAACCTGAACATGAGCCAAAAAAAAAAGGATTAAATTAAAAGAGGAGACATTTAGGTTAGATGCTAAGAAGAAATTCTTTACTCAGAGGATGGTAAGGGAATGGGCTGCTGAAAGAAGCTGTGGGTGAAGATCACTCCAGCAGATCTTCTAGACCAGGTTGGTTGGAGCCCTGGGGAGCTTGATCTAGCGGGTGGCAGCCCTGCCCACAGCAGGGGGTTGGAACTGCGAGGTTTTTAAAGTCCTTTCCAACCATTCTATGATTGGCTGGTGAAAATTCAAGTCACAAGCTGACTAAAGAGAAGAAACTGAAAGATATAATTGATTCCAATTCAAAACATGCAAAGACTTCCTATCAGCTCTTAATGCGAGATTCCTTGGTGATTTTAGAATGCAGGAAAAAAAAACAAGCAAAAAAAACTCCAGCAGATGGCTCTAAATGAGGAGAGCAGAGATAGGTGACTAACTAGTCTGAGAGGAATAAAAATAAAATGGGAACAGTGCCACAGTCTTATTTTTTTGTTGAGCCACCTGGAGAGGTAGCAGACTTATCAATGAATGCCAAAAATGAGTAGTGCCCATCTGCTCACCCTGATAAATAACCCTCACTAGAAAAAAATATAAAAGAATACAATTCCCTCAGCACTACTCACATGCTTTCAGCAGACCTGTTTGTTTAAAATATTTATTTTTGTATTAGAGATTTACACCTGCTTGCCCTGAACATAGTAATTCTTTAAGATAACCCTTGGAAGCACATGGCAAGTCAGTAGCTTTAAGAATTCATGACGACAGAAAGCTCCAACAACTTCCTTCTAAATAAACAAAAGCTCTATAATTATTGCTGCCTTCAAATTGCCTGTGAAAAGATGTTGCTGGCCAACTAAATGAACTGATAACAATAGCTCCAAACAGGAGAGGCAGTTAAAAGTTTAAAAAGTTTGCATTCCTCTTCAGATAAGAGAAGTTGAAAGTACCTCCGTTCACAGAGAAGCCTAAGAGCAATGCTATAAGCTCAGTTTATCTCCTCTGCTGGCCACACTGAACAGTTACGGGTAAAATCCTTCAGCTGATACTAAATGTGAATTGAGAAAGAACATCAGAGCCAACAGAAAATGATACGGGCACTACTTGGGTCTCCCAAAGTATCACTGCAAAAAAAAAAAAAAAAAAGATGAAAACTAAAGCATAGCTGTTTGGTTCATGTGTTTGAAAGCAAAATGACTCTTTATTAGCACTACCTTGTACCAGCTGTCTGATTTTGCTTTTTATTCAAAGAATTGTGTAAGAGCTTGTAACAGAAATTCAAATGCTCCAGGATTGATTTTCTGTTTCAGAACTATGTACTTTTTTGCATATGACAAATGCAGCTAAAAAAAATCTACCACCTTTGTTTTGACACCATCAATTCTATGACATCAATAAAAGCAACTCTATCACCAAATTGTCCAGGTTTGTTCCAAAGGTGGTTGTGAATGTATAAGGTTATCATATCAGTACAGTTTCCTTTACACTAAGACTTGTACACAAATATTTGGTGATAACTTCAGCATTTCATATAACAAAAGAAATAAGATGGAAGCTTATAAACAGGAGTGAGACCTACTTTTTATATGGGCAGTGTATGATAAGGGGGAATGGTTTTAAGCTAAGAGAGGAGAGATGTTCATTACCTTCTAGGAGAAATTCCTTATGCAGTGAGGCAGTGGCACAGCTGCCCCAGAGAAGCTGTGGTGCCCCATCCCTGGAGACTCAAGGCCATTTCGGATGGAGCCCAGAGCAGCCTGAGCAGGTGGGGGGCAGCCCTGCCCACGGCACAGAGTTGCAGCTGGGTGAGCTTTAAGGTCCCTTCCAACCCAACTCGTTCTGTGATTCTATGAAAAACGTGACTGAATTAAACTTGAAACACACCTCATACACTGCATGTATGAAGAGAAAGGATTTAACAGAAATAATTTTTGAACCATTGTGGGTTAAGAGAGAGAATTGCCAGGTACGATGCCAACCATAGAATTCCCTTTAAATCCAGAATTCTTCTTAAACCTTGAATCCAAGTGAGAAAGACTTCCATCAAAGCCAGTGCACTCCTGAGATCACGTCACAGATTTTTAACCATACCATTATTCTCAAGGCATCCCCTTTCTAGTCCCATGGAAACAGAAGTTTGTTACTTTTCTTTGTTACATAGTTTTTCGAAACATATGGAACAAAGCCTGCACCACTAAAAATTTGTATGCCAAACAGGCATCCTAAATTCTTAATGCCTACTATAAAAACGCATCAGGAGGAAAGTTAAAGTTATTATAACGTTAATCACCCAATACATTTGTAGCAAAACATCCCTTCACTTCTTTAGTTGCCTGTATCTTACTTCTAGTAATTTGTGTTTCAGTATAGCATATGAGTATGCTGTGGGAGGCAGATTCTTGACCACACTAGAAACAAGAAAGACAAGACAGAAGTAGGCAGTATCCGGATCCAATCCATTTATTTCTAAATGGCTTTGGATAGGGATCTGCTGCTGAAGGCTTCCACCCATATCTTTGAGTATGAATCCTAACCAAAAATCAAAGATGCAACACATTTTCATTTTACAAAGCATTTAACAGTTTCACATTGTGAAAAGGAAAAAATTACATTTATAAATGGTATCACTGATCTGTGCTTACTTCTCACTGAGACCATTTAATATTGCATACAGCGAGCTTGTTGGGACAGGGTTTATCTTAGAGCAGAGCATCTTGCCTCTAGCGTGCATAACGCTATTTATTTAAGAAGGCATTGTAATTTTCCAAGTAGAAATATCCCTGAACTTTCATTTTCAAAAAGATTTCACTGTTTTTCCTCACTGCACACAGAATTATTCAATAGCTGTTTATTACAATGCAAAAAACTGAGTTTTTCCTTTCCATCCAGGCTACCAGATTCAATAACAGTTGGCACCAGCCTCCTTGAAAATAAAGAACTTACTAACTAGCCCAACCATAACATTAATACTTCTGGAAACCATCATTTACAGAAGCATAAACAGCAAAACAATCCATTCCAACTTAGAAGCATAGCCCGGAGGGCCAGTAATTTGAAATAGGCATTCTAGAATTAGGCAACTTATAGGTTGGAGAACGGCATGGAAAGCACAGAAACCCAGTTTTATATGAATTCTTTCAATAAGCTGATTTTGGTTCAATTCTTCTCTCAATCATAGGCGCTGTGTGAAAAATGGCTTTAAAAGTACAGCATTCAACTGATTTAAAAGTCTTCCTCCTAAGAGAGCAGACATCTGAAATGGGATGATTTTAGCCACCCCAGAAGAACAAATTAAATGCATTAATTCATTCCTGATGTTTGGACTGGTTATATTCCCATTCTAACATTCTCCTATAGCAGTAAAGAGCTTTGTCAGTTGAATCATCATTTTACACTGTTTTGTGCATCCACTCTAAGCATTTGAATCTATTTTAATTACTTAGCCATATCACAGTGTGCTAGAGTGATTTGTTTTTATTATTATTATTATTTTTTTCTACATTTAAGTATTTCTGCTAGACGTTCTGGCCAGCTTGGAAAATGAGGAAGCCTCCACAAGCAAAGCAAATAAATGAACAAACCAGATGCTCCTTATGTAGTAATGGTTCTTCATTCCTCTGTTGACCCAATCCTATCTTGAAGCACCCAGTTTTTCATTGAGAAAATATTCTTTTTCTTGCAAAAAAAAAAATAATCAAAAAGAGAGCAATGGAACAAGAAATATTCAGTTCCCAACCTAAGAATATCTGTTTCTACAACATCTAGTGAAACTGAGAACAGGAGGTTTTCAGGTTTTTATGTCACTTGCAAGACACCCTGTTGCTACCAAGGAATGACAGAGAACTGCACAAATACAATGGTCAGCTCAGTCTTTATTCCTGAGTATTTAGAATCACCCTTTAAAAATTATAATTATTTACTACTTCACATAAGTAGAAATGATGATAATGAATAGAAAACCAGAAGACCAATTGCACCACACAGCAGTCATCAGTGCTGGTGCAAATCCTCCAGTACAAAGTTTATTCATATCCAGGACTCTATGTAGTCTAGGATCAGAGAACATTACACTCTTCCCTCAATAATTATTATGAACAGCATTCTACAGAAAGAACACATCTCATGTTAATGTTGTGGTTCCCTATGAGTACATAAGCTAAAGAGCTCAGTTCCAAATGCAAATCAGAGTTTATAAACATCAAAACATGCTGGTCACTTCATTAGAAGAAAAGCCTATTAGCAACCATTAGTAAGAAATACCAGCATGGTTTTCCGCAAATTTTGAATTCACAGCCAGTGATTGATAAGATCATTATTAAATATCATCAGTCATGCTCTAAATAGGTATAGTTTGTAAGCTGCAAATCATGCACAGTACACAGTAGTGCATTTTGAGAGTGAAATAAAAATAAGACACCATTTCATAAGGTAAATATATTACCTAATACATGTTTGGCAGATCACCATCTTAAGGAGAGACAGTAGTAACATTACCTCCTAGTTTCTTTTTTTTATTATTATTTTTTTATTTTAATACAAAACCTCATACTTCAAGCAACGGAAAGTAATTCAGTTTTAAGTTACTAGCTTACTTTATTTTTTTAATCAAATTTTGAATATATCCAGTAACAGAACAAACTCACTTAAGTCCAAATTTTGGCTTGATCATTCATACTGAAAGCATGTCTCCAAAAGGCAGCCTATTCAGTTGCAACAGTGTATGTTCGTGTCTATGTGTGCATTTCCGTACACATCCATATGGGGAACAATGACTGGAAAATACATTATTCTTTGTCAAATTACTTCAAATTACATGGGAGACTTTTCCTTGATTGTTCACACAATCAATTTGGCATCAGCAAGTCCACAGCATATAAACTGTCCAAGCAAACATTGGGATATTGCTGCCACTTTAAACAAAGCAACAGAAAAAGAACACTGAAAACACTGAGAGCTACATTTCTCCTGCTTTTTGGAATCACAGCAACTTCCTCTGAAGTGGGAAAAAAATTAATGCATATGGTTCTCAAAATGGATAATCAGCTACTGTTGCTAATTATTTATTAATTACTGTGGCTTCCTCCCACTGGTGATGGGTACCACAAAGGAACAGCTTTCTCAGAACAAGTAGAAGATCAGAAAAATGGTGCTTTAAATGGATCCTTTCCAGATCTGCAGGGCTAAATGAGTAAGTAATGTAAGGAAAGGATGATTTGTTAAGCATACTTTCAAGATACATGAGCCACTCAAGATACATGAGTTTAAGTTCAAGCCACTTCAACTTAGTCCATTTCAGAAACAAGTCTGAGCTCCAATGCATGATCCAGATACAAAGTCCAATGGTTTAGAGCTGGAACTCTCCATGTCCCAGCTCTCAGCATGCTAATCCTTGTTTGAAATATCAGGTTCAAGTCCCCTATGGAATTACTGCATCAGTTATGATGAGGGTCTACCTCCCACATCCTAACTTCTCTCAATGGTTATAGTCTTCTGCAAAGCAAAGCTGTCCACCATGAGAGCCTAATGACAGCAAGATATGGACAGTCAGAGCTTGGGTTAGGGTGATGTGACAAGGGAAAATCAGAAGCAGTCTAGTCCAACACCCCATCCAAAACAGGTCCAGTTAGTGGAGGTTGCTCAGGGACTCATACAGTTAGGTTAGAAGTGATGGAGTTTTCACAGTTTCTCTGGGCAACATAATTTTATCTATTCAGAATTTGATGTTCTGCCCCATTGGTGTCCAGGAGGGCCAAGGACATCCTGGCCTGCATAAGAAACAGTGTTGCCAGCAGGAGCAGGGAGGTGATCATCCTCCTGTACTCAGCACTGGTGAGGCCACACCTCAAGTACAGCATTCAGTTTTGGGCCCCTCTCTACAAGAAAGACATTGAGGACCTGGATGTCCAGAGAAGGGCAACGAAACTGGTGAGAGGTCTGGAGCACAAGTGTTATGAGGAGGGGCTGAGGGAGCTGGGATTGTTCAGTCTGGAGAAGAGGAGGCTCAGGGGAGACATCACTGCACTCTACAACTTCCTGAAGGGAGGCTGTAATGAGGAGGGGTTTGGCCTCTTCTCCCAGGCAGCAAACAGGACCAGGGGAAATGGCTGCAAGTTGTGCCAGAGGAGGTTTAGGTTGGACATAAGGAACAACTTTTTCTCTCAGCGAGTGGTCAGGCACTGCAATGGCTGCCCAGCGAGGTGGTGGAGTCGCCATCCCTGGCAGTGTTCAAGAGGCATCTGGATGAGGAGCTGCGAGATATGGGTTAGTGCTTGAGGTAGCTGTGGTAATGGGAGGACAGTCGGACTAGATGATCTTGTAGGTCCTTTCCAACCTTGTGATTCTATGATAAGTTTGCTTGATAACATAAAAAAGCCTTATAGTCAACATTTTCCAAATGGGTGAATAGGCAGAGAAGTCTGGTTTCAATTGCATAACTTGGGAAATAATCAAAGCTACACAAATACCTTAAGTAACACAAAAAAAAATATCAAATTTACACATTTATTTCTCAGGCCTTAGAAAGCAGGTTTTACCATCTTCATTGTCTATGACTGATTTGAAGCGTGTGATAAACAAATGCCCAAATGTCTTTTGTTTCTGTCTAGTTACTAACATAAGATACTGATGGACTTTGCAACTCTGTATGAAGATGTCAGAATTCCCCCCACTCCTCCAAGAGCTGCTTATCCACAGCACTGAGAAAGAAAATGTATGTTTATGCTGGAAGAATACACTGATTTCTATAGTGAACCAAATAGCCAGAATTTTAAAGTAAATATGTAAGTGAATAAATAAGACTAATTCATTTCTTGGTCTACGACTTGCAAAATAGGTTCTTCATTTCAGGTTTTCTACTTCCGAACATCACACCACAAAGCAAGAATAGCTTCCATTAAAAAAATAATTCATTTAAGATTCTACATCACTAATGGAGATGTTCATTTGACAAAGAAGTTTGATACATTTATGACTATCTACTGCATGCTTCTCTGTATTATGGCAACGCGCTATCAGCTTCTGAAGAAGTGGACACATCACTGTGAAGTTGATTGTTTAAGCATTCTTCCCTCTGCAACAATCTAACAGCCTGCATATGTAGTTTCCCTGAAATCTCAACATGTTATAATGGTCTTCTATACCAGAGAAAAAAGTCTTCTGCTTCAATTCCTCCCCTGCAGACACATATTGTTCTTCAGAAATAGAAATCCATGTGTTGTCTTCCAGACTTTTGCACGAAGTGCCTATTCTCTGTTCTTTTAAAACACTTCAGAACAGTGCTATTTTCTTTTTCATTTATGTAAGACGTGGAAGCCAATGGAATACAATTCATCCTCAGTACCTTAGAGTAAGCTTTTCGTTGGCAACCAACAAAACGATTTCCTTTGTGTCTGGAAGCAAAGCTCGCTTGCAGATTCACTGATAAGGGACAAATTCACCCCATTAGCTCTGCTTCAGCTATTAACGCCTGTTAATAGGGACTCTCTCCTCTACTAAGCCTTTTTCTCTCAATTAGCCCATGTAACTTCCTGTCTTTTTGGGATCTGGACATCCCCTGAGAAATCTGACCAATGTAAGTGGAAAAAGAAGGACTAACAGCAGATGTTCAAAAACCATCTTGCAGACCTCACTTCCTTTCCAAATCAACATTTAAGAACTATAATTTGCAAGAATAACTTTAAACTCAACTGTGTCTGCAAAAAGTGACTGCAAAACAAAGTAACAGCTTAAGTGAGTGTACCATTCTGGTTCTCAGAAGTGACAAATTCTCCTCTCCGGTGAAGTTCATTGCTAAATAACTTACAGACAATCCGCTACCCTGGGAGCAGATTATGCTTATATATAATCTGTTCACTCCTTCAAAGACAGTTCATCAAGTATACCTACTGTTTCCACTGCACAGCAACACATTTAAGTGTGAGCAGATTGATCAACACCCAGAAATCTGAAACAAACTACCACTGCATTTCAGCTGAGACAAACAGAACTAGTAGAGACTCTGTAGAGTCAATCCAGACACGCACAGAGTGGTTGTGCTGCACCCAGACTGCACGTTTTTCCATGGGTGACCCTGGGCAGAGAGGTATGTCAGCCCCCATTTTCCAAATGGGGAATTTCCTCTCTTTTGAAAGGACTGGGAGGTCCAAGAGCAATGATGAGAAGTGTTTGAAACATTAGACTACATTAGACTGTATGGAAACAGTAGACTACATCATAGCCGGATAAGTAAAAAACTAATATATTCAAACACAAGAAGTCAAATCCTAAATTCTATTCAGCAGATAACCACACTCCAATTACATCCTCAAAAATCCTGTGGCTGTTACCAAACAGCAGCATTGTTTTCTTGGGTTTTTTTGTTTGTTTGTTTGTTTGTCTGCTTTGGTGTGTGCATACAATGATAACCTGATTATTTACCTGTGCTCTTACAAGACATATAACACGCAAGATTAGAAACCTTTTTTAGATACATACGACAGAAAAACGCTTTCCTGGGTGCCTTCTAAAATTGAAATGCAGAATTAGCAATGCAAGCTCAGCTATCAGCAGCTAGAGAGAAAAAAAGACCTCTTAGAACACCTGCTCCATTCCTTCTGCCGGGTCTGAATCACTCTAAAACATACACGGACATTTTGTAATACATGCAGCCCAAAATCATTGCAGATTGTGTACATACACTCAGAGTGGCCTGAGCATTTGTTGTACTTATTTAGGAGTAACATCTGCCTCAAAAATAGCGTGTTTTGTGCTACGCTGCTACCAGTATGGAAAATCTTCTCTCTGGTAAAGCAGTATAAAACCCATATAAACATATGTGTTGTATCAACTCTCAGCAGCTTCTTGGTATACTATTTAATGTTGCTTCAGTAGTTCTTAAGTGCTCCCATGAAAAAAAATTAGGCTCCTTTTAGTATCTTCTGACTGACACAGACCTCATTTTTGGGGTATTTTTTACTGACATGTATGCAACTGAAACATATGAAAATCCCTATTTCTTGGGCTGAGAACTGGGCGCAAACTATAGGAAATATATCCAAATGCTAGCGATGGACTCAAGGCCAGTTACACAGCTGCTAAACTGAGAAAGAATACAAGCTAACATTCCACTCCCTACTTTGCTATTTATACCTACTCTTCCTACTTACCCTATTAATGCTTAAGAAGCCTGAGCTTTCATAAACTCTTAGACTGTAAATCATTCAGCCTCACAATACCATCTGCCAATATTTGCAAAGCAAACATAGAACAGATCCACACGGAACCTCTGTGTTCAGTGCAAATACACACAGTTGGTCCCTTTCTTGCACTGCACAGTATCTTCACTTCATAAAGTGCTGCACAGCACTTAAAGCATAGAGACAGCTCAGCTCACGTAGTAAGGTGTGATGTAACACAGAATTATGATAGAAATCTTGTCGATGATGAAGGAAAACAGTGTTTAAAATGCTTAGATGAGACATTTGGCCACTGTGAACTATGACAGAGCAATGTTTTAGCCTACAAATCTGATGCAAACCTGGCTTAATACAAGTGGTTTCCACCTGCCTGACCTGGAAATTCACATAGAATGTAAAGGTACCTCCCAAGATTAAGCCATGCCACTTTATGTAATTTAAACAAACAGAAAGCATTACTGGGGATACTCTCAATACGATCCATTATGTAAACATAAATTATTGTATAATAAACATAATATAAACATCTGTCATCAAAAATCCTTGACGTTTATGCCTACTTTTCCTACTTACTCAACAAATACTTCAGAAGCCTGCTAGCTTCCATAAATTCTTAAACTGTAACTCATTCAGACTCATAACAGTATCCACTTTACTCTCTGGCAAATTCAATCTACAGCAGTAAAACAGCTTGCTTTTAAATGAAGGTCCAGCCACCATTAGGAAAACCAAGATCTATGGTATCTTTATCATAGACACACAAATGTGTTTGTTTATACAATTACCATTGCAGTTGGTAAGGCACTAAGAAGCCAACACACCAGCATTTCCCATGCTTGCTGCTAATTAGATCATATGCATGCAGGTTCAATCCAAGGATGATCAAAGCCAATGAAAAAAAATGCCCATTTAATTCAACATTCTGTGGATCAGTTCCAGACAGCTAGCTGCTCCTCTTCCTTCTTTATCAAAAGGACTCCAACAGTGTGATAGCGAAGAGGACTCCAAGAGTCTACAGATTTTGTATCTTCTCTTGGATCTGAATTCCAAGTGAATTATTTGACAGCTGACTACATGATACACAATTAAAGAATCTTTTTTCATAAAGCTGCTGTAGAGGATACTCCCAGTTTTGAAGGCAAATTGGCTACTACTGCTTCATGATTTCAACTGTTTCTTTCACAGACAGGTTTACCTTCATTATGAAGGCATTTATGTAGCACATTGTTCATTGCTGCAGCAATATACTGTAGAATCTGAACATGTGAAATGTCAATCCAGTGTACTTGAAACATAGCACTGAATTTAAAAGGCTTCCTAAAATTGAGACATCCAAAGTCAAAGAAAGTGAATGAATACTCAGATCAAATAATTGCCCATTTTTAATTGGATGTCAAATGCAATGCCACAACTGCTAGACAACTTCAGCCAACTGAACACTACATAGGAAATCAGATAAAAAATATTTGTCTCTATTCAAGAATCAACAGGTAAGTGAGAAACTGAAGCAGTTGGCTTCTGACAAGAAGACCAGTGTCAATGACTGAAATCTCATATTGCTTCAATATGGGGACAACAATTCTTAAATGAAAAATCTTTTCCAGAAAATTTCCATCAAATTTGTATATGCAATGCCAACTAGTTGTCCACTTTACATCTTTCCTGCCTTAAGACAGATATCAACTGTTTCCGAACGGACAAGCCATTGCCTGTGATCAAATTCATTGCCCTTTGCACCTCCTGCTCCATGTTAGAGACCTAACGTGAAAAAAAAAAAAGAGGATGGTGCAAGTATAGTCCTTATTACCAGACCTCAGATTTCCTTTGCTACAGCTGCTCAGTAGTCCCAGATGGCCATACTCCATTCCTGTGGAATAACCCAGCAGCAGCTCAGCATCACACAGCCATTCACTCATACCCTGCAAGTGTTACGGGGAAAAGAATTGAGAACAAAATAGAATTTGTGTTATGATAAAAACTGATCACCAAAACAGAAAAATAAAAGCAGAAATGCAGTAACGACACACATAGCTGCAATGCAGTTAATTGCCATCAACCAGCCACCACACAGCACCAACATGATGTTCATCAGCAACATGAGGTCCCACTCCCACTCACCAATGCTCAGCAACCCCAGAGCAGCAACCAGTCAACTGCCCCCAGCTTTACAATCTTCCTGTGTGGGGTCCAGATTATCTCTTGGCCTGATTGAGGCTCCTGTCCCACCTCCAGGCTGCCCCTGCCCCAAACCCATTACTCAGCAGCACCCAAACAGCAGGGTGCTGTCAGCAGTAATTCAGCTGAAATCCATTATAGATTAAGATATAAGTAAAAAATTTCTCCCTGTAAGTTCACCCAGACATTAATATTGTTCTTGAAAAACACTTGAGAGCCTTTGTTCTGCTCTAAAACACTGCTGTTGGTGCACTGTCAAAGGCCCATTATCTCTGAAACGTGTAAAGGGGTCCCATGATTTGTAGAGAGAAGTAAATTGCACTTACTCTGATGCTTTTTCTTTACATAATGCAAAAGCCTTTACTGTTTTGGCATAATTCCCCATTTCTGAAGCCCTTTTCTGTTGACTGAGTGAATCAGAAAATAAAGATGGGATTTGTTTATTTCTCTATTTAAGTGCAAGTGATTTAGGCTGCTGTGTTCTGGTCCTGCAGAAGACCCCTTCATTTTACAAGAACAATTTAACCCCAAGTCTCAGGCTAGAACTGCTGATAGAGACTACACTACAGAATCTGTTCAGAAACACTGTACCACAATTTACATCCCATCTCAAGTCACATGGGCTGTAGATATTAATAAGACAGGAAAGAAAAAACATGAAAAAAGCAACTGGCCTATAGAGTGCTACACAGAAAGGTGGAGGGAGTGGGGGGAAGCAACCTACCACGTGGATTTCCAAACACTAGTCACCCATTTCAATCCAAACCAGCACCACTACAAAATGCTGGACAAACATGAACAGCAGGATTCACAAACAAGACAAAGGGCTCCATCAGCAAATCTCATGCAGCCGCAGTTTTTGTCTCAGGACAACTGGCCTCACAGAAATACAAATTTCAGAGGGGAAAATAAAAAATAGACTGCAGCGCTGAGCATTCTCAGTTTTATTCCTTTACCCTGTTCTTCCTAGCAAATGTATTTACTCTCTATACATTTTTAACTACTCTGCTGTTATTTCCTTGATCCCAGCAATAAAATACATGTGGATGGACAACCTTCTCTTCAAAATCCCACATGAATTTATCACATCTCTGTGCTGCCTCATCAGTCTTCCAACACATTGCTGGCCTGCAATATGACTGACTTTGCTCTTTTAGAAAACAAGCATATTCAAGAAGACTCACATGAATTAACTGCCTAGCCAACCTTCATTAACAAGCTTTAAAATTTCACTCTGTTTATCCTACATTACGAATGCACAAGCATTACCAAAAGACAGAAAACACAATTTGAAAATACTGTGCTTATACTGTGAAATACTTTCTGTATCTGCAGCTAAAGAAGCCTATTAACTATGTTTAAAGCCTTAGGGTAAAAAGCGTAGTCTTTTTTCTTAAAATTACTTTAACTGCAACAAGTGATACTGACTTATAGGCAGTGATGCTAAGAAATATTCATTAGAAAGTTTAAAAAAAAAACTCTTCAATTTAAAATTCTGCCTACTCAAATAAATATCAGTCTAGTTTTAAAATGAATTTGCTTAATCCCGTTCTTATTTCCTGATAGAATCGTGCTCTGGTTCTGTTGAAGTTTACAGCTAGGATTGATTTAGCCAATTACACTTCATAGTTATTTAAGCATACCTACCTTCTAACACTACAATTGACCATGTTAGAATACTATGGACTTTACAGTGCTCAAAAAAGGTGTTATCGCCTGTAACTTGTTAAAGGAGAACTAAGTATTCTGTAGCAAACAAAGCAAGGAGAATGTAAATTTAAACACTAGTTTAAATTAAAGAATCACAGAATTGTAAAGGTTGGAAGGAATCTATAGAGATCATTGAGTCCATCTCCCCACTAAAGCAGGATCCCTACAGTAGGTCACACGGGTAGGCATCTTGAATAACTCCAGAGAAGGGGATTCCACAACCTCTCTGGGCAGCCTGTTCCAGTGTTCCATCACCCTGACCAAAGCTCTTTCTTGTGTTAGTATGGCACTTCCTGCGTTCTAGTTTTCTACTCGTTGCCTCTTGTTCTACTGCTGTTAGCCATTAACAAGAGCCCACCCCCATCGACTCTACTCCTGTGCTTCAGATTCTTATAAACAGTTACAAGAACCCCTCTCAGTCCTCTCTTCTCCAGAGTTCCAGGTCTCTCACTCAGTCTTTCCTCATAAGGAAGATGCTCATAGCCACTCACCATCCCCGCCGTGCTCCAGCTGGACTCCCTCTAGATCCCTGGCTTTCTTAAACTGAGAAGCCCAGAACTAGGCACAGTACTCCAGATGAGTCAACAGGGCAGAGATGAGGGGATCACCTCCCCTGACCTACTGACCATACTCTTTTTAATGCACCCAGGATACCATTGGCCTTCTTGGCCACAAGGGCACATAGCTGGCTTGTGGTCAACCTTGCTGTCATCCACCAGGACACCCAGGTCCTTCTCTGCAGGGCCCCTTTCCAGCAGGTCAGCCCTTAACGTGTACTGATTCGTATAGTTATTCCTATCCAGGTGCAAGACTATACACTTGCTCGTATCTCTATCCAGTCCTGCTACCAGAGGATAGAAGAAAGTGTGACAGTTCTACAGTAGAAAGAACATGACTAGCATTACTAACTTCTTTGTCACTAAGCTAGAAAAGAGAATATATTGGGCCTATAGCATGCACCACTCTAGCACGACGGGCACTCAAACAGCTTTGTGCTTTATTATCTTTAATGTTATCAGGTAACAAATGCTATAAGTGTATAAACATTAGCAAGCCTTAAGCCAGATAAAGCACAGTACAGAGAATAAAAAAAACCTTTGCCTCAAGGAAGCCATATGTTTTGATTGTGCCAGAGAGCCCTTCTGTCACACCAGATACTTGAAAATAATAGCCTTTAAAGCAAGTCTTAGTGAAAAGTAAACACAGAGCTCAGTATACATATCTCAAACTCTGGTACATGGAAGCATTCCCCGTTCTACTCTACAGAAAACACCCCTCATCTTGCATTATTGACCCATGGTACACACACTGAATGGATGGACAAAGCTATACAAGCTGGGCAGAAATAGAAAACATGAAAGAATCAAATATTTACTAGTAATGAAGAACAAGGTGTTATTTTAGGTCATGGACACACAACAAAAGAATCGTAAGTACGTAATGGATGTGGCATTAACTAAGAGAATTAAAATTAAAATATAGTCATTGTCTTAGGTTTTCTTTAAAACCAGTTGCAATTAGTGTCCTAAAAGATCAATTTTCACACAAACCTAGTGAGCTCTACCAAGGGTCTGAAAGGAGAATCAGTCAAATGAACTCTTAAAACAGGTGACAATACAGGAGTTGTTAAAACATGCAAGGTCTTTTAACCAGTGTTTATTTTTAAAAATTACTTTATTTTAAAATAACAGTCTTACATAAAAACAGAATAGATTTTTTCCACGTACTTAGTTCAAGTCTTCATGCATCCAGTAGAATTTCTGTTCGTAGAACAAACATTAAATAAAAACTACCACAAGAAAACAGTGGAAAAAACCAGCAGTACCACAGTAAGAAACATTGCAGGGTGAGTGAAGAAAAAACAACCTGTGCAGGGAGGGAGACAGACAAAAAAATGCTACCCAATAAAAGGCCAAGCAATTATACTACATAAAACACAAGCTGCAGTAATCTACGTAAACTCCCACTCAGTCATTTATTTTATCACTCAGCATCTCTCCATTGAGAACTTTCTTCCACCAAACTCGATCAAGCTGGGATGCCAACATAAAAACAACTGGCTTTTCACATTTCAAGGACACTATGTAGAGAGCTGGTATTTAATCACCTCCTGAACATCTCATGATTTTATATACGTGCGTGTCCATTTTAGAACATAAGGGATGGAGCAATGCAATATATAGTTTGTCCACCTTGAAATCAATTAGTATAATAAAATCAAAGTTGAAACCCACGTCAAACAAGAAAATGTACATTTAAAGCAAAAAATAACTGAGAATACAAAGCAATGATTGTCAAACCAATTTATAAATCCTACACTTTAAAAGAAATTACAGTTGAAATTCTGCAAGAACTCTGATAAATTGTTCTGCTTCTGCTTCCACCCCCCCCTCTAAAGTGAACAAACATTTCATCAGAATGTGTTTTCAAAAAAGGCAAAAGTTCAATAAATATACAATTAACCTGCATAAAAATAAAGAAACAGAGAATGTGTAGTGCCAGGAAAGAAAAACAAAGAAAAAAAAAAAAAAAAAAGAGCCAAACAGATCCCAGGTCATGAAGCACACTCAAAAAAGCTGACTGCAGAACATCAAGAACAAGCAGACATTTAAATTCATAGATAAATTCTCCACAAGTCTTGCCAAAACAGTATTTCAAACTACTGATTTTCCCATCAACTCTCCTTTCCCCTCTGCAGAATTGTACACTGTTCCCTAGCTCTA
Source organism: Tetrao urogallus (assembly GCF_951394365.1). Classification (NCBI taxonomy): domain Eukaryota; kingdom Metazoa; phylum Chordata; class Aves; order Galliformes; family Phasianidae; genus Tetrao; species Tetrao urogallus. Next base: position 81,186,494 of record NC_136815.1, on the reverse strand, counting down.
TTTCACCGGTCAGCATCCCTGCTGAAAAGCATCCTCAACCTCAATTTGAACTAAAACAAAAGAGTTATGAAGGGACACAAACACACATTCTCTTTAGCCTACTCTGTGTCTGAAACAGAAACATAACATTGGAAAGTTAATGGTGAGGTTTCTAAGTGCATAATTATTACCATTCACCAGGGCATCCTGCACTGGATTGACTATATTATGCTATTAAGCTATAAATGGCTTGCAAAATAAGGATTCTGCTGCCTGTGCTTGCACCAAGCAGTAACTTGTTGCTTACATGGACAGCATTCAAAGGAACTACATTCAAAGAAACACATGCTCTAATACACAGGTGATATAATTTGTCCTTCAGAATATCATTATCACCTGTCTTTATACCTTGGGTCTCACTGCTTTCTTTCTCTTGGAATTGGTAGCAAGGAAACCCATTAAATCTATGTGGAAAGTAAAATTAGATGTACAGCAAGGTCTTTAACAGTTGTTGACTGTAAAGATGAGAAATATTTTTATTGTTACTATTTAAAATGGGCAAGGACTGAAAACCTGTTACTGCCTAAAAATTGTGGCAATGTGAGCATCAAGCACAGATTTAGAATGTTAAATGCATTTGTAACTACTTACCAGCAAGCAGAGATACCTTCTCAGCCCCACTTCATTTGCCTGTTAGATTTGGTGTGTTCTACCTTCACTCTGGGGACGGGCTGGAAAGCAAATTTTGGCACAGTCAGTCTAAATATGAAAAGCAGAATTAAAAAGTATGAAGACATATAGAAGATAGTGACAATTATCCTATAAATACATCAGAAGCATAAGATAGTTATAAACGTGTCCTTAATTATTATGGTCAGACCTCCAGGAACAAAAACTGACACAGACAAAAGATAGAAGACCAAAGATGTCACAATGAGGCAAAAGTAAGGTATGCCTTAAACTCCAGCAATTATTTTACCTCAGGCAGCAAATATTCCCACATCAGCTCGACTCTAACCGATAGGAAGAAGACACTTCTAGTCTTTCTGATATTTGGAAAATGATAATTCCAGACTCTTAAAACATTTTTCATACATGAATGTCAAAGTACTTTACAGGTACGTCCACTACAAACGTCCTTTACAATCAATATGAAATATATCAATATAGCACAACGCTGATCCAGATGTTATCCCACGCTGCTGAACTACCTAGCTGCTTAACATGCTATATAATTCATAAGCAGATGCAATGCCCATTAAATCCTCCGGAGTTGCACATGGCCACAGGAAATTGAAAACCTAAAATTGAGGCCAAAAAGGAAAAAAGTGAGCATTTCTTCCAGTCCTACCGCAACACTAGAGATCACAAACCAGCAAAGTCTTAGGAGCAGTGATAAGACAGGAATTCCTTACAAGGCCAACTATTACAACAGAAGACCAACAGCTAGTTTTGGTTTCTTTGTTTTAATTATTATTACTGTTCCTAGAGCCTTCAAACATCTTGTGTGTCAATTCAGAAAGAAATGGAGTAATGCACAAAAAGGGACAAAGTTTCCTATTGCTTCTTTTTCCTTCTGAACACTTATCTCAAATTTTCTAAGATGTGCAAATAATTTAGGAGCACAGATGAATTTGAAACACAAAAGTTTCTTCTCCTGATTAAAAGCTACCTTTAATATCTTGTCCAAAAAGGCAATTAAAAAAAAAAAAAAAAAAAAAAGAGAAAAGAGCTGTAAGAAGCAGAGTTATTCAGTGCCTTCTTTAGATACTGTCTAAATTTTGCTCACAACAGGGAATGGCTGAATCATACAATTCATTACAACTCTGACAAAGATTTCCCTTGACTTATAGTCCTTATTGTAAAGGATCTAAAATAACCCAGACTGGATCTTGCTGTGCATGACACTGTCCATCAGCAACTAACAGCTGGAAAGAAGAGACAGAAAGAGAGCCACAGCAGCAGGGAAAAGTGAGAAAGTTTTCACAAACTGGCAAATAATAATTGAGAGATGATAATATCACAGCAATCAATTATCATTCTGACCCCAAAAGGAAAATAATCAACACGAGCAGCAGCATAACAGGAAAGCACATGTTCTCTTAAAGTGTTGAGTGCCATGTCATAAAGCTGAAATACTGCACCATAAGGAACAATTTGGCAACGAACAACAAAACATCCAACGTGTAGTGGAGAATATAACAGCTGTTTCCTTTGACAGCAGTCCAACATCTTTTCAGGTACGTCATCCAAATTCCTTTTTCTTTTTTTTTTCCCCCTCCTTTTGAGCAGCTACATATTCCAAATACTAGTAACTATTCCAGATACCCATATTACTGTATTATTCTCAAATTGCTCATTTATCACGAAATGCAAAAAAGGAAAGGCATTTTCCTCTGACAGACCAAATGCCAGAGGCAAAAATTTTTGTACAAACGTACACTGGTCAACCCCCTTCAAATACATGTGCCTCTGCAATTAAGAGCAACATCTCTCTACTCCCACCATCATAAAAAGTAATAAAATAGCACTGAGTTTTAAACAAGAGTTGTTCTGAAAAATAAAATATTTTTTTAAAAATAACTTAAAAAAAAGAAAGGAAGAAAAATATCCACCCATCCGGATTGTTTGGATCTTGTGTCTTGACTGGTCCAGGTTTGGCATCTAGACTAAACTCAGGGAGTGAAGAAACAGGTTAAAGAAGTCATCTCTGCTTCCCAAAATACAGGCTTTGGGGTCACATAGGACATAACAGAGGTCATACCAATCATTTGGGCTGTGTCTGTCCTTGAAATACTCTGTAGGCCTGCAGTGATGCACCTGAACAGAAGGCCAGCAGAAATATCCAACCCACCCTACTTAAAATTACAAACTTTAGTCACAGCAGAAGTAATTCTCTCTGACTGCAGATCAGCAGAGACCATAATCCATGGCTTCAGAAAAGCTTCTAAGAAAAAGCATTAGTAAAATATTTAAGAAAATAATATTTTTTTCCAGTTTTTCTGCTTAAAAATTGTTCTTCCCTTCCGAAGTCAAATAAAGGTTAAGACAGGAAGGGGAGACGAGAAGACTTCTTTTGCTTTGGTGTGCTTCCTTTGCATTTGATAGTACACATGCTTATTGCTCATTTTAAACATAGTAAGTTCTGATACTTCTTTAAAAGAAACATGGTTATTAAACAAATGAGTAAATAAATAAACAACCTCAATCATTGTCAAGGAGATTCAGAAACAGGATTAACACCCAAAGCCATTTCTAAACCACCTCTAATTACCATACAAATATTAAACCAAGTGCTCTTGTAACCAAGATTTACCTAATGCCTCTTGCTTTTTTCCTAATTATTCTCACATCTTCTATAGTTGACGACTGTAATAACAATGTTCTACTCATTGAAAATAATAAAGCTTATTCTAAAATTTGATAGAGCCATTGTCATGCTCACCTACAGAATAACTCCACTAAATTTTGCTGAACTCTCAAAGCTAGGTTTTGTTCTGTACATGACATCTTTTAAGCTGTCTGAAGCCCATGACCCAAACAAAGGATGGGGTTGTTGCTGCTGTGTTCAGCGAAGATGATAAATCTCTGGATTAAAGCTGTTCTGCTTTAACACATATTAAGCACCGCAACTGCTGAAAACTACCAGGATAGGGGAATACTGGCAATTCATGTAGACTCCACTCTTGGCATGGCAGCCTGGGCGAGCAATATAGCTTGGGCTAAAAGGATTCAGTCCTCCAGGCAGTTCTTTAGATTCTTTAAACACAGAGGTTTCTGAACCATGTGTTCAACAAAGTTTTCTGTTTGTGTTTCCTGAAGGCCAAAAGCTAGAACAAAACACATTGTTTTGTGATTTTAAAAGGAAGGCCTTGACAACATGATGCTCATTGCGATGTCTCCATTGCTTGTGTTTTTCTAAAAATTAAAAAATAATAAAATAATTTTTAAAAAGGCATTTCCTCTAACATTTCTAGTTTGGGTTTTGATAAAAAGAATACCCAAGAAATCTGGCATGTATGGAAAATGTCAGTTTGGAGAAGCCTAAAAGAGCTGCTCTAATACAAAGACCATATGAGCAGGCACACAAAAATTTAAGACGTGTCACTGATATTATTTATACTAGGAACTACTTTAGTTTTATGCAGTAATTACATCAGATGTACAACTGGCGCGAAAAACAATACTCAAGCATACATATATAATGAGTTCCACAGAATCACAGAATGGCCAGGGTTGGAAGGGACCTCAAGGATCATGAATCTCCAACCACCCTACCACATGCAGGGCCACCAACCTCCCCATTTAATATCTGACCAGGCTGCCCAGGGCCCCATCCAGTCTGACCTTGAACACCTCTAGGGATGGTGCATCCTCACCTCTCTGGCAGCTGTTCCAGCACCTCACCACTCTCTCTGTAAAGAACTTCCCCCTGACATCCAACCTAAATCCACCTAAATCTTCCCTCCCTCAACTTAAAACCATTTCCCCTTGTCCTGAGTTTATAATTAGCAAAAACTGAAATACTTTTGTCAGAGACACGTTTAGAATACATATAAATATATCCTATTTACAAAATGTGCTGTGATGCAGGTAAGAATATAAAGAATTCATATTACAATAATATTATCATCATAGGTGGGGCAACATATGTGTAAGCTACAAGACCAAATTTATTCTGTAGTGGCAAAACTTTCAGTAGGAGGGGATGCTATGTGCTTCCAGCAGGAAAAGTACTGAAATGCCTCAGACATAAACAATATAAGAGGTGATTAAGCAGAATCTGAGTCTCAGCCTCACTGCAGAGAGTAAAATACAAATAAACAAGCAGAGCTTCTTTAAAACTGTTCAGGTACCTGTTGTTCTCTGGACTGTGCGATACCAAGGCACTGTGTATACAGACTGTTGTCTGGGTACTGCCCTCTCCAAGGCCTGTTCTAACACATGTAGGCCTGTGCATTAAATTCACCAATAGCACCTCTGTGGTCATTTCTCATAGCTGTAGGGAAAGTAGGAAAAATGCTACCAGGGGTTTCCTCTTGCAAATAAAAGAGCCGAGGCAGGAAGAACTTGTTAATCTCCCTCAGAAGTTCTCACTGCTTAATTCAAAAGCATATGAGGTACAGTCAGGAGCTTGCGGAACACGTATGGTTTTAATAACAGAATTCAACTCCAGATGGGGTGTTGAAGGAGGAATGGTTCACAAAGCACAGAATCACAGAAGGGCTGAGGCTGGCAGGACCCTGTGGTCCATCTGACCCAACCCCAGCTGCAGCAGGGAGCCCAGAGCAGGGTACTCAGGCTCCTATCCTGTCCAAGGAGGAGATCCCACCGCCTCTGTGCAGCCTGTGCCAGTGCTCGTCTCCACACAGCACATAAGTGCTGCCAAGTGTTCAGAGGGAGCCTCAGCCCGTGCCCACGGCCTCCCATTAAGGCAGCAGCAGGCAAAGCCCACAGTGCAGCAGGCTCAGGCACGCCAAGCTGCTTAGCAATCACGTTATTCACCGGCTGCTTAACTTCCAGGCCTGGAAAGACCCCAATCCCGACCTCACACTACCCAACTTCGCACACCGTTTCCCACCCCCCTCCTCCTCCCGTTAATTACAGTCAGCGCCCGCTTCCTCCACGCACCTTTAAGAAGGCCGCAAACGCGCACACACAACAGACGCACGTACAACCGAGTTCCACGCTGCGCTCACCGACACACAGACACCCGCACAAAAACAGCCCGCTGCCCAGCTCCGGGCCGCCTCGGCCGGGCCTAGGCCGTCGGCATCTACCCCGCCCAGCAGCACGGGGCGGGCCCAGCTTCAACCCCCCTCCTTCTCCCGCGTCGCGTAGCCGCGTGCCGCGCAGAGAGAGCCGGGTTCGAAAGGCGGCCCCGAGCGCCGCGGGCGGGGAAAAGCGCCCGGGAGGGAGGAGCCGCTTTGCGCCGGCAACATGGCAGCGTCCAGCCGGGCCCAGGTGCTGCGGCTGTACCGCGCTCTGCTACGAGAGAGCCAGCGCTTCAGCAGCTACAATTACAGGTGCTGCTCCTCGCGGAAGTCGGGAAGGGGGAATAACGGGGAGCCTCGGGGTGGGGACAGGACAAGAGAGCCCAGCCCAGCACAGCCTTCTTTTTTTGCCCCGTGCTCGTGTTTGAGGCTGGAGGACACCGGCGGCCCCGGGCACCTTGCGGAGGGCTGGGGCTGAATGCGGCGTGCTGCGCTGCTCTGCTGGCTGACTGAATGCTGCAGGCTGAGACCGGGCTGGAGGAGTTCCCGGCTTGGCTGTGCTGGGTGCTGCGTGAGGGAGCAGGGCTGCATAAAGTGCCGTGCAGCTTGGCTGCTTGTCTGTCTGTCTGCTCTGGGTGTCACTGAGCGATGCTCTCACTATAGGGTAGCTGAGTGCTGCAGGCACAGGCCTAGCTGTGTTCGGGTCCCTGCTGTGTTTCCCCCTGGTATGGCTGTGTTCACTTTAGCACTCTGTGGAACCGCAGAGACACGTGAGCTACCTTCGCTGTGAATCATCTCCAGGCCTGCAAGAACTGCTGAGCTGGAAACAGAAAGCTTTGAACTGGCATAACCACAGCAAGCTCTGTGACCCTTAAGGAATAAGCGTTATTTGCTGTGCAAGAGAGGAAGCCTAAAGGGCTGGAGCTTGTAAGCCCTTACTGCTAACTCCTCAAGTTCCCATTTTCCTCCCTTAGTTCCCCTGCTATTGAGGCTTCCTCCTGCTGTTTGCTGCCCTGAGTACTTGCTGGTATTTTGAGCAACAAGGATGGCTTGAGGCTGAGCGATAGTATGCAACCCCTGATCTGAGCTGCAGTGTTTCTGGCTGGGGTTATCAGTGGAGAAGTTGGGGACTTAGGGAACTGTTAGGTTCTCTCTTCTTCTGTAAGCCGTACCGGGCTCAGATTCTCCTCACAATGAGATATGTTCCTGAGGGGTCTAAACTGTGTGGACACTTTGGCTTACAGTTCAAAGCTGGCTGTCACACAGCAACAGGTGGACTGGTGAGTGTTTTTGTGCTGACAAATTTTGCAGCTTGGAAATCATAGGATACAGGTTTACCTTGGGTATTTGCTATTTCTTAGTGCCATGTTGCAGCGTGTGATTTTACTTTCCTTAGAAGATCTCAGTTTTGTATATAGACCTGTCCTTAGATACAATAAATCCAGAGAATGTGTAGAATTACAGAATATCCTGAGTTGGAAGGAGCCTACAACTGTCATTCAGTCCTGCTCCTGGCTCCACACAGGACCATACAAATTCAAACCCTATGGCTGAGAGCACTGTCCAAACACTCCTTGAACTCCAGCACTGGGGCCATGCCCACTGCCCTGGGCAGCCTATTCCATGCCCATCACCCTTTGATGAAGAACCCTTTCCTAGCCCCCACCTGCCCCTCCCCTGACACAGCTCCATGCCATTCCCTCGAGCTTGTTGCTGTCACAGACAGCAGAGCTCAGAACTGCCCTCTGCTCCCTCATGAGCAGCTCAGCGACTGTGAGGCTTCCCCTCTGGGCTCCTCTGGGCTGAACAAACCCAGGGACCTCAGCTGTTCCACGTACATCTTGCCCTCTGCACCCTTCCTCACATTTGTAGCCCTCCTTTGGATGTTCTTTAATAGTTCGGGGAGAGCCTAGCCTGGGAGCTGCAGCCCAGGGCTGAGGGCCGGACTGAGCTGGGCAGGCACAGAGAGAGCCCAGGGACAGCTGGGACAAGTGCCTGCCTCTGGCTCAGGGGCAGCAGTGGTTTCTGTTAGAGGGCATTTGCTACTCTGTGCCAAAAAGATGCCCTTCTGAGAGAGTTTGTGAACACCAAATGCAATAGCAAGAAGCAGTTGGCAGCTGTTACGCTTAGTGATCTGTCAGGACCACAACTATCGTGCTTTGCTGTTTGTTTATGCTGCGTGCACAGCTAACATGGGCTCCATGCGAGCTTCTTCCCTGCCCTGATAAGCAGTTCTGCTGCGTCCGTGTGGCTGCTGTAATGTGATATTAAATTTCTTCCAGGACACGGCAATGACTTTGTATAGAACTGACTTGTAATGAAAAAATATAAAAGATGAATCATATTGATTCACGTTTTCAGCTGCAGAATTTCAGAATGCTGTTGCAGACAGTGCATAAGTGTGTGCCTGAAGGATGGTCTGCTGGTTGTTGTCTCCACATTTGCCTTCTGTGCTTTTTCTCTTAAGTGTGATGTGACCACGATTGTGATGTAAAATTGAGTATTTTCATTCTGTAAGTTTCTACTCACTATGTAATACATTTTATTCTATAGCCCAGCAGTACTTTTAGTGCTGTAACTGTGAAGAGCAGCATTAAAACCTTTCAGTAACAGAGGTCACCACTGACTGTCTTAGAGCAACAGCACACGGGATCGTCTTTGGAGTCCTGCACTAAGTGTTATGGAGACTTCTGCAGCCCACGTGTGCTGCCAGGTTTTAACATCAGGGGAGAACTTAGCAGACAGTAATTTCATGTCTGCTATTCTGTTCTATCACCTAGCCAACAATCTATCTGAAGAAAGAAATGTGATTTGTACTGCTGGAAAATCAGTATGTCAAGAGGGAATGTGTCAAGTTTCCAGTCAAGAGAGGTTGTTCTTTTTTCTTTTTTTCTGTATGGTTGACAAAAAGGAGATCCTCTGATTGTAGCATAACACATTACAATCTCAATTGATTTGAGGAGGTGACTTCTGCTATTTAAATGACAAATGAAATTCTGTTTAGGTTTGTTGTATCTTTTTTTTAATGCCAAACAAAAGAATTTTAAAACTTGTGAAAAATGTTTTTAGTGAAAATGCCAAGTCACAGCTTGAACCAATGACCGAGTACTGGTGGGAAGGCAGGGCCAACCCAGGGGAGCTCAGGTACAAGCTGATCCTGGCTCCAGCCCCTGGCAGATCTTGTTTAAGGGTTGGCAGTGGAGGTGAGGGTATCTTGCTGGAGATCCCTGTACACCTAAGGCCTTCCAAAGGTAAGCAGATTCTTTCCTTTATTTCTGTGTCCAGAGCTGTTGCATTTGAGCAGGTCCTCACTTGCTGCGACCTAGGACTTTGCTACTCTGCTGTCATTGCTGTGCTTTTCATCACATTACAGTGTCACAACTGTTAAAACAGCTGGTTGCAAATGAAGGTAATCTGAATTTTAAAGTTGTTTGTTTAATGTGACTGATGCTCAGTGGTCAGAACTCACTGGAATTGTGCAGAAGGGCAGTTAAGGATTGAATCAGGTCACGCAGAGACAGTTTGACTCTTCCTTTTTAAGGTTTTTGCAACAGGTTTAACCAAACCATACTGTGGCTGACCTGACTTTGCCTTCAAAAAATTTCAGTTAAACACCACCACTATGATTTTTCTGGTTTCCAGTCTTGGACTGCTGCTGACTACTAACTTTTGGGAACATCTTATTACTTTCTTTCTGCTGGTCACCCTTCTAATTTTTTTTTTTTTTTTTAATTTTTTAAGTTTATGAGCAACGTCACAGGCTTCAAATTATTTCTTTGTCTAACACCTTGTGGTTTATCAAATATTTATTTCAGTTATCCATTCTGTTCTAATAGTTGATGAATGTTGCAGATTTCTATTTTCTTGTCTATGTAAGTTGCATTTTAATGGATTTGATTTTCTAGTTAGAATGTGCAATGTTACGTGCAATGATTGATAAAACTACCCCTAATATAGAAGAACTGGGGAAAGAAATAGGTCAAAGCAATGTTTGTGTGGAAAGCATTCATTAATGGACATTGCTCAAATGGAATTGGGTGCATTCAGGATTTTGCAATTAGTAAATCTGACTTTTCTAAGCCTCTGCCACTATGAGGACATGAATAAGCATAATTAGGTAGGCTGGGTTTTTGGTTTTTTGCATCAACTCTTTCTCCTGCATTGAATTACATAATTGGCAATGTGACTGGGACATCTGAAGGCCACTTTATTTACTTTAAAAATAGACTGTTGTAAGCTGAGGTTTTTAATGCAAGATTGTAACTTCAGAATTTTAAATAGATTTGTTTTTAAAAGGAAACTATGTTTTTACAGCAGATCTTATCAATATGTTTAAAAAAAAAAAAAAAAAAAACCTTCATTTTAAAAATTCCAGAAGTTGTTTGTAATAAATATGGTTGGTTTGCTTGCTTGTCCTTATTTTGAATAAAAACGCAGTAAGTAAGCATTTGGGGCTTTTGCTATGTTGCGCAGAGCACGCTCTTAAAATGTTTTTAGGTATTAAAGCTGCTCTTCTGAAACATAAGTTTGATTTCTGTGGTTTTGCGGTAGGCTCAATATCTGAACTAAATGTAAACAATGTGTTTTTATTTCTTTTAGTTAGTGGCAGTGAGCTAGTCATCCCATAAATCCCGTTGGGTAGCGAAATGTCCCTTGTGGTCAGTACTGTTGTGATTGGCGTGGACATCCAGGTGTTCTGTATCGTAAGGTCTAAAAACTCTTAGTGACCTACAATAAATATATATATGCTGATCTGTGTTTAGCAAAAGATTTCAGCTGACACAAATTTTAGTGTATGCAAGAAGTAATCTGTCCTTTGCAAACAGGAAAATAGAAAAATAAACAATACTGGATGCCAGCTGTTGTTAGGTAAAGATCAATCTGGACTTGTGATTAACGAAAATACCAAGAGCTGTCCTTGGACATTTGGACAAATGGTCTGGTTCACTGATGCACCATTTCTTGCCCTTTCTGTTGCTGTTCCACTAACGTTGGTCTTGTTACATTTTGAGGCGTAACTGCTACCCCAGTTAAATTATCACTCAGATACCAAATGTGCTAATCAACTTCTTAGGCTGAGGTGAGGAACAGAGACATATAATAAATTGTTTTGACTTTTCTATGTCAGTGCACTGCTCTGTGCTTTTCTGCAATGAAGAAAGATGTGAAACTTTTGCTTTAGAGAGCTTGACCATAAATTTTACATTCAAAACAACCCTAAATGTATCTATCTTGTTACTTCCTAAACAGAATTCGAATTTTTTATTTATCAGAATCATCATTAAAAGCTGTGTCATGTCTGTATTAAATCTTATCTCTGCTTTCTACCTTATTTTTATCTATCCTCCAGGTGTTTATTTTTCTTATAAGCTCATTATGTTGCTGTCTATGGTGTCAGGAGTTCCTTGAGAGTTACCAGTTGCTTGAGAATTAATGCAACCTTTTCTTCTTCCTCCTTTGCCAGGTGGGCCCAGATGTGCCATTCAACTTCTTAGTGCTTTGGCTCAGTTAGAATAAAAGGGACTTCTCAGTGGAGGTTAAATGCATAATCAGTGCATTGCAGTTCCTTGATTTCATTCTTGTAAGATCTGGAAGCTTTCTTACATTATACAATGTAGTTAAACATGTAGGGTTTTGTAGGCCCTATTGCAGAGCGCCTGATTTATGATTTATAACCTTGTATGAGGTTATATGAGGTAAAGTTGTTGCTGGGAAGGAGTAGCTGTGGGATGCTCAGATACACATGTGCCTTAGTTCAGCATTGGGCAGAGCCACTGGATTTGCGCACAAGTACAGGTTAGCCTGACCTGCTGTTGCATGGCAAGCTCTGGCCTTCAAGGAGGCATTTTCAGATTCCAGTAACTGTTTTGGCAGCATGACTCATATCAATGAAAATTCAAGAAAATATGCATTTCTCTGATTTTTTCCTCTGATTTTTTCCTCTGATTTTTTTCCTCTGCTTTTTCCTCTAATTTTTTCTGGAAAATGGGATTATTTCTCTTCCTCTCATACCTTATTTTGGTCACTTTAATTGAAAACTTTCTATGATTTTATTCCTATTGTATGGAATCTGGTCATTGGTTGTTTAGTATTTTTGTCACTCAGCTCACTTAACAGCTGTGTTAAGATTTTGTGTGTGATAGTTCTCCAAGCTGGACAAGCTTTTTTCTAATTGGTTCTCCTGATAATGCTTGTGACTGATGGAATCCACCAGCAGATTGTCAACTCTTGGTGAGACACTACAGTGTATTAGAGGGAGAGGAGGAGGGGTGTGAAAGCTGGATCATGATGTTATTAAAAATATGTAAGTGTAGATCCAATCAATAATGAGGAAATAGAAACATGCCGTGCTGTAGGAAGTATTGTGTTCTGTCTTAAGTGGTCGTCTGTGACTGAGATAGGAAGCACAGAAATTAGAATAGTCAATTCTGTCCAGCAGAACTGTCTGACTCCTTTGTAAGAATGAGATGACAGATGTGCAGATCTGTAGGATCTGTTTTTTTTTTTTTTTTTTTTCTTGGCTGCCCAAGGATAGTGAAGAACTTTTTCCCCTTCTCGCTGTGTAATTGTTGGCTATGCTCCAGGTGATAATGAACTTCAGGGTTTTTTAGTTGGTTTCCTGCATAATGAGTACGTGGCTATCCCTGAAACGTATTAAAAAAAATAAATAAATAAAAAGTAAAGCAGCTGTGGTGTTTGTGAGCCAAGAACACGGTGGTATTTCTGTCACGCGCTGTTCCAGACACTTGTTCTGAGTTGGCAGCTGTATGACCCAAAATTGTGGACTAACAGGAGCTGCGCATCTGTGAGTTGGTTTTGTAGAGCATTCAGATGTGTTTGGGGTTGGCGTTATTAATAGAGCTCTTTCCCAGAGAGTTAAATTGTGGATATTACTGCAGTGGCTGCATACCAAGCAGATGGTATCAGGGCATCTTTTGTATCTAATTCAGTGAGAATCAATCCATCTTTGAATAGAGGTGTCAATAGTGTGAGGTGGTACTTTTAGGATTGGAGCTGTGAGAAGGACTAAAATTACTACACTCTGAATTGTAGTAAAGCATGGAAATGTATGCACTTTCTAGGAGAAAAAAAAATAGAAAAATAAACATGATTTGGATTATAAGACTTTGGGTCTGACTATTCCATTTGACTTCAGTATTCTATATGAAAAAATATTTTGGAAAGTCAACTAAACACTTTGTAGGCAAATATGGCAAAACATAACCACTGGATGCCATCAGAACATTCTTTGAAATGAGATTGTAAACCAAATGGAAACAATTCTGCGAAATGTTTTGATTTTGATGGTAACTTTCCCAGTATAAAGCAGTTTTGTCAGAGCTGTAGAATGTGTTCGTTAGGAGTTGCTTTCCTGGATTTGTCATTTTGCAAATGCATTCGCTTTATCCCTGTAAAATTATGCCCTTCTAAATGCTAAGGGATATTTGTGGATCAATTCTGATGTAACTTCATTGATTCCAATTTTTATTTACTAGTTTCCCACAGGAGAGTTTTAAGTGCTAGTAACTTACAAGGAAAAATGTGAAGCATGGATGTGGCATCCAGAGTTCTGGGGGGGGAGAAAAGCTTTTATGGAAAAAAGATAAGTAGAGTCAGTGGAGACTTCCTTCAAAGGCTGATTAGTGGACTTTGTAATTTTAGTAAAGACACTCAAATTGAGTAAATCAGATGTGGTTGTTAATGTCTTGGATATTTGCAATCTTTATATAGCGCAGTAGAACAGGACATTTTTTCTTCTTCTGTAGGACTTAATTACCACTAGAATTTGTTTGAGAACTAATGAAACTAATGGAAAAATTGGTGCTTCAGGCAATGATTTGTGCTGATAGATGTGTGCGTATGATTACTGGTAAAGGAAAAAAAAACTTCATGTAGTAATACTTAAGTATTGAAATACTTTCCTAGCTCATCTCCCTTCCTTGTTCTTGGATGTGGCTATAACGTTTAGCTCCTGGCTGTATCTTGCTGTATACTGCCCACAGTGAAAAGATTCTGACTTTGTAACTTAAAGACTTACTCAAGGCACACTAGGCACAAGCTGTTATTTCAAGCATTCTGTAGAAGATCAGAGCTCTGAATTAAAAATAAATAAATAAATAAAAGTACTTCTGCCAAAAAAAAAGAAACTGCAGGTGATCAGAACCACTGCTCTAGCAACTCGTAACGAGGAAGCTGCCTGAACTACCCTTCTGTTAAAGCCATTCCTGAGGTTTCTGAGTTTGCTGATGATGGAAGTAGTGCCACCCTGGATTGTGTGTGGATGTCATGATGTGGAAGACCAATAAGGAAAAAAAAATCGCAAAACCGTAATATTTTGTTCGTAGAATCATAGAATCATAGATCATTTTCATATAATCACCAAGGTTGGAAAAGACCTTCAAGATCATCCAGTCCAACCGTTCACCTATTCCCAATAGCTCCCACTAAACCATGTCCCTCAGCACAACATCCAGCCTTTCCTTGAACACCCCCAGGCTCGGTGACTCCACCACCTCCCTTGGCAGTCCATTCCAGTGCCTGACCACCCTTTCTGAAAAGTAATACTTCCTAATGTCCAGCCTGAATCTCCCCTGCCGTAGCTTGAAGCCATTCCCTCTGGTCCTATCACTAATGACACGAGAGAAGAGGCCGACCCCCAGCTCACTACAACCTCCCTTCAGGAAGTTATAGAGAGCAATGAGGTCTCCCCTGAGCCTCCTCTTCTCCAGGCTGAACATTCCAGTCTTACTGAACGTTCAGTCTTACTACAAATTATTTCCTTTGAATTGCAGTGTTCTTCTATCTTGACCTTATGATTGGAGAAAGGTTTCGCTTAAATTGTGAGAATGCTGATTTATATAAATCAGCAGAATTAGCTGTATTTTTGTATACAATTCAACATAATAGTATTTAAATAAATACAGCTCCATGAAATTTTTACGTCAAATCAGCTGGAGTTTCAAAACATTCATTCAGATTCTGAATCTGACAACAGTCAGTCTCTACAAACTTCACTGCCAAGTCTTGACACTCCTGAGTCTGTTTGTGTGGTGTGTCCTGATCTGAATCCATTCACAACCTATTTCCAGATTGTTAGCAAGTATAACATTAAGGTAGTATCATATTAGCTGCCAAAGGAAAGCATTTCTCTTTTAAAAAGCAAACAACCTTTCCACACGAGGTAATCACTTATCAGTGATTATTGTCAATATCTTATTCGTTCGGCTTTATTTTGCCCTTAAATACCTATGAGAAGAATTCCCTCTTTCTTCTGAAGTTGTAGAGTTGTCTTCATCTTTCTGTGCACACCATGTGATTCCTCCTCCTGAGTATTCGCTTGCAGGGCACATGTTGTTGTTTCATGGCAGTATTTCTTCACCTTTACTATTTATTACTCCAAATACACAGGATGTCACTGTGCTGAGTTGCAGTCACAGGCAAGTGTAAACACCTGTTCATCACATATTTAAGTAGGAGGAATGTGGATCCAGATCTCTTAAGAGCCTTGGTATTGCTTGCCTGCAAGCCATTGTTCAGCACTGAACTTGGTTAAACGGTCTGCTAGATTTGGTCCTTATTCAAAAGAAGAACAAATATCGTAGATGCTCACTTATAATTGTGGTATGGAGACATTTGTCACTCATCAGCATGTTGGTGCCCTGCTATTTTTCAAATTTTATCTTGGTAAGATTACATGATAAGATTTCTTCAGAATGTTGACAGTCTTTGCTCAGTGAGAGCTGGATGCATTTATCATGTTGAGAGAGAGCTTTAATAAACCGTCTTGCACAGGTTATGAATACAAAAGGCATTTCCCAGGGAATTTCTCTCTTACAAGGCATCTGTCATTCTAACTTGATTTTCTTTTTTCATCACAGAACTAAGCTGTTGCTTTCCCCAGAAGATTTTCAGCAGATGTCTTTAAGAATGTGTCCATGTGTTTTTATTTTAGGTATATCTTGTTCATGTCCAGCTTCAGACTGCTTCCTGTTTTGATTCTGTATTCTCTACCCTCTGGATCTCTAGTGTCTGGTCCATATTCTGCATTCAGATCTCATCTCTTTCCTCCAAACCAGCATTTTGCAAATGTCTTAAATATGAATACATTTGCTGAGGGGCAAGTAGTGCTATTCCTGTTACTTCAATAGCATTCTGTTACAGTTTCACCTGATACGAACTTTGAGGCACAGTAAAGGTCAGCTGCAATAAACTGAATTGAGTAGTGCTATGGACCAGGGAGTTGAAATATCTTTTACAAACTTATACTTTTTTTGGTTGTATTTTTGTGCCTCGCTTAGCAGTTTTCTCTTTTCAGTGTGTCAAACAAATGACTTCTGTAATACAGGCTGCCCAGGCAGGTGGTAGAGCCGCTGACCCTGCAGGTTTTCAAGGAAAGAGTAGATGTGGCACTTAGGGACGTTGTTTAGTGGGTATAATGGTGGTGGAGTCACAATTGGACTTGATGGTCATAGCGGTCTTTTCCAACCTTAGTGATTCTATGATTCTGTAATACACAGGTCTCTTCTGTGGGAATGGGGGAAAACATTCATTTCTAGCTGAAGTTGACAGTACAGAGAAAAGAGTGGGGGAAATGAAATAGAAGCATTTTGATTTTTGTTTTGGTATAACATCTCAAAAGAGAGGTTGACTTGGAGCAGAAGACAACTTCTGTAGCTCCTGGAGGAAATGGAAGGGGTGAGTACTAGAAAATAAAAATAGTGATAAACAAGCTCTGCTGTAAAGGAACTGAAAAAGGAAAATGAAAAATGCATCCTGATGTTGCCTACAGACTATGGGGAGAATAACAAGATGAGGTAGTGCATATGGTAGGGATTTCTCCCTGGGACTCTGCCAGGTTTTTGGTAAAGAAATTCACATCGCTCCCATTTAAAAATAAAATAAAATAATAAAAAACATAAATGACAATAATTTGCTGGATAAATTATGCAGATTATCAGCACGACCATCACCATAACTAACAAATATTTAGGTTTGAAAGTATCTTCTTTAGGAAATTGATGCACTTGTGGTGTTTCATATTACTTTATTGTAGAAAGGATGGTCTGAGCTTTGTCCCTTATGTGAGCAACAAAGGAGACAATCAGTTTATCAGTCAGCATGTGGATACAGTCAACATGAATACAGAAAGGATGTGCGTGTAAATATGTCTGAGTTTTTATTTACTATAGGAAATAACACATGTATTGTACATAAACTACTATTTTAAGTATGTAAACATTACATAAGTAGTTGAAAAGGCTAAGTAACAGTGAAGAAAGTAATCATCCCCGTAATTAGAGTGAATTAGTACTCATCATCCCCATTGACATGGACTGTGCAGGTAGTTTAGGGTTTTATTTGCTTTTGTTTATTTGTGACAGCTCAATGTTCAGTGAATGTGAGTGCAGCTTTTCTGAAGCCCGTGTTGGAATAGCAGTACAATGAAATGCTAAAACCGTCCTTTATTGGCATTCTTTATCACAGTTAGGAGCAATGGATCTGAGAGTAGAAATGTCTAGCTGCAAACTATCAAATTTTGTAAGATTTTGGTTTGAATCATTAATGGTATTATTTGAAAAACAATAATCTGTACATACATTACTGTGTGCGTCCTCTTTGTAGTCAGTGCTTTTTGCAGTCGTAGGGATTAGAAGGGACCTCTGGAGATCATAGAGTCCAACCCCCTGCTAAAGCAAGTTCCCTTGTAGGTTGCATAGGAAATTCTTCAGGTGGGTCTTGAATATCTCCTGAGAAGGGGACTCTACAACCTCTCTGGGCAGCCTGTTCCTGTGCTCTGTCACCCTCAAGGCAGATTTTTCCTTGTGTTCATATGGAACTTCTTATGTTCCAGTTTGTGCCCATTGCCCCTTGTTCTGTCACTGGTAATCACTGAGAAGAGCTTGGCAGGTGTCAAGAGGATGGGACCTATTACGTATTTATAAGCACTAATAAAATCTCCTCTCAGTGTTCTGCAGACTAATCAGCCCCAAGTCTTATCTTTTCTTCATAAGAGAGATGCACCAGGCCCTGCATCATCTTTATGACCTTCTGCTGGGCTCTCTCCAGTAGCTCCCTGTCTTTCTTGAACTGAGAAGCTCAGAACTGGAACAATACTCCAAATGGGGCCTCACCAGGGCACAGTAGAGGAGGAGAATTGCCTCCATCTTTTTAATGCATCTCAGGATCCCACTGACTTTCTTGACCACAAGGGCACCACTGCTGGCTCATGGCCAACCTGTTGTCCACTGGGACACCCAGGTCTTTCTCTGCAGAGCTCTTTTCCTGCAGGTCAGCCTCTAACCCGTGCTGGTGCACGCAGTTATTCTTCCTCAGGTGCAGAACTCTACACGCGTTAGACTGCTTTCTTCTTAGGAAAAAGTTTTTAAATCAGTACAGCTCAAATGAGAGCTGTGTTTCAGAAGAGGCAGTACCTGCTGCACTGTAGAAGATAATAGCTTGAATCATGTTGTGGAATTCTGATAGAAATGTGTTTTGTTGTCTTGATAATAACCTAATATAAACTTCCAGAAAACATTTCTCCACTTAAAATATAACAGCATTTTTCTAGTCCAAACAATTATCAAACAGGTCCTTAAATGAATGGTCTTTGTACTTAAACCAGTTTTGAAGGGATTAACATTTGATTGATTTAAATAATTATAAGTAATTGATTCATTTAAATAAGTAATAATTTATTTTAATATACTACCCAAAATAAATTAAATGTCTCACTAATAATGTTTTTTTTCTCCTCTAACTTACAACATGGAAAGGTTTAGAAGTTCTGTTTACAAAACAGTAAGAAGTGCATTTGGTGTAGTACAGAAAATGACATCTAAACAATTTCCTGATTTCCAGAGCTACTGAGTACATTTCTTCCCAAATTTGTTAATGTATTTCTGATAGTACTTTTGTATTGTTTGGCAAGTAAATACTCTCTATTGTAATTCTTTATTCTGTGAACAAGTGGCGATACTAACTTAAATGGATTTTTGAGACTTAATTTTTGCTGGTTTTGTTTTTTTCCAACAATTTGTTGAAATTCTTGAAGGAGAAACTATCTATCAGCACAAGTTATTGCTGCCATTAAGTAGTGACCTAGTGCTTCTGTGGCTTCTGTCGATAATTTGTTCTGAGATTGGAAATCTTTCTGCTGCCCTAGGAAATGGAAGGTCTTGGCACGTGTCAAAGGGAAGGTAATCTGCCCTAGTCAGAAGCTGTTATAGTGAAAACATTATTATGATAAATAGACCACTCGTCATACGTCTTTTGCCTTCCTAATATCTCATGTGGTAACCTTAGCCTGTACTCATATGAGTTACTGGGTTTTAAGCCTGAGGTTAATTCCACTTTTTAAAGTAATTGTTATCTGGGAGGAACTTCTCCCATAAGCACGTGGCTGGAAGGAGTGAAGCTATGTGGTTTCTTTTTCATAAATAGAGGGCAAAAAGTGCTGCCATCACTCATGCTAATGAATCTGTATTTTCTTGTCATTTTTAATTAGCTCTTAAGTACTATCTAGCTTTTTGGGGGGGGGGACATTATTGGCTTGAAATGCAGAATGTTCTGTGATACGTTAATGTACCGGTCTAAACTTACTCAATAGAAAAAGGTGGTGGGTTTGTTGTTTTTTTTTTTGTTTTTTTTTTTTTTTTTCCCCTCTCCAAATAGCATAAGACTAAGAGAAAATATTAAGAGGCTGATTGGAAAACTCTTTAAAAATTACTGGCCTTTCCCTTAGCTTTATCTTCAGCTTTAGCTTTTAACATCTGGACTTTATGTGGTTAGGTTTAACAGATTAAATAGAAGAAAATACAGAAAGACAAAACATAGCTTTTCAATTACTGCATTCTTGGTGTTAAAAAAAAAAAATAAAAATCTGCGTTTGTTTCTTGTTTTTCTACAGAGCCCCTGATACCATCATCACAATAGTTTGTTCCTGAGCTCCCTGAAATGTTTTATGTATTGTTCAAAGGCACTATATTTGCAATCCCAAATTTCTAATAATAATATTCAATATTCTGTAAGCAAAAAGTAGAATGGTGATCTTGTTATGCATCCCAAATTGATTTTTTTTTTTTTTTTTTAGACTTTAGATTTGACTAATGAGCTCTGCATATATTAGAATTTTCTGTGCTGCTTAGTATTACATTGTAATTTCAAATATCCATCATTATTGTCAAAACCGTGTTGCAAATTTGTTAAGCTAAACGTGCAATGCTTTGCTGTAAATTAGGGAAGGTCAGTGAGCCATATGGTGATGGGAGGTCCAGTGGGGAATCTTTGTCACTACTGACTGTGCTTTAAGAAACAAAGACCTTCAGATAAGCTGTAAACATCAAAGACATGGATGAGAGGATAAAATATGGAGAGGAATGACAGTCTTTTGAATCATGTAGCTTATAGTGAATTATCTGTAAGCAGACAGAACAGGGGAGTTTGTTATTTTGTATGGATTGTTAAGGGTTCTGATTGGTAAGGGATAATCTTGGTTTATTGTTTTCTTTGTCATGAGATCATTGGATTGTCTAATTTCAGTATGATTTCCATTACTAGATTCATAGTGAATCTATGATATTTAAACAGTTAATAGAATTTGAGGATTGCCTTTGCCAAGTAAATCTTCTGAGTGTCTGTTTTGTACTCACAATTATTAGTTTGTCAAAAGAACCAGTCAATCAACTCCTCAGAAAACCTTCAGAAAACTGTCTTTAAGTCTGTCATAATTCAAGGTATCTCGGTTGGTTGTAACTTTAAACCTGTATGCTATCAACATATTTCAGGTACTTGATTTCTTCCCTCTCCTTTTTTTTTTTTTTTTTTTTTTTTCTTTTTTTGTCCCCTCAAGGAATTGGCATTTTTGTCACTTCTGTATTAAAGGAATAATATTGACTACTGTAACTGTATTTGTTAAATCTAAGTCTTAATTTCAGAAATGCTGACAAGTGGGAAATGCTTCCAGCCAGTGAGGCTGCTCAGTACCTTCTTGGTTTCTAAAGGAATGGTTAGCGCTGCCAAGAACTGCAGTATGGCTGACCATTTCTTGGTTATCTATGTCACTAACCAGATGATTTCTCTTTTGAATGAAAAGCAATCCCTAGACAGCAGTAAAGAGAGAAATTCTGGCAACAGTGTTAGACTGAAACTCTAGTGTTTCTGGAAAAATACAATGGAATTTCTAATGGCAGTTCACAGCAGGCTAGACTTTTATTAAGAGCTGCTTATAAATAGTATAACAAATGGAGTAGTATATATCTATCCCAAGAAGGAGAGAAATCAGCTTTGTCAGGATTTGAGTTTGCATTTCCAGGCATTTCTTGCTTGGTAATTGGACTGCTCAGCTGCCCTGATATCCTTATGAAGAGTTGCCAGGATCTTGGGTGGTGAAGGCTCAGCAGAGAAATATTTGTCATTTGAGGCCATCAGGATGCTTTTCATCTGTAGCAAATTCTGCTTCTAGTTCCTGTAGCACATCCCCGCCTTGTGCCTTGTTAACTGAACAACTTATTTGATTTGGTCCTTCAGTGGTAACCCCCCTTTTTGAACTGCTGCTGCAGTATAACATTGCAGTTACAACTCCAGTTAAGATTAAAAGATCTCTTTCATTTGGACATCTTCCCTTTTTTCTTTTAACCCCAACCTTATGAAAAGCACTCCCTTCTGCAGAGATTCTTTACACTTACTTTACAAGCCAGTAACTACTTTTATTTTTAGAAGTATAGCAACAAAAGTGAATGTTTCAAAGAACTGCAGAAATAGTCGTAGGAACTATGAATAGCAGTGTAGTATTCTGGGGACATAAAGATGTTTGGGTCATCTTTATTGATGACCTGGAGGAGGTAAATAGTGCATATTCATAAATTTTGCAGGTGACTCTGCGCTGGGGAATGAATTAATGCAGATGAGTAGGGCTGCCATCCAGAGGCACCTGGGAAGTCTGAAGGATAGACCAGCAGCAAAATTCAGTGAGGGCAAGTGTGAAAAAAATGGCAATAGAACAGTGTGAGGGCAGAGCAGCTGGAGAGCAGCTGTGCTGTGAAGGGGCAGGGTTCCCAGCAAACTGGGCCTGAGCAGCAAGAAAGACCAAGAATAACCTGGGCTGCATCAACAATTTCACAGCCAGTGAATGGAGGGAAGTGATCATCCCCTTTTACTCAGTGCTTACTAAGCCATATCTAGTCTTGTCTTTCTTGTGAGATGGGGACATGGATAATGTGAAACAAGTCCAGCAGAAACCACCAAGGGATGATTGAGAGCTGAAGCACCTGCCTCAGTTAGGAGAGGCTGAAGGAACTGGGCTTGTTCTTCATCCTGAAGAAGAGACAACTTTGAAGGCAACTAGTAGCAGCCTACCAGAGAACCTACAGGTGCTGGGCAGGAGAACATGAGACATAAAGTATAAAATAAAAAGAATTTATCAGGCTGGCTGATGTGTAAGGATGCCTTACGCAAGGATGTGTAAGCAAGCCATCATGTTACCTAGAGGAGTGGTCGGATCACCATCCTGGTTTTGAAGCCCTGAAAAGACGAAGCCCCGAGGGACATGGTCTGATGCCATTGCTGGCTTCACCAGAAGGTGGGGCTGGAGGTCTCTCCAGCTCCCTTCTGACCGAAATGGTGCTATGACATCTCCCTCTAGACCGGGTTGCTCAGATTCCCATCCAGCCTGGCCTTGAATGCTTCCAGGAAGGGGACATTCACAACCTCACTGGGCAGCCTGTACCACTGATTATTAGTAATAGTAGTAGTTCCCGTTTACTACTAATACTAACAAAAATTTAAGGTGCTAATTTGTTAGTAACAGTGGCAAAGTCTGAAAATTCATATCACTCTTGCCATAAATTAATACATGTTTCAATCCAATAGATTGAAAGGGAGGAGGTAATAAGAAAATACAGTTAATGAAAGGAAACAATTGCCTTTTACAGGAAGAATCCCTCACTATGATATTTTTTATTGTATATCGTTCTCTCCCTTCTGCACATTATCTAGTTAAGTAAAAGCACAGTATACTTTTGTTTCAGAATATTTAACCACTGTGGACTTGCTAGAGATTAGGTGCTGATCACTCACCTTTTTTGTTAAATGCAACTTAAGCCAGAAAGGAAAAATGCATTTTAATTTATTCCTATTTTGAAAATCTTGAGTGACAGCAGCTTCCCCAATGATGTCTGCTTTATTTGCTCAGGTTGTGTATCACAATCCTCCCTCCTCTTCTGTCTTTGTGTGAGTACTCACTGACTAACAAATCTTAATAGCCATAGTGTTTAGCTGTGTGTTGTCTTTAACAACTTTAACTGTGATGTGATCAATTAATAGGTTGATTTGTATGCTGTTGCCAAGAGGAAATATCAACGTATGTAAAGCTGTCTTTGAAATAGGGCTTAAAACTTAAGTAGGTTGTGATACTGGTAAATGCGAAGTGCTGCTGAGTTTTAACATTATTGGGCCAGATTTATTTTGAAGTTATAATGCTTAAAAGTGCAACTGCACAGTTCTCGACCTTTTTTCTTACATTCCAGTTTAGTAGAGCACAAAGGTACAAGAGTGAGGACTTGGAAAGGAAACTGTTGGGTTTTTTTATAATTTATTTTCTAGTTAGACATCAGATTAGATAAGCGAACACTTCGGAAATAAAGTGCCTAAATTCCCAAGCAGCATTTATTTTCTGAAGTAACTCTGTTGTGATTTTTTTATTTAATAATCATTGTTTCAGACTTCATTTCTTGTAGGCTTTGTTTTTATGGGGCCTGATGTTAGGCTTTCAATTGTGCTTCAGGAAAAGAAAAAGGGGCTCTTGGAGCATTAGGAAAAAGACTTTCCTAATCATAGTTTTGTGGGTTTTGCTGTTATTTCAGGGACATTGTTGTCTCTTAACATTAGCAGATAGTGCTCATTCCTTTAGAATCTGTCTTAATGCCTTAACATTGTTCTCACATTAAGCCCCATCTATATTCTTTTCTAAGTTGCTCCAAAAGTAATGCCTCCTATTTATTTCAGGGGGAGTACAAAGAAGACAATAATGCAATTTGGTAGAGCAGATTCTCAGCCACAAAACATCTCTTTTCAACAATCACCATCATTATTTATGCATTTTTGCCAGTGATGAACAAGAGCCTTTATGCCACACTCATAAAAATCTGCACCTGTGGAGATGACCCGCTGTCATTACTGCTGCTGCACAAATGCACTACTTACCACCTCACTGTGCTCACATCCATGGTTGGTCTCCAGAAGCATTGATTTTATGTCACTGGGTGCCATTTTTTCCACATGGAGAAATTTAATTCCACACCTTTGCTTCATATGCACTTCCATATCAGATGCCAATTTGTCAGACTGCCCTCTGCTGCCATCTGTCCCACAGCAACAGAATGTAACAGAATACTGATGGGAAGGTACAAGCACTACTGCCATACCTCCAACACCTGCCTCTGATGTTGTGGGCCAACATCATAAAATATAGGAGGTGTTACTTTCAGAGCAAGCTCTACTTGTGCAAATTCATTACCTTGTGTAGCCATCCACCTGCAGCAGCTTTGGTCTGAAGCCACTGTAGTGAATCTGTTACACGTTGATTACATTACTTTGAATTAATTGGGAGTTAATTGTGCGGTGGATACATGTAAGTAGGGATTGTAAAAACTCTTTGCATGTGTGTACATAAGAACTGCTGAAGTGAATATATTGAACTGTACATTCTTGCTTGCATGCTGTTATCACTAGTTAGCTGGGAAGTCTTCACATAGGATACAATCAAAAGTGCTCGCATCAGGAACGGTGTTGCCAGCAGGAACAGGGCAGTGATTGTCCCCCTGCACTCAGCTCTGGTGAGGCCACACCTTGAGTACTGTGTCCAGTTTTTGGCCCCTCACTGCAAGAAAGACATTGAGGCCCTGGAGCGGGTTCAAAGAAGGGTGACAAAGTTGGTGAGGGGTCTGGAACACAGGGCTTATGAGGAGTGGCTGAAGGAGCTGGGATTGTTCAGTCTGGAGAAGAGGAGGCTCAGGGGAGACCTCATTGCTCTCTGTAACTACCTGAAGGGAGGTGGTAGTGAGCTGGGGATTGGTCTCTTCTCTTGTCTAACTAATGATAGATCTAGAGGGAATGGCTTCAAGTTGCACCGGGGAGATTTAGGCTGGACATTAGAAAATACTGCTTTTCTGAGTGGTCAGGCAGTGGAATGGGCTGCCAAGGAGGTGGTGGAGTCACTGGCCTTGGAGGTGTTCAAGGAACGTTTGGATTTTGTGTTGAGGGACATGGTTTAGTGAGAACTATTGGCGATAGGTGGATGGTTGGACTGGATGATCTTGAAGGTCTTTTCCAACCTTGGTGATTCTGTGATTCTATTAAGACCTCAGTTGGCTTGATGACAAAAAGGAAGGGGTTTAGAATCATAGGTAGAATTGTAGAATCTTACTGCATCTTTTAGCTGTTCTTTAGTATCTGTTTCCAGAGAATGATGAGAATTGTGAAGTGTACTTTGAGTTTTCATTTGTAACAATGTTTCTTAATGAGCACTCTTGCATTTCTAGGACCTTTCCCAAAGATAGAGAATCTGCTTGTGTCTGGTGTAGGCAGGATTGCTTTCCCATTCTAGTTCTCTAGGGAGCTCTCTCACTCACTTCTCCCTGAAGAGTGCAGTTAATTATCTGCTTTGCTTAGCTTCTCTAACAGAGGGATCTGTCATGCACTGCACCCAGCTGAATCAGCACCGCTTTATGCTGTCCTCTTTCTCATTGCTAATGCTTACCTAGTCTCATGCAGAACCAACTGTATAGGAAAATAGTAATAAATGTATGTTTCTTACTCACTATACCTTCAGCTTCTGTCAGAGTGTCAAGTAGGACTGGGTCAGACCTGGATCAGACACTGGGCTGGCATCCATGAGTTCTGCAACTGTCTAACTTTATAGTACGCTTTTTATTCATTTTTCCCTGTCTTCAAGAAGTGCTGTTTTAAGTTTGATTTTTGTTAGATTCTATGAAGATAGACATGCATTGTTCACCACTGGCTGTGCCTTCAAATGGTGCACAATTGTTTTTTGGTGTTTATGTTTACCAAACTGAAAATACCCATCATAAGGGGAGTTGATCAGCTGACCAGTCTCTCTTCATCACCCAGAAATCTGGGAGAGTAGTGCTCTTAACAAGACAGATATGTCTGAAGAATTAGGTTCGTTCATACCACATATGTGCTTGCAGCATGTTGCCACATGCATTACTGTGTTTACAAAAGAAATTGGTTGTTCATGGACTTGAAGCCACATTAGTACTAGGTTTTGATATATACTCTATTCTTGAACTGTGGAGGGCACTGGTACTTCAAACTGATGCTGCTTCCCAACTCAAGCTTATAGAATGTGGGGAAAAATGGGTACTTTACTGTACAGTCAAGTATAGTATCTGGTTGGAGCTCTGAGTTCAGCTTTTCCTTATGTTCAGTGGCACTTTGAATCTAACCTTAGTGAAGAGTAGTACTGTGATATAGAGCTGTTCTTTGGAGCACATTTAGAATATACTGGAAGTGTAACGATTAAGCTGGAGAACTGTGTTTAAGTGTCTGTGAAACAGCTTCATTTGAGTGTTTACATTATAAAGATTTAAAGATATTCAGAGGAAAAACAAAGCAACATGTTTCCTATCTATGGTCAGAAACTATCAGACCAGTTTTTTATTACATTTATTTTCTTTCTCAGTGGCTGTTGGGTGTAGTGACAGAAAGAGGGAGAAAACAGAACAATTAACACACCATATGTACAAATTGGAAAATACAGTCTGTAGGTGTGTGCTGAATAAGAATTTACTTGAGTTCCATCTATTTTTCTTTTTTCTTAAGATAGCATACCCATTTGTATTGCATTTTGGAAGACTTGCTCCCAATAATGGATACTTGCTGTTTTATTGTTGATTGCTGTTCTTTTCCTTTTCTTTTAAGCTAAGAAAACAAATTATGTTAAGACCTTGTATCTTTTGTCAGTCCTTCCTTTCTTGCAGAAAATATTATGTTTCTGCACAGTTAAACCCTACATAGATATGTGGGATGATTTGAAATCCATCCATTATCAAGCAACAAAATTACGCTGCCTCTTAATGACTTGGAGTTGTTTGGGGTTTGGTTTTTGTTGTTTCGTTTGTTGGGTTTTTTTTATTCCTAGGAGAAAGCAGCTTCCCCTTCAAATCTTTCTAGGACACCAGCTGCAGTTGAGAATGAGCTTCCATTTTTAATACATTCTATTAGCTTCACACATACAAACGCTCGCTCACTCGCACACCCCAGTGTCACATTATAGGTGAACAGGCCCTAATTAAAAGCGCACACCATCTGCCGGTGTGTGGCAGCAGGGTGGGACTCCATAACCATCCTGGTTCTTGTGATTGAAATGTATTATTTATGAGCTCAAAGAGAAAATATGCCTTTTGGCTGATGGTGCCTGCATTAGGAGCTGGAGAGCACCATCTAATGGCATGGAGTGACACTATCTGGTGATCCTTCATTTTCTTCCTTTCCCCTTCTCTGTAGCCTCCGCCAATTTTTATTTAATTTTTCAGTATAGTGTGTGGGGTTTTTCATGATTGTGTTCAAAGCAATTTTGCATCTCGTGTTTTACTTGTACACAGGATTGAAAACAGTTGTTGAAACATTGCTCAAATAGTTGGTGTTGTCAGCACCTTTTTTTACTTCTAGTGCCCCACACAGGGTTTTACTTTCTGTATTAAAAGTAGTACTGACCAGGTAGTAGAGAAGTAGAATGTTAGCAAGATAGCTGAGCAAAAGGCCAGTTCTCCTTCTAACAAATGTGTAACAAAAAGTATGTACTGCTGAGTCTGAAAATTTTGTTTTATTATTGAAATGGGCACTGTTTTTTGTTAAGCAATACTCTGCAAACTGCATAAAGGTTCTTACTGGCTTCAGATGAAACAGGACAATTTCAGAGATGACTACACGTTTGGATCTTCCTCTCTGAAAGGAGAAATCAAAAGCTCTCCCTGCTTGCAGAGATCATGTGTGTTACTGCTTGTGAGTGATGAAGTGGTTGAGGAGGTATTGGACTGCAAGTTGAAATATGCTTTGTCAGGAGAAGGAAGGAATAACAAAAAAGGAGCCCTTTTTGGTATGGTCAGTCCATGATTCTAGCTGTGACTGCCAGATTGGAAAGTCAGAACTGGTAATAATGTATAATGCATGCAGCAGTTAGCACTGAGAGCTCCAGAGCTCTAGGAATAAAAGTAATCACACTGATGAAAAATCACTTGGGATATGACTTTTTTTATTCTTGTTTTCTTGCCGTTGCTTTTTGGGGTTTTGTTTGTTTTTAATATTCTTGAGCTTTGCGTTAACCAGACTGGGGATGCAATAGTATGTTTATGGCAGAAACAAGCAGAGCTGTAGGGACTGATTTAATGGGGATTTGGAACGAGATGATCTTTAAAGTCACCTTCAGCCCAATACATTCTATCATTCTGTGACTTGACTGATATGGAAAGTGTGAGGATTTCCTACAGCTTTCAGTAAAATTACTTTTTTTTTTTTAATGTGGTCACTATTTCTACTCCAACAAAATTCTAAATACAAATATATATTTTGAAAAAAGCACATGTGTACATTTATTGAACTAATTCAGTATGTTTTATGGCGTGTTGAAATGTCATAAAACTGTGGCACGTTTATAAACATGTTGTCTTGTTTATATTTAGGACATACGCCATCAGAAGGATAAGAGACGCCTTCAGAGAAAACAAGAGTATAAAGGATTCTGCAAAAATAGAAGAACTAGTGAATAAAGCGAAAGAAAACCTGGAGATTATTCATCGGCAGGTACATTTACTTCTGTTATTTTATCTAAGAGTTGTATACATCTTATTGAACTGGCTCATGCTATTATAGGTGGAAAAAATAGGTCCTTGTGCAAAACATCCCTGGATAAACCATAGTTTTTGTATGTCTGGGTTTGTGAGGATGGAAAGGATTCATTTATCCACTGTGGTTGCAATGGGGAATTTAGGGATGCTTATTCCAGTAGCCTGAAGATAAAAATTTGTATGTCATGTGTTATTTTTTTCAGCTGTTTATCTTACTATCTTTGTGTTCCTCTTCACTCTGTTCCTCTGTTCTGCCCTCAATTTCCTTTGAATCTCTTTCCTCTAGCTCACGTATATTATGTAGGTCACTTCAAAAGCACTGCCTCCTGTTTATTTCCACAGAAACTGCAACAGATACAAAGAGCACAATAAGGCTATTTGATAGAGCAAATTTTCAGACACAAAATACCTTTCCTCACTGATCACCACCATTAGCTACATATTTTCACCAGTGATAAAAGAGAGCCTGCATGCCCCACTAGTAAAAATCTGCATCTGTGGAGGTGGCCCACTGTCACTGTTGTCACTGCTGAGATGCACCACCCACCGTCTCACTGTGCTCACCTCTACTGGTTGGTCTCCAGAAGCATTCAGCAAGCATTCATTAAATGTCAACAAGTGCCATTTTTTTCCACTTGGAGGAATTTGATTCCACACCTTTGCTTCTTCCACACTTCTGTGTCAGATGTCATTTTGTCAGACTACCTCTGCTGCCATCTGTCCCACAGCAACAAAATGTAATGGAATATTGATAGGAAGGTTCAACTTCTCCTGCCATACCACCAACATCTGCCTTTGATGGCTTGGGCTGACATAATGAAATATAGGAGATATTTACTTTCAGAGCATACTTTCACAGATTTCCATTCCTTATTCCTTGCATCACAGTTTTATAAGTGTGGCTGTGACAACCTCTCCACGTAGTCTTGCCTTCTCTGGCTGCTTTTCCCCAGCTCCAGATACACTGTTTGTGCAACATCAGAACATGAAAATCATAAAGCGAATTAAGTAAATGCTGACTAAATGTATTTCCAAACAGGGTGATACGTTTTTCCTGGAAAAAAGTTGAGTCACTGGCAGTACTTTTCTCTGGCATTGTCTGAGTAGCTCTAGTAGTATCTCTGTCCCTTCCACTAGGTACCATATTTAGATAGGAACTTGAATAGGCAATATATGCAGATCTGTTATGCAGAAAAGTAAGCAGACAGGAGAAAATCATAAACAAGTAGTGAAAGATAAGAATGTAGAGAGACCAATTCTGCCACTTGCAGAACTTTGCATCATAGTAGTAACAGTTTGTGGAGATGGGATCTCCCATAATGAAATGCTATAGATAAGGTTCGTTTGGAATTTTAATTAATAAAATGTCAACGTGTCAGAAAATTTTTCTGGCTGTGAGTAAAAATATAAACATAACTTTGATAAGTTGGAAAAATGTTAGTGAGGCTGCTATGGTAACTGTATTGCTGTGAAATGGGTGACTGATGTGGTAATACATTTTATTTATGGTTTTAAATGTTGTTACTAGGACCTACTGGCACAACTTTTTCGTAAGAACAAGCGCTTTCTAAAAAGAGTCCAATGTCAAGATATCAGAACACTACAAACAGGTGAAAGTACCAGTCCTATGTAGCTAACTTGGATGTGGGAATGGTTCATAGCATATTAACTTTTGGGGTACCACAACTTCATACAGGTAGAATTTGATTCTCTGTCTAACGTGCTACTTTTTTCTTCCGCTTTGCTACTTAATCAAATAAACATTATAGTACATACTGTAATAAATGTTTCTCAGATCACATTAGAGAAATCTTGAAGAGCCATATTTCAGTTTACAGTGTAACATATAATTCTTGCTTTAAAATGCTTTATGTGTAGGTGTGAATCTTTCAGCCAGGAAGATAATCAGAAACAGTAAAGGCATGTGGGCTTCTAGTATGCTTTTGATTCAAGTTCCACTGGGGTTTTCTGAATGTGAAAATCTCCATGTATGTATTTTATCTTTACAAACATATAAAACTTGTGCTTAGTGTGAATATATTAAATACATTATAAACTGTTGTCAAGCAAATGGCATTGAATACCTACCTTTATGAATGTGGTTGTTCCTTGAAGGATGTCTTTGTCACTATGACGTAACCAGAATAATGCAAAAGGGCTTCGGTTATTACTAAAGCCAGAAGTTTTTCTAATTGAATTCAGTAATTGAAGGGGTTTCTCCCATGTGCAATATGTATCTGCTGAAGAAGAAGTTTCAAATTGGATCACATTTTTGTATCATTCCATGTAATGATTGTAGCAAAAATGCACTTGAAAGATGAGGAATGATAGAGACTTCAGCACAACTTTCACATTTTAACACTGCTAAAATTGAAACTTACATTAAATTATTTCATGTGTTGCACTACTAGAAGATTTCCAATTTCAAAGCAACAAACGTGCTTCTATAATGTATGTATTTGTTGGAGTCAAAACAGCAATGTAAGGCAGAGGAACGTTTTGCAAAAAATGATCTTATAAAGGAAAATGAGTTCATCAAGATAAATTTTGAGCCATGAGTTCCTTCAAGACTTCCTGAAGCTTTGGTTACAACATTTTGGTTTTGCTCAGTCATTCCTTCACCCAGCAGTGTTCCCAAAGAAAGGTTTTTCTAATACATAGAGAACTGTTGTTCGTTGCAGAATTTCTATAGTGAATCAGAGTTGTACAATATTCTGAGTTGGAAGGGACCCATGAGTGTCTCTTAAAAGTAAACTTTTCATCAGAACTATAGTATACTTAGAATCAAATTTCATATTAATATGTGCTTGCAGAGCATTTAATCATGCAGATTAAATGTGGGGGCAGAAGAATCATTCTTGTGCTTTGTTTAATTGAAAATATAAGTAATGATGTCATCTGACATTATTAAGAGTTTATATTTGAAACTGAGCATAACATAGTGTGTTTTTAAAGGCACAAGCAAGAATAAGATCTAGTGAGCATTTTTTGCTAGATTTGGGATTTATTATGATGTAGCACATTTTGTTATTGCTGACTTTTCATTGCATATCAATAGAAATTAAATAATATCTCACCTAGTTGACAATTTGTTGTTACTCTAAAATCAAATTTATATTCACTTTACATTCTAATTTATGGTTTAGTCATCAGAGTGACCACTGAAGTGTAAGGTTCATAAATAACTGTTTGAATCAGCCTAGTGGGAAATGTGAAATAGTGACAGATGACTGTCATTTTCTTCGTGTCAGTCACTGTTCAATTTACTTGAATGTTATAAAAGTAGCTTTATAAAACTGAAAAGCATGGAGGAACATTAATCTCCACCATAGCCCTCCTCTGCATGTTTTGATTTAAAAATAGGTTTGCTAAAGGAACAACTCTGATTCTTAATGTAGTATATGAAGATCATGTGCTCGTGTGTTTAACTGTGTAAACAGCAACATTTATGGCATCCTCCCTTTCAAGAAGGGAGGTGACTGTGTCTGAAATACACAGTCACAAGTAGAAAGTTTTTTTTTAAGGTTTCGGGACAATTCTTTGGTGTCCTTAAGAATGAGTATTATTGCAACAGCCATTCCTAGCCATGCTAGTATGGAGTCGTTTGTGAATTTCTGTCACAGTTGAAATGTGAGAGGCGAGAGAATTTGCCCTGAAATGTTATCAGTTGTACCATTTTTGATACCACGTAACTGCAAATGAGAGATGCAAATCACTTTTCACAAATCTTTGGCACAGAAGTGTTAGCCAGTCAAGACACAAGGATCTCCTTCCTTTGCAGCTGTTCATGGCTGTGTTCTAAGGGGAGAGACGGACAAACGTCCTCATTGGCATAAGTTGTCCTTCCTCAGGCTTGACTTCTCTTATGGCTTCCTTCAGATGTGTAGAAGATTGAAGGAACATGGTTTCAAAGTATGAAAACTTTATTAAAAAGGCTTCACTAATGATAATAAATGTTAAGTGCTAGCAGCCTTTTGGATGTTGTAAGTTCATTTCTAATCCTCGCAATATTATTTTATTATAGTAACTTTATCTCTGTGTAATGAAATCCTTCGTGACTATGTCTTGATGAAAGTCCATGTCATAGTTAGTGTAAGATTTAGGTTTCATATTCTTTTACTTCTTCATATTTGGCATCTCCAGTAAATATGGTTGGTATGGTTTTGTTTTGAACTCTCTGCATTATGCTTGACCAACCTGATAGCCTTCTGTGATGATGTCATCGGCTGGGTAGATATGGGGAGAGCAGTGGATCTTCTGTACCTTGCCTACAGTAAGGCATTTAGCACAGTCTTTCACAACATTCTTGTTATGGAACTTAGAAAATGTGGGATAGATGAGTGGGCAGTGAGGTGGATCGAAATGCTGGCAGTGACGTTTAGCATTTAGCTATATTCAAAATGGTTGGTCTGAACTTCTTTTACTGTTCTTACTCCTAGTCTGGTGTAATACAAGTAGTCAATTTCTAATTGCTTTAGCACCTAATGAGTTCCCACTTGATTGGTTCCAAACTTATGCTGGAATTAGTCAGCTGACTTAGGATAGTAGAGGCATCAGGGGAATTGTTCTGTGGGCTGATTTTGGATTTAATTCCAAAGATCTTTTGGTTGATTTTTTTTTTTTTTTTTTTTTTTTTTTTTAACACTTCTCATAGTCATCTAGTCATTCTAAGACAGGGATTGATGATATCTAGCTTTTAGTAAATGATACATAAGAGCCTGAAGCTAAGTGCAGTGAGGCATTGGAACAGGCTGCCCGGAGAGGTGAATGCTTTGTCCCAGGAGACACTCAAGGTCAGGCTGGACAGGACTGTGCAACCTGATGTAGCTGTAGATGTCCCTGTTCATTGCAGAGGAGTTGGACTAGATGGCCTTTAAAGATCCCTTCTAACTCAAACAATGCTGTGATTTTAAAACTGAAGTGGGGAGGCATCAAATTCACATCACTTTTGTATTCCAGGGTAAGGAGGAATGCTTTTTTTGGGGGGGGGAGGAGAGGGGGTCCATTAAGGTTTTGGAGGGAAGAAAGGGTGAGAAGCAACAAGGAGAAAACTGAAGTAGGAGTCACTTGGAAAAAAGGTTTGGTAAATTTGAATTGGAGCACAGGTGACTTGGAGTTCGGCCCTGCACAGGACGTGCTAGTAGTGAGATCTCCTTCAAATGTTCTTTCCAAATAGCTTTTTCTCTTGGTATGTTGGGTAGTTTTGAGGACATGCAATACTTTAACAGCTGCCATAAGCCTGGAGCTGTCAGACCAGCTTAACTTCTGACACCTTGATGTGCAGGAAGTGTAGCAGATATCTTGCCCACCTTCAGGTGCTGTTGCTCTCTAGGTTACACCTGTGTGAATGTCCAGGGCAGTGTTACTCCTCAGGCTCTCATTCATCTCTCTTGATGGAGAATAAGACTGAATTTTCACAAATTATTTTCTGTTGTTTGCGCCTCTGACTAAATTGCAAGTGGTGGCTTCTGCCTGTCATGTCAAATACAGAGGTAAGCCCTGCATTGGAAGCGCCCTTCAGGCTGCAGGCAGAGGCCATTCAGAAGTAAGTGTGCAGTTTTGCGTCTTGGATGTAAGAGCTATAACAGAAGTGCTTACTGCACAGCATTTGACACACACAGCAACCTTTTAAAAAAAAA
Source organism: Tetrao urogallus (assembly GCF_951394365.1). Lineage (NCBI taxonomy): Eukaryota > Metazoa > Chordata > Aves > Galliformes > Phasianidae > Tetrao > Tetrao urogallus. The sequence continues at coordinate 81,152,300 of NC_136815.1, read as the reverse complement.
TAAAATAAAATAAAAAATAAAAAAACACCAATGCAAGACTGTTAGGAGCAAGCAGCTTTTAAAATTTATCTTTCAGAAAAAGCTGTTATTAGTTTTGTAACTTATAGTTAGCTGCTAATCGGGAGAAATTGGGGCCTTATCATAAACAATAAGTAGTTGTGTAATGTATCCAGAGCTCTGATTATCTGATCTTAAACACAGAGGAGGCTGTCTGAAGGACAGGAGGAGGACTTACTTTCTAGTGGGCAATTTGGCTTGGCAGTACGTTGCATCTGATCAAATCAGTGCCAGGTGCAAACATCCCCATAGAAAAACTTCACCATCCTGGCTGGTTGGTAGCTTCCTGAATGAGGTCGCAGCATTGATTAAATTTATGTGCTGAAAAAAGCCCCAGAAAAAAGCAAAAATCTCATTTTCAGTGAGATGTATTCATTTACCCTTAGCTTTTCGTGTTTTTTCTTGAGTTGAGTTTTAGGGCTTCTGCTTGGTAGATAATGAATGCAGCTCACAAGGATGGCTTTTGCCACTAAACATCAAGTGGGCCTTTTCCAAACAAGGTGAGTAATTGCAAACACATGCATGTCTTACTGTAAATCCTAAGCATTACCAAGAGAGGGAAGGTAAAATAAGTGCTACCCATTTTGATCAAAGCTCAGAGGACCTCTGCCACACTCATGACCTGATTGTGATGCTGAAATGTCTGCTGTTCCGACTGGTAGCAGTGATGGCTGAGGGAGATTTCCTAGCATTGAAAGTATGCTCAGCTTGGAGCAGTTTTCTTTTGCTTGCTTTGTGGCTTCATGGAGGTGCCGGTCTGCTGCAAAGAAGAACATTTGTGGAAAATCCAGATAGGAGAAAGAGAAGTATGGCTGTGTTTTGTGTGTTATTTTTCAAACATGCTATCTTGTAGAACCCTTGCATACAGACTGTAGCTTGCATTCATTTCAGATGATAGATCTCTCTGGAGATCTGTGGTGGTATAACAGGGTAAACCAGTTTTAAGTATACCAAGACACCAAGGAAAGGTATTGCTGTTTTGAGGACTTCTGAAAAAAGCAAGACATTACAGAATTATGACAAAGGTGATCTTGATTTTGATTTTCCACGGTTTTTGCTTTCTACTAAATTGTTATTCATTTATCTTTCTTTTCTGAGAACTTTATTTCCTGGTTTTGTACTGCTTATTGAAAGGATATGATGTCAGGTCCAGCAGCATTGTAACTGAGCAAATATGCTTCCCTCCAGAAGGCATTTTGACATATTTGGTGCCATAGGACCCCAGGACAGTGTCTGCTGCTCTTGAACTTGAGTCTGCAGTTTAAGATGGTGGTGTTGGTGTTGATGCCCCCATTGTCCTACAAGTCACCTAGACATGTAGACCTGGATACAGCGTCTTTTTTTTAATGGTGTTTTCTCCAGACATGCTCAGTTATCAGTCTCTTGGGGTGTTAGAAGTTAGAGGTTTTCTCTTTACAGCTTATCAAGGGCTAACTTCTGTGTGTTAGGTTAGTGCCGAATGTGGTGTCTGTCACTAATACCATTTAAGTGAATTTTACAAGCAAGTAGATTCACAGTGGTCTAGCTTTATTTTGGCAATGCACATAAACATGAGCGTAGCCTTCATGCACGGCTCTTTTAGATAAAGAAGCTCTATCATGGACGTATTAATCAAGGACATGTTATGTTTGAATTTTTGATACAGGATGTTGTGAAGGCCAAGCTTTTGGGAAAGAAGTTGCTATATTCCAACATCAGTACAGATCTTGGAAGTCTGAGCACAGAAGTTTGTTTTCTAGATGAGAGCTTAGTGAGAAGTTTAACTAGTGTTTACGCAGTCTCCTTGGTGTACTGGTGCATTGCTGCTGCCTTTAGCTCTGTGCTTTCTGAGGTGAAGGTGTTTGGGGTTTTTTTTTTGGGTTTTGTTGTGAGGTGTTGTTTTTTTTGTGCATGTTCTTTTTTCCTCTGGTCATTGAAAGCTATAGCTGCAGTGCCCTTCATCTTGGTGACAGGCTTTATGCCAGTATATTAATTCTGCAAGCAAGTAAAAAGAATAACAAAAAGGAGGCCAGATTCTTTCAGTCACATTTAAATCGCAAACTGATTCCTGTCTGGGATATGTCAGATGTAAGCTTCGCCCTCCAAGGTATGTATATCTGAATGTCCTTCCAGGACTTCTCTCTGTAGAAAGTGAACTATTCCTAAGTAGAATTTTGAGCTCACCTTTATAGATTGATCACCACTAGAATGTACATAAATACGTACTTGGAAACCTATTGTGTATCCTGTAAGCAAAGTTTTGTCCCTCACCAGGGCAGCTACGAACACTGCAGTATGGTGGCTAAATAATGTTTAATCTTCCTTTCATGAGTGTAATTTGCTAGCTGAGCTGTTCCTTTGGTAATTTTTAACTGTATTTTTGTGTGCATTAATGTGCATCATTAATGACAACATTACAAATGACCTAATCGCTTAGCATTTCATATTAATACGCATCTTGTTTGTAGTTGTGTTGTTTTTTGTAGTTGTTGACCCAATGCTTTGGTTATGTGTTCAAATGATCTTAATTTTAATTGAAAGTACGTTTTGTCTCACAGCAGTCTAATTTCTGTGCACATTTGTCAGTAGTGAATACTTACTGAGGATGATTACTCTCTAACTGCCTGTGCCAGTATACCTCTGGGAGGTTAATCAATCTTGTGCTTTTTAATTGACATCAATAATGTGTTTACATTTATCAATATTTCTTAATTGTCAACTTATAACAGTGGAACTTCAATAATAAATCATGCCAGTGGTTAACTTCATGCATTAGATTCTTAAGAGTCTCCACAAGCAGTTTGACACGTTGTAAATTGCTTTTAAATGATTCGTATGTATGCTTAAGGGGGAAGAGGAGAAAAAATTAATATGTGAGGTCATGTGGTGTAGAGTAATACTGAAGTACAAACCCATTGAAATAAGAGGAAAGTACTTTTACCAAATGTAAAGTGTCCTTCATGGCTTAAACAAAAGTCTGTTCAAACTGCTACTTTTACTAATGTTACAATTTTGTGAGTGTGGCAGTAGCTGTACGTTTGTTGTGCCTTCCAAGGGACTTGTCAGGGTGAAGTGCTTCTCTGCTCTATGCAGCACAAGCCATGTAAAGGGCAGGGAGAATTGCTGGTTCTTCTACTGTTCTACAGAAGCAGCAGTGCTTTCTCTGAGACCAAGACGTGGTTTTAGCTATGTGTATTGATGTGGAGAAGGAGGTAACTTCTGTTTAGATTTAAGCTTATGCTTGAGGACTTTGGTGCATTAGGACCTAAATCATTTGCCTGTGTTGCCAGAGTACGCTGGCAGCAGGAGTCAAAGCATGATCCTGATATTCTAAGTCTATACAACATCATCTATCTCAGTAGATAGAGCCCTTTCATCAACCTCACTCTTTTCTGCTACTAGATCCAAATAGCATTAAACTGGAAGGGAAAATCTATTGAGACCAGACAGCTGGCAGGATGCTGACCACATTGTTGCTGTCAATTTGACCATGTTTTTTGGGCAATAAGACAAACAGAGAATTAAAAATCTTGTCTAATAAACCCTGAAGAAAGGCTCAATAGATGAGACTGTTTTGTTTAGTTTAAGCAGAGCCATGTGATGGAATGCCAGGGTAAGGAAAGAGAGAAGCAGGGAAGCCACTATTTGTGCTTTTTGTAATTTTGCTTGTCTTTTTAATTGTCTTAAAGGTGTCCTGCAGATTTTCAAACAAACTTGTATACATGTATTAAAATTAAGGTAAAACTCATTAATGTTGTTATGTAAAATGAGTTATTGTACTTCATTTATTTTTTGTACTGTGTGCTGAATTTTACAGTGCTGCTTGTCTTGTAGAAGAATCTGTTGACTAAACTGTTATTTGAAATACGGTATAATTAATTTGTATTCTATGTAGAGTCAGGTGCTCCATTTGCTTAAGTTAAAAAAAGAGATTAGAAAGATAAATGCATCTTTTAGGAAGGAACAACAGGTCAGTTGAAGAAATGGAGAAGGAATACGAGAAACATCTTTAATCAATGAAGACAGCATGAAAAGGATATTTCTGTATCTGATGATGACAGACACTTCCCTTTTAGCTGGTATGGTAAGGAGAAAAAAAAATAAGTGAATTAAAAATTTACCAGGATCTCTGTCCTAGGAAACAGTTTAAATGCTCAAATCTTGGTGCGAAGATCCTTTCATATGCTCTATTCAAGATCAGCCTTTCCACTGTCCTCCAGCCTTCATTGTTTTCTCACCTCAGTTCCATGCTCCCTCACATTGTACTCTAGTAACCTAATATGTTATATTTCTTCGTATTTCAAATAAGATGCTGTTAGATCCTTTGGGAAAAAAAAAGAAAAAAAAAATCAGACCCAGAGCTTTTCCTGTCAGTGTACTAAGAAACTAAGGTGTCTGTACTCTAACATCAAGGCTGGTTGTTCTTGTATGAAGGTGAAGTAAATTATTAAATGTTTTTATTATAATGTAGCAGCCATTTTTGTTGTCTGCAAATGTTAAAAGTAATTATTTAAGCTTCTCTCTCACTTTTTTGGAGTAGGATATAGCTGTCTAAGGAACAAAATTACAGAGGTCAGCAAGCCAAATCACATTAAAGCAAAGATGTTTGCGAAAGGTAAAGCAATTCAGAAGTCAAAATCATTGATGCTTTCTCTAACATGGCAGATTAAGTACATTTGTGTTCTGTATCAAGTTTTTTGTGGTAGATTGCTTAATTGTGGTCTATTTAGTTTCAAAACCAGACATTCTGGTGTATGGCTTGTATGGCATGTTTACTGGAGCACTGCTGCACAGGTTCTGGACCAGGAATAGTTTGCATCTAATGTAGAAGGGTGTACTTGGGTCAGCATACCAATGTGAGGATGCATGTCTGTAGGCAGGATCATTCTGAAGCCTGGGTGAGCCTGATAGAGGAAGGCCTTTTGACTTTTTGCTTTTCCTCAGACATTCTGCATCAAGTGAATACTGAGGCTACCGAATAAGAAAGAACCATAATGAACCTGAATTGATATTCATAGGTTGCAAAGAACAGATGGCTCTTTGGTTCAAAGGGTACCTGAGCAGAGTGACAGCAAGGATTTGGATTTGTCTTTAAACATTTATGCTATCAGGCACTTAGGAGCTCAGGCTGCACTGGAAGTCACTCTCAGTGTAAGCTCTGAAATTATATAAGCATTTAAGAACAGGTGCTTGTTTCTGTAATAGATGTTCATATTTGGAAAGCACCGTGGTGTAAAAGTAGAACTCCTGTTTGTTTTTTCATCATTTTGATAAAGTGTAGGCCATATACGTTTCTACTTCTTTCCTAACTTTAGGTAGGAAGCAGGGTAACTTCATGTTACTCTGTACATCCTACAAATCTGAAAGCAGTCTCCTTCAGAAAGGAATTTCATGAGCTTTCAGTGCACTTTTCTCTTTCACAGACACTCAGCATGTGTATCTCCTGTTCTAAAGCTGAAAACTGTGTAAGGGAACAATGGGGCTTGAAAAAATATAAGCATTGCCACCATTGTGCTTGCTGACTACAAAGGAACCTGTGAGGGCTCAGTTGATCAGGCTTCTGTTGTAGGTGCTAACAATTTCAAAGGTTTTTCAAAGTTAAAAATTTGGGTTTTTTTTTTAATTATTTTTTTTTTAATCTGTTCTGTGGAAGTTGGTTGTCAGCTTACACCTGACTCCCATCATGATGGTAGCTGATCTGGAAGTACAGTAAGGCAGATAATTCAATGAAGGTCAAGTTACGTGTTTTATACATCCACATAAGGTAACAAAAGTAGATTTTATACTTAGTTATTGCATTAGTTTCATCACTGCTGTTTGATTTGGGGGTTTGTGTTCTGCTTTTCATTTAAATTAAGTTGGAGTTCTTTATTTGACTTAGTAGCTAATGCTGTTTAAAATGTAAATAGCAGTCTTGTACCTCTGATATAAAGTGCTGTGAAGCTGAAAGAAGGAGACTCTGACCCTCTCCTACCAAAAAAAAAAGAAACCAGAACCGAAGAACCAAGAAAGGGTAGTAGATAGGAACAGAGGTCCAAGGTTTCCCACAGCACAGTAATGGATATGACCTTTAATATTGAGGCCTTTGGATCAAATTTAAGTTGGCATTAAAATTTTCTAATAAATTCCCTGCTGAATCTCAGTGTTTTTTTTCCTGTAATTTAATTCAATAAGGTCACAATAAAGCAAGTGCTGTCTGTGCTATTGTAATTGCTCTCAGCAGGCCGATAATATTATTGCAGGGAAGTGCCAGTTACTGTGCTTTTATTTCTTTCTTTGAGCATTCTCCTTCCTACATGCTTGCTCTCCTTGCTCTCAAGTCTACTCTAAGTAGGAAATGAAGCTGTTTTAAATGCCATTTCGTTCCCATTTTAAGATGTTTTTATAGTAATGCCTTCTTTAACCTCTTCAGCAAAAGGAATAAAATTGTAGCATGAAATAGAGGCCTGTATATCTCTCCCTTAATTTTGATTCAACTTTTGTGATTAGATTTGCCATGCAGTGCTCTGATCATTTGGGCTTGATGCTTTTGGAGTTATGAAATAATAGGTGTACAGCTAAAGTAGATTATCTTGAGCATGTGGGGAGAGACACCAAATAACCATTACCCTCTGTTTCATAGATTACTGACACATTGCAGTTAAGATGTGTACTTGAGGTCCTGCCCTTGTAAATTAGTACTGGATCTTCTTACACAGCATGACTTTCAGAACTGCATGATTTGTGTGTTATTTCTTGTACAAAATGCAAATTTATGCTTAGCATGCTGCTGGTAGATCTGAAACTGTTGTCTGCATTGTGAATAGATCAGCTCAACAAATAAATGCAAATAGAGTGCTGTGATCATGGTTCTCTGTGTAATCCTGTGCAGCTCTGAGAGACAGTAGATATAATAATCATAGAATCATTTCAGTTGGAAGGACCCTTAAAAGCCATCTAGTCCAACTCCCCTGCAATGAGCAGGGACACCTATAGTTAGATAGGTTTCTCAGAACCCCATCCACTCTGATCGTGGATGTCTCCAGAGACAGGGTATCCTCCACCTTTCTGAAACCACTTCCCCTTGTCCTGTCTATCCATTTCTCCTTTGTCCTCTTCTTTCTTACGGCCCCCTTTAGATCCTGAAAGGCTGCTATCAGGTCATCCCGGCACCTTCACTTCTCCAGGCTAAACAGCCCCATCTCTCAAGCTGTCCTTGTGGACATCCCTTGGATTGTTCTGTTTCCTCACTACAACCAATAGCTCAGGGCTTTGCAGTCTGAAACAGCCAGCCTGGTCATAGCTGAATGCTCCTGCTTGGTACCCTGTATCTGGCTTTTCTCACCCTTCACAGCTGCCCATCTTCATCTCAAGGCCCATTATCTTACCCTTGCTCTCTGTCTTTCCCCAGGACCAAGAATTTCATACCTCAGGTATCACACATGGAATTATTTTGTGCACCTCCAATCACGTGGAGGCATTTACAGTTCACTACTCGTGGCATACCTTGCTGTCAAACAAGGCAGTCTCTGACTGTAACAGAAGAAAATTAGCATTCAGCTGCTCATTTGCATATTCAGCCAAATGACTATGTATGTACAGTTGGATGTGTCCTGTTGTGCACAGACAATTAGTTGGAAATGAGGAGTAACAAGAAGCGTTTTTACAAAAGTATTTCCAATTTTGAAATGTTTGTGTCAGTAGCTGAAAAACAGGTGATGAACAATTAAAAAAATGGATGAAATGTTGTCACTGAAGGTCAAGATTTTTTTTGTTAATTGTTGATGATGTCTGAAATCATAGAGTATATCCAAGTTAGAAGGGACTCACAAGAATTATTGAGTCCAACTTCTGTCTCCACGCTGCGCCTCCCAAAAATCAAACCTTACATCTAAGCACGTTGTCCAAACACTTCTTGTACTCTGTCAAGTGCCACAACCGCTGCCCTGGGGAGCCTGTTCCAGCACCTGACCCTTTCTGGTGAAGAACCTCTTCCTTATATCCAACCTGACCCTCCCCTGTCACGGCTTCACGTTGTTCCCTCGGGTTCTATTGTTGGTCTGCTCTTAGCCGCGGATCATATGGTGCTGTAAGGATGAATGTCACAGTGTCAGCGTGCTTCATGAACTTGAGCGATCAAAACTGTCACTTTTGCAGTGTGTGCAGCTGAGCAATAAGACTAGGGGGAATGGCCTGATCGGACGTTAGGAAACATTTCTTTTCTGAAGGAGAAATCAGGCACTGGAACAGGCTGCCCGGGGAGGTGGTGGAGTCACTGTCCCTGAAGGTATTCAGGAAACATGTAGATGTTGTATTGAGGGACGTGGTTTAGTGGGGAGGTATTGGTGGTAGGTGGATGGTTGGGATGGATTATCTTGCAGGTCTTTTCCAACCTCAGTGATTGTGTGATTCCTACTGAACGTGCATGCATGTGGAGGTTGTTCCTGATCAATAACCGCTCATTGCTTTTCCTTTATGACCTACGCATTTTAATTTCTATTTCCTGCTGCTGTTTGAAGGAACTCTTTTCTGGCACCAGAGATGCAACACAGCAGCATGGTGTTGGCCTGAAACACTTCAAGAAGCTTGATTGAGGTTCCTGCTGTGGTTTGAGCTTATGGTTTCTGAGACAGGTTAACATTGCTCTGAATCATAGTGACACATGATCGCATTGTTGCTTTATGAATTAAATAATGAAACATTTGTATGTGAAAGTTCCTGCTATAAATAGTAGTTAGGCTGTGCTTTAAAGAAATCAGAATCTGTATTACATTATAGATCTGGAACTTGTTTTCCAAGCTTGACTTTCTGTCATAAGGAAAAGTCTTTCAGAATCCAAATTTATTGTATTTAGTCTGTATACTAACTGCAGAAACATGAATAATCAAATACCTAGCATGACTTATTTCAACTAAACTAATAATCAGGCTTGAGCTATTTAGAGAAAAGGTTCTGTATTTGGAATGACCTTTCCCTTTGTTCTCCTTTGGATCTCAGCAATGCACTGGTTAAACAAGCAAAAATATTTTTTTTGCTTGCATTCTTTCCAGTTCTTGGCAGTTCACCTGTATAAATTGCTATTAGCCTGAAGTTTGTAAGGTTCTGTACAAATTGTAATAGCACTTGTGAAACAGTCTGTCTTTACATCTGTCAAATAGCGTATATTTAGCATTTATCTTATCAGCCTAAATACAGCATTTTAAAACCCCACCCGCTCTTGCAACAAATTTCAATTTCACATAACAATTCTACCTTGCATTTTACAACCACACATCCAACTCTGGAACATTGGCCATGAATGTAGAAGGTAAAGAAGCACATTTAAGTTAACATCTGGGGTTCTGGGTGGTTTTTTAATGTGTTTTTTAGAAATACAGAGACAGAAGTTCAGCTTGTTTTAATTTCTCATCAGGATGTCATTGCAGAGTTTCATCTCTTTTCCTTACACAGACAGTAAACACTGAGTAGATTTGACTCTGTGGTTAGGGAGGACTTTGTGTTCCTACCTGGCATTTTAACTTGTAATATTGTTTCGCATACTTGCAAATTTTTCTCTCTGCAATGCTGGCTGTCTCACAAGAATAGTGTTCAGCAGCTTGCTACTGTGAGCCCTGGAGATCAGAACACTGTTTTGCTGCAATAAAGTCCATGAAATACTTCCCATGCCATCTATCATTTCTGGAAGAACTGAGAGCTTGATTTCCTAATTTAACACGTGATTCATCTTTGCTATTTCTTCTTAGTAATAATGGGGGCATTTCAGATTTCTCTTTGATTTGTTTTGTTTTTGTGGTTTGTTTGTTTGCTGCTTTTATTAATATCATTGGACAAGTAGAACAGTTGGTAGAAATCACATTGAAGGGGAAATTCTGTGTCACTGGCATCCATTTAAGTAAAATCTGTGCTGGATGTGATCCTATAATTAAAATAATCAAGTGCAGACACTTTTTGGAAATGCTAGAGCTTGAGATAGGTGCAAGAAGACTATCAAGACCTGATATCTATCATGTGATCACCTGGACTTTTACCTATGGCGTAATTATTCATCCTAGGATTCATCAGAAGGTAAAATGCAAACAAAGCAGTAAACATTTCCTGTGCTGCGTCTGTGCTCAGCACTCATTAGTAAGATTATTATGGATACAGGAGTTCTGCTTTCACTGGAGCTACTCTTGCAGTTCTGTTTGTGTCTGTGTCGTCAGTCTGTCCTTATTCTGCACTGTGCTGTGCTCTCCTCTCTTTGTGCTTTGTGTGTGCTCATCCACCACCAAATTATTTTAAACTGTAATTTAAGTCTTACTGTCCTTCAAGTCACATCTCTAAAGGAGAAAAAACAGTAGAAGAGCTTGTGAGCAAAAGAAGGCTACTGTAAGAGGTGGGGGGCTGCAGGTCCTGAAATACTAAGCCACATCTGTCTGCCTTGATCCAGCTGTCTGCTTTGCCAGTCTGTCTCTGGGTCTCACTTGTATTGGTTGTGAATCAAGTAAGGCAAGAAGACACTTCAAGAGCCTGAAAGCTTGCAAAGAGGAGAATGAGTTGATGATGTTCCTTGCATTAATATACCTGTGCCCTATTATCACATTTAGGAGGCCGTGTTTAAAATTATACTGAGATGCTGTTTTCAGTGTCCCACTGAGGAAAAGCTCACATTCTTTGTTAAAATCTATGCTGTGCTATGCTAATATATTGGGCCATTTTTAGAAATGTGTTTATTGGAAAACATTTCTCCTGGGTTTTGAGCAGAGATTCAGGTTTGGGAATAATGGTCTGTTTGAAAATTCACCATCATTGTTTATCACAATCTGAGATTGTGAAAGCATAGAGAAAAAAAAGCGGACATGGAAAAAATCCTTTTATTGAAAGCTTGTCTGTATTGCGACAATGTATATTTAGACTCAAACATTTCATTACTAATGTAGTATTTGCAAAAATACACCAAAGCTGTGGTTTCTAGGAACACTTAGTTTTTAAGCATACTACATTTTTGTTTTGTAGATAACAACACAGTTATTTGGTCCATTTCTGCTATTTGTTACTTGCTGATGGAAAGGACAAGGGATTTACAGTTCTGCAGCAGACAGTAATGCTACCAAGACAGGCAGCCAGCCAATCCCAAGTTTATGTGACACTGAGCAGTGGCATCCAGGCAGTGGCTCTGCACAGTTCATGGTGCTGCTCAGCTCACCTCTATCTCTCTGCTTCCCTTTCTTATGTGAGGCTGTGTTCCTGTCCTTGTTCATCTCTAGCAGGAGGTGAAAGAGGAGTACAGAGCTACTCCAGGCTTGGAGTTGATAAGGATCTCTGTCTTGGGGTACAGAAATCCTGTATCACCTACGAGCAGAAGGATGCTTGCACCACCATGCATTTTGCAGATCGGCAGCTCTTCCTTGACTCAGAGGGAGATGAACTTCTGGTTTCTACAGCAAGCAAAGGTGTTGTGAGAGAGAGTCTCACAGTCAGACAGTGTTTGCTGTGTTGTCCTTTCTGATGGGAGCCTATTTCTTTCAAAGCTGTTTTTGAGCACTTACAGTAAGGCAATGAAAACATGCTGTTGTAACTTGCCTCTTAATAAACAGTATCACGTAGGCTTTTTGTTTGAAAGATTGAAACACTTATGTGAGAGCCACACCACTGTGACAGAAAATTCTAGTGATCTGTAGTATATTTCTATAGTAACTGTTATTAAATGGTACTATCTAAAAACAGGAGAGCAATTCCATGGCTAAAGAATGAATGTGAAGAGTGTGATGCTGGGAAGAAGGTCTCTCCTGAGAAGAAAGAAGGCATTTCAATGGTATTAATGAAATTTTGCAAGGGTAAATATCAGCCCTCTGTTCTATAGCTGAGTGGGAGTGAGGTGCATACTTAGGTGTTCAGAAAAGAACCACAAGTATGCTCCATGAGATACTTGAAAAGGATGAGATAACAAAGTATGTAGCATCAAGAAACAGAGATTTAGAATATTACCCACGCTTGTGGTTTTGGCAGAAACTTCAATGATGTAGAAAATTGTTTACTTTTATTCTCTTTACCCGCTCTCTTGGATTCTCCATTTTTAAAATAGGTAAATTTCCGGTTGCATATACAACAAAGATGTTTTAAGGCTTGCATAATATGAAGGCAGTTTTTGATATTTGGTGCTGTATGTTTTTCTTTCAGGAAAAATCTTCAGATTTTTCAGTTTTGCATTAGAGAGCTTGCAGTGGTTGGATTAAAAGTTCGTATCTGTTTTGAATTTGTTCCCAAGGGTCCTGAAGAGGTTACTGTAGTATCTTATGTAATCTGTGAAGAAATTCAAGTTTACTTTATCCTTTTTCTGCTCCAAGTTAGCTTGTGTGTATCTATGCGAAGCTATGGATACCTAGCAAATTGTTCTGCAAGAACTTGTGAGCATAGGTGATTAATTTCCTAGTTATTGTAGGTAGATTTTGGCTGTTATGTAATGTCACAGGAAGAACGTACTGCTACAGGCTACCTTGAGAAAACAACTAGTCCAGCTTTTACATTTTAGATTTTAGAATCATCATAGAATCATAGAATGGCCTGGGTTGTAAAGGACCACAATGCTCATCTAGTTTCAAACCCCCTGCTATGTGCAGGGTCACCAACCAGCAGACCAGGCTGCCCAGAGCCACATCCAGCCTGGCCTTCAATGCCTTCAGGGATGGGGCATCCACAGCCTCCTTGGGCAACCTGCTCCAGTGCATCACCACTCGGTGTGGAAAAACTTCTTCCTAATATAAACCTAGACCTCCTCCATCTCAGTTTAAAGCCACTTCCCTTTATAGAATCATAAGGTGTGTTTATTTGAATGTGGAGGTATTGGGAAGAAGAAAAATAGAGCACTGTTAGCCATAGTGTTATTTTGGAAGAATCCACAGTATCTTACAATCACCAGTACACAGAAACATCAAGCTAGAAATTGTAATCATTTTCTTAGTGCTTTCCTATGTAAAGCTAGCTTGCAGTTGACCTCAGTCATAAAGAGGCTGGACTTTACCTCCTTAAAATGTTCTGTAACAGAGGTTTCTTTACACTTTGTGAAATAATGCCATAGACTCGAGCGTTAGGCATCTTGTGTGATTACTAGATACAGATTGATTATTTTTTTTCCTTAAGTAAATTTGATGCATAAACTTTACTTATAGCACACTTCAACTCAATTCTGTGCAATTGGGTAGGGCTTCTTAGTTTTATTTGTTTGTTTGTGTTTTGTCCTGCCCTTTGTAAGGTATGTTTTCATTAATTTTGCTCAACAAGATCTATCAAGGCACCCTAAGGCCTGGTGCCTTTCTAGGTACGTGTTAGGAGGCTTTGGCTTGTTATTGGCCTTATGCTTACTATATGAACCTGATTGTACACCTAAACAGAGCTGTAAAAGTACAGTAAATAACAGCTTTAAAAATAGTTATTTTGCTGTTTGACAGATTTTTTTCTGTCTGGCTATGAATTCCTCAATTTTTTTTTATTTTCTCATTCTGTCCTCCAAATGTGGTACTGAGATTTAGACAGTGGTGTAGATATAAGAATTATCTTTAGCAACAGAAAAATATTTGGGAAAAAAATGGTGGATCTTTTTTGAAGGAATATATAGAAGTGGTATGTGGAGAGACAGAAACCCTCCTTTTTCTGATTCATTGAAAGAAAAACTTGAGAGGAATGGCTTAACAGGAGAAAAGTAACATAGCTAAAACTGAACAATTTAACAGAAGTTCTGTATGAGCTCATTGTAAGTGACACATGTTCCGCACACTTGTCAGTCTAGGTTTCTTTTTCCTTTAGAGAAGCAAAAATTCTTGTAATTTTTTTTTCTTAGGCTACATGACATTCTTCATTGTCCAACCACTGACTCTTTGCTGTACTATGACATGCCAATGTTTAGCATACTAGTGAGATTCAGTCCTCTGAATTCTTGTAGACAAAATTATAGAAAGTCAAGTAAGAGACATTTTTCTTTATTATATAGCCCAGATTTTCAGTTGCACATGGCCAGCGTACAGATGCCTTGTAAACTTTGTGATAAAAGTGTGCAATATAATAATACTGAAAAGCCACTTACTCAGCTTACTGTTAGCAAGCCAATTCCATGGTCCAGTATTTGTTGTTTGGTGGGCATGGGGGCTCCCTGTGTAATGCGTACTGGGGAATGTTGCTGGCTAAGAATTTGGTCTTTTGTGCATAAAGTGTCTTATGCAGAAAACAGCAAACACAGTGGGCAGCTGTTAATCACAGTATGAACAGAGGGAGATTCATTGATGGTTCTCTTTGGTTGTATTTGAGCGTTGATGGTTTTTCTTAAGGTTGAAGACCAGAAGGACAGATCACATAGGTTTTTGAAACCACAGCAATTATATCCTGAATTGCTATTGCCAATTCTATTTCCACTACTGTATTAACGAGCATCAACAGTAACTCATTCATTTAGTTCACAGAAATACAGCCTGCTCCTAACAGTAGTGTTAGTGCTTGATTTACGGCTTTGTTCTTTCATGTGTGGGATCTGCTCTCTTACACAGGAAGTAGTTACAGAGAACTTTCAGATTTTAAGCCTATGTGTTTTATGGAATCATAGAATCAAATGCTAGAAAATTTCAGTCAACTGGCAAAGGGGAACGGTGGCTTTTTTCTGGAAAGTTCTGCAGGGTGAGAATGACTAAAAGAACTCCTCGGTCTTAGCCATAATAGAATCCAACACTTACCATAGAAAGTCAACAGTAAAGTGGACATAAAACAGTAACAGATCCATCAGCTTATACCTAAAGTCAAAGTTGTGATTCATACCTTGTTTCTATAAAATTGTGCTCTTTTTTTTTTATTATTATTATTTTTTTTTCCAGAGGAAGTAGAAGGTGAGACATAGCTTTGAACTTTAGTTTGTGGAAAGCTGTGTGTGTTTCATCCTAGTTGCAGGGACAGCTTTGACAATCAAAGTGCTTTGTTATCATTTTCAATGCCACCCTTGCCTGTCATAATGAGAATGATGCCTTTTTGGTTACTGCTTTTTCCCAGCCCAAGCCAGCTGCCTCCAGGTAGACCTTTCTTTGGGAAGATCAATCATAGAATTGCATTTATTTCTCTTGGGAAATTCAGTGTGTGAGTAGTAAGTACAAACACCAGTGGAAATTTACTATTTCTAATTCTTCAGTGACTGGAAGATTTCTTAGTGATCCTTGTCACTTTGACAACCGTGTATAAATAGCACTCTTTATAGCTTAAATAAACAGCCAAGCATTTTTAGTAATTATCAGGCACTTCTCTCATATCTAGGATTGTTACTCTAGATGAAGTTCATAATAAGTATGTTGTTCTGAGAATGCAGGTAATTTATGATGCAGCCAGAGGTGTAATTGTTCCTTGAATAAAGAGAGGCTTTTAGCTTCCAGGATAAAGTATTTTTCACGAATATCAATGCTAATGACTGAACGAAAGAGCAAACTGGAGGACAGTTGTTTATATCCTGTCAAAGCTGGCCTACGGCCACATTAACATTTGTAAAAGATTTAAAGTATAGTTAGAATAACAGTAAAGACCTCCTCTTTCCATACTCTTCCAAACCCTTTTAAAACAAATATGTGTAACTGAAAGGGTGAAGGACAGTTGCTTGCTTACTGAAATTTACAGGAGACATTAAGGAAAAGTGGAACGTAATTGCAATCAGTGCTGTTTGAGAAGTAGTGATAGATTGCAATTGAATGGTTTGAGGCTATTAATTGCAATGAGATTATACCAGTTCGGATACTTCTGGTGTCAGGTGCTTGAAATATTAGTTATTTCAAAGATGGATTGGATTATAAATTATTAGCAAATCTGTACTAAGGTGATTAAACCCACTTGTAAACTGTCAAACACAGGTACTATTTCAAGTTGTACTTTAGACTGTTGTATATTGGAAAGCGAGTCAGGAATTAAGTTTAGGTGTTATGTGGGGATATGTGGATTAACTGTTTTACTTCTGAGACTGTTTCCTGGGCTTTCTGCCTTCCTAATGACCTTTTTATTTGGTTTAGCTGTGCAGTTTTTCAATACCACCGCTAGCCGTCTCTAGGACAACTTCTCCAGAGTCAAATGTGAAGCTGCTTCTCTAAGGCAGACTTAATACTCTCTTGACCACTTGGGGGAGATAAAAAACAGCAGATTTGTGCAGCCCTCAAACAGGTCACCAATACAGGAGTGGCATCCTAGAATTTCTGCTCTGAGGATCTATTATTGCTGGACAGTGCTGTTATCATTTCAGCAATATTTTTGCCCTGTAGGAAGGATGAAGCACATTACCCTGCAAGGGGCTTCTTGGGCGTACCATCATGTGTCATTCTCCTCATCAGTCAGATGCTCTTTGAAGCAAATACAGAATTGCTTAATGGTTTGGTATTGAATTTTAAGGACAAGGAGTGGAAGCAATTGAAGCTGAGGAATGCTTCAATAGTTTAAAAGTCCTTTTTGTGTAGCTACTGGATTTTGCCACGTGTTCATACTGTTACATGCACACAAGAACAGAATTCCAATCCCCGCGTACAAAGTAACTAAACAAAGCTTTGGAGGTCTAACAGCATGTACATCCGAAGCAGAAAAGCCAGAGGACACCTTTTTTCCATTTATTTTCTCCTGTCAGTATTCTATCATTCCAAGTTTGAAGCCTGGTCACTGACAAGTTGTCTGTGATGTGTGGGTATTTGCAGGACAGTTAGTAGAAGTATAGGCATTTTACACAACTGTTTTTACTGCTTTGTTTTTACATAAAACATTTGTTACAGTTCATTGTGAAACGTGGCATTCTGGATACTCTATGTACTATTAAAAGCACAGTCATCCATGGGAGATAGTCCCCATCAGTGGCCTGTTGATAACTAGAATAATAAACAGGTGTAGTTGATGTAAAGCAAAATTGTTATGACTTTGCAGTTCTTCCTAATTGCCTGAGCTGGAGCTTGGGGACAGGAGGGCTCTCATTTTCATTGTCCTTTGATTTTTCTCTTGTATTCATTCTGTTTCTATTCCTTTTCAGCTATTTCTTGGAGTCAGGTATCAGTTGTGTCCTCCTCACCCTGCTGTGTACTTGACATTTGGTCTCTGCTCCAAGTACCACTCCCTTGCAGAAGTAACTCCCGCAGACTTGCTCTTAGACATGTTCTCACTGATTAACATGATGATGGTGTGGTGTTTCTTAAGTGAACCTTGTATCCTCTTACGCTATAGGAATGAGTCTTGATCTGAATTTTTTTTTCCTTCTGGACTTTGCTTTGAGACCCTGTGGCCTTGCAAGTTGTGTTTGAGGCTCATAAGCCTTGAGACAAATTGAGATCTTCCCCAAGGTGAGTCAGTTCTAATGAGGAAACTCAAGGACCCAGAGTTCTGAGCAATCTTCTAGCTTGCTTCTGCTTGCTTTTATGGACAGGACCACAAACACTGCTGGATCTGCTTGCTTTCTATCATTTGTCAGCACTGTTCTCCCCCTTTGTTCTTTCCAGTCTGTGATGGATAACTGTCATCTCTGTAGGAGATGGGACACAACACTTTTGTCAGTCAGTCCTGCTGGACTTACATTAGTACCAACCCACTGTGCCATCAGAACACAAAATGTTGATTTACCCTATTATAGCTGCAGCTGTTTGCCCCAGTTTTTTATTTAACAGATCTGTCAGTGCTCTAAACACACTCTTTTTCCAGAAGTCCCTCCCTGCTATTGGAACTTGTGCCCTGTGATGACTTCTTCCCCTCCTCCCTGTGGCACCAGCATGAATCTTTCTGCTGTATCTTGTCACAGGGAAGATCACCTGGCCGCTTGCTGGGAACAGCCAAAAGGTCCACAGAACTTCTTGGCTCCCTGTCCAGATACCCCAGGAATCAAACCTCTGATGCACTGTAGAGCTGCCTATAGGTGATGTGCTGTTTGCAGACTGTTCTGTAGATGCTAAAGACTCCTAGATCCCTCTTCCTACTTCCATAGGTTGCATGTACCTGAGCTCCCTGGGTTGGCCCTCCCTTCCCACCAGGTACCAAATCACTGGTTCAAGGCATGACTTAGCATTTCCATAACACTGTTATTTCAGTAGTTATGTCAATGAAGGAAATGTTAGCTCCATGAAGTATTGTTACTTATGCATGTTTTTAAAAACTATAACCAGGTGCAACAAATCATTTAGCATCTCTTAAAGTTAATCCAAAAAAAGCCCCACATATCACACATTTAACATGTGTGGGTAATTGAGGGAGGTAATGTTTCACTGTGTGACTGTTGTGGAATTAATAACTGTGCATGTATGATTTGTTGAGAGAATGGGGTCTGGTTTGGTTTTAAACTTTTTAAAGCCATAAAATGAACTTCACAGGTAGCTCTGTTTAAGGAGAAAAAAGAACATACTCCTTTACTTTCAACCTCAGAAGTAAAAAACTAAAACTCTGCATGCTCAGTACAGACTTAACATCCTCAACCATGTTTTGTCTTCTCATTCCTTGTTTTGTTTTGCTTTCTTTTCTACACATTTATATCTTTTTCAGTCAAATATTTTGTGGCATTTAATCTCTTTTAAGAGCTGAATGTAAAATAACACACTGATTATTCTAATGGTAACAGGTAAAAGAGCTATTAAGGTAACCATTTGTCCTTCAGTGATGGTGTTTCCCAAGTTTTCAGTAAGCACTGGAGATCTGTGCTGCTTTATGTTCTGTAGGGGAGTGATGTTTCTAGTGGAAATAATTGTCAGTGCTTCATTTCTACAATTGCATTTAATTTCCTGAATCCTCTCTAGGTGTAGGTACCTGCAGTGGAGTAGAAGATGGGATGCTTTTGATGGGAAGGAAGAGCAGATCCTGTAACTTCCCATACATTCGATGCCAGTTATACACTCCCATGCCTGCCTGCAGGCAGTGCTTGCCAAGGGGATTTCAAGCATTTTATGTCACCTATGTTGCTCAGTCACATAACGCTGTGATTGAATCCTCGCTTTACAGTCTTTTAAGCTGATCCCCTACTGAGGAAGATCAATCATCATTCATAATATTACAGTCTGGTATTTAGGTGTGGGAGTGATGTCCCTTGATGTGTCAGCATTTTGCCAGTGCTCAGCACGGAGGGAGAATTTTGTCACTTCACTTTTTAATTTTGGTCACACTTTCCTTAATGCTGCATAAAAATTCTTCTGTATCATTATGCTCAGTCATAAAGTGCGTGGTATAGGTGACGTCTCAGTAGGGGAAGAACATGCCGGAGCATTATGCTTTGTAATCACGCTGCATGACTTTTCTCAGGGATAGGGGAACACCTTTGTTTTATTTATATCTTGGTTTGTTTGGGTTTTGTTTTTGTTTTTTTTTTTAAAACAGTTCCCAAACCCAGAACAAAAATTGTAACAGGAATTTGCCGCTTCCTTGCTGTGTGTCTTGCATGGTCACTGGGCGCTGCCTGAGGTGGATGTAAGAGGCTGTAGCAGGCAAAGAATTCTGGATCAGCAACATTTCTGGAGGCAGGTTGTGCGTGCTCAGGACTCAGTAATGTCAGCTGTGGCTGTCAGTAAGGCAGGGCTTAGGGAGCTTTGTCAAAGCACCTTTCCCCACAGGTCACCATTTGTCACACAAAAAGCCATTACAGGAAGAAGAAGTCACAATGAAAAATAAATACATAGAGGAGAATGTGAAGAAAAGTGTACGTAATTCTTACTACACGAGGAAAATAACAGCCATGCCTTTGTTTCCTAAAAACTGTGTTTGAAGGGTGCCTTTTTTGCATTAGGCAATTCCCTGGAAGATGTCTGAGTCTATTTTTGCATTTCTGCAAAGAAGCACAATAGTGTTCCTTGTAAGTGCAAAAAGCCTAACTGTTCCGGAGCACAGAATGAGCTATTTCAGCACACCTCTTCAGACAGCTGTGTGATGTGGAATAAGAAAGTCAGAAAATGGCATAAGTTACATGGCATAGTTCTTCCAGTGATTCCAGATATATACTTGCCAATCTTGTGATGGTTCTTGTGTAAGGGATTGTTGCATTTTATTACCTGTGGTATAAACTGTCACATAGGCCATGTCTGCACATGGCAGTGTCCCTAATGAAGCCCAGGCTCTTGCATCACCTTTTGAGCGGAAGATGCTTTGAAAAGCAGAGACAGCCAAGTCTTCCTTTATCAGCCTCTTCTTCACTTTCTGCTGTCAGCTGGCATCCAAGAAAACCACTGGTAACACTGAACTGTTGGCTAGCAATCACTGATGCTGCTAATAGGTGTGTGAACTATCTGCTATTATTAAACCACAGCTACTGATGCTGCAGTATCTGTCTGCACCACCTGTATCCCCAGGCACACTGATAGAAGTAGAGTTGATTGCTCCACACAAACATTTCTATCTTTTGCAATTGGCTGTTGTATCTGTGCACTTTTTATATTTTATTTTTTTTTAGTACTGAAAGAACACTTGAGTTTTCCTTCACAGATTACTAGGCCAGCATTCCTTTTAGGTGTCCATTTTGCCTAGAGAACCTCCTGCATTCTATAGTAAATTGCTTTTTCTTTAGATGATATGCTTGGAAAGAAGCAGCAGTTTTCAGTTAAAGCTTCTGGCCTGCTTCATTCTCTTCATTATTACAAACAAAATCTGAATGCACCATAGCCCAGTGAGTCCATACATGCTGATGTGAAGTCAGCTTTACCTCCTGTACTACAGTTGTATTAGCACTTAATAATAGCTGGGAAAATGTCTGTTAATGGAGAGGCAAAAGGGAGAGAGAGCCACAGTGAGGCTTTCAGCAGCCAATGCTGAAATTTTTCTCCAGGCTGAAAATATGCTCCCAACTTGAAGGGGGACAAGTTTGGAGATCGGGTGTGCAGTGGTTAGAAGCTCCACATTGAAGCCTGTGGTTGTTTCTGAATGTAAATAAATAAATAAAGATTTCTTCACAAGAATTATGGAATCCCAGAAGGGCTGAGGCTGGCAGGGCTCTGTGGGTCCATCTGACCCAACCCCACTTCCAGAGCAGGGTGCCCAGGCCCCTTTCTGGGCAGCTGCTGGAGATTTCCAAAGAGACTGGCAGCCTGTGCCAACACTTCATCACCACACAGCGCAGACGTACTGCCTGGTGTTCAGACAGGCCCTCCTGTATTCCAGTTTGTGCTCATGGCTTTTTACTCTGGCACTGGACACTAAACACTCTGACTAATGGTCATCATGTTGGCATAGCAGCTGCTCTGGCAAGGAATTGTAGCTTTTAAGAACAACGGCATTACATCAGGGGGTAATTAGAGCTGCACAATGTAACCAAAATACCCTGAGCAAATGAAACTGCTTGTCTAACAGTACTCTGTCTTTGCTATGTGACTACTTTATGGTTTCACAAAGGAGGACCAAGTTGGTAGGCAGAGAGGCAGCCTAAGGAAGAGACTTAGTCTTACAGTTACTAGATGCTGTGGGATGTGAAACCCTACTATGGATGCAGGTATATATGTAGGTGACTTCTCTTTTTTTTTCTATTACTTCTTTATTTAAAATACAAAAACTTGAAAGGTTGTTTTTTGTTTATTTTTTTAATACATAGCTAAATAGCAGGATTAACAGATATTTTTGTTGCACTAGATTTGTTTTTCTGAAAAGATGACACTGAAACCCACCATTTGTGTCTCAGTGGAGACCTTTGTTGTTAAAAATTTACGCTCGGATCCATGGCATCTCAATATTCAAATCTTTGGGGATAAATGGTGTCATTTGAAAGCTACAGCTACCGTTGAGGGCAGCCCAGCATCATTTGAATTGGAAGAGGATGAATTGGATGTACAGAAGAAAATTGGAAGAATCTACAAAATCTTGCTTTTGCAAATATTTGGATGTCATCATGTTCTTCTAAACTCCTCCTGCATATACACTGGAGAAGTGAGGGAGTGGAGGCAGCTAAGTGCATGTGGCTACCAGGCAGTCTGAACTGCAGAAATCTGCACTCCTGTCTTATTTTGCAAGCAGAGCATCTCTAAATATTAGGACTGAAAGAGTGTTCATGCAAACACAGAGCAAAGCAGGAAATTCTGGGGAGGATGCACAACAATTTGGGGAAAATACTGTGATGCATTTAATTCTTGCTGCAACTAAATGATCTTTTAGAGCAATGATTAATGTGGAATCCAAAGGTGCAGTGTGGAACTGTTTATTTTATGTTCATAAAGAAGTGATTGATTAAAGGTAAATTAATTATATGCACATGACATAAGGTCTAAAAATAGAAAATGTGTTACAAGCCAAGCTCTGTCTATGTTGGTATTATGTATTTTATTCTATAAAAAGAAAAAAAAAAAGAAGTAAAAAAAAGAAAAGTGGTGTTCTGGACCTTTGAATTTTTTTCGCAAGAATCAGAAATCTCTCCTGCATCTGTTTTTCCATAACAGATTAGAATAGCAGTCAGGCTGATCTCCAGAGGCTTTAAATTATGATTTTTTTGTTTTTTAAAGTCTTGACTGAGCTAGTGTTTGAGGCAATGCAGAATTCAGAAATGCAGCCCATCAGCAGTTCTTCGCAGCTCTAGTTTCTGTATGCAGAATATTAAGGAAGCACGAGTAAAGTTTAACAATGTACATTAAGGCATTATGCAGCTGTACATTGTTGCCTCAATAACATTACATCTATTTTGTAGAAAACTGAACTATATCATCCTATTAAACAATGTGGAATAAAACCTATCTTAATATTCAGAAATAAAATCTAATTATGGACGCCAATGTACGGAATTAAAAGAAGGAAGAAGTAGTTCTTCTAGTGTGTCCTTTATAGTGTGTTTGTCATAGAGAAAACACAGAGACAGCATTAGAAGATGTGAGGTAGATTCTTCCCTGTCTCTCTCCTTTGTTCTCCAAGGTTTCTCAGGCTCCTGAGTTCTGCTCAGATGGCCTGCAGTATGCCTGCTTCATGGAGGAAGCTGTTTTTGGAAAGAGATGTTATAAGGAAGTAGTTCACATCTGCTGCTTTTGGAGTCGAGGAAGCCCTGCTAATAGGAGAAATGATGAAGGAAAGAGAAGACTGGAGGGCACGGGGGTTAGGAATGAATTAACAAAGTGGAAAAGGAAAATACTATAACTTTTCTTGTTAATGCTTAAGATTTTCAGCTGGTGGTATTTTTATGTGGCTTTGATCACCACTATATTTAAGCAAAAAACAGATGGAAGTCTTTCCCAGTTAGTGTCTACCTAAGAAATGATTTCCTTGATTGTGTGAGTCACTCTTCTGTCTTTGTCCTGAATCTGTCACCTTTTACCCTGACAGATTATCCCCTTGTGTCAACCTGCAGAAGTCACCAATGCACCTATTCTGCCCAACTTATACAAGACTATTAAATCAGAGGAGATACTATAAGGAACACTTCTGTGGTTCCGCTTGAAGATGGGTTTTGATGTTGTACAGAAGTGAGACGATGAAGACACTGCCAGGGTTTTGATATGCTTTCCCCTTCTTTTTATTAAAGCCTTATGTTGATTTCATAGTCAAGTGTTTTGCTGTTGGCCAGTGACACTGGCTCTGGTGGAACCAAGAGAAATTACAGTGGGTTGTTTCTTTTTTTTCCACTTTCAAATTAAATTGTTTGGTCGAAGTGTCCAATTAGCACTGTTCCAATTACAAGATATCCCGGCAAAGGAGAGCAGGAAGCAATTCATCTTGCTTCCTAAGTACAAACTTCATTTTATTTTTAATCAGTGCTATTAAGGAAGACTTCCATGGGAGCAGACTTCATGGAGGGTTTGTTCATTATCAACTCAAGGTGAAACCAAAGGGAACCTTTCTCATTTCCGACCAGAATTGATTTAAAAAAAAAGAAAAATAAGTGCATGCACAGGGGGTTGGTGCATGTATTTAGAAGTGGAGTTGCCATTGGTAACACAGCTGATTTCCTTTGTTGGAGAAGTTGTCATTCTTTACTTACCTGAAGTGAAACGTTAATGGCCTGTAGTGATCTGAGGAAACCCCTACAAGATGCACAGCCAGATTCTAGTGCTGTTGCACAATAGGGCTTTCCACATATTTTCCTCACTTGAGTTAGACATAGAATAGCTGCTGCTGTTCCAGTAGCTGTATCTGATTGAAACTAATACTTGTTATACTGGAAAATAAAGACTCCAGCAACTGTCACGTGAACAGCTATCACCAAGAGCACAAATTTTGTTCTCTTTATCAGTATTTGCAAAATGCCGACTGGAGTTTGTATGGAACTGCTGCACTTTTTGTCTCCTTAAAAAAAGCCCTTTCTCTATTAGAAACAACTTACTCTTTAGCATAGCTGTTGCTCTAATTGCTTCTCAATAGCTTAAAACTGTTACTTATGATTTTTATTTTTCTTCTTGCAGTTTGTACCCAATTAAAAATGAGATCTTGTGTAGCACCTTTGATACTGAGGCACTGAATAAAAAGTTGTTGGCACTTGAGCAGAAACTTGAATGTTTCGAAGACATCAATTAGACACCTTGCTGAGATGTGCCTGTGGAGGATTAAGCCAAGAGAAGAAACACAGGATATGTACTTTAAGCCAAAGAAGAATGTAGTGGGAAACAGACTGCAGCTGTCAGTCTGTAGTTCAAGAAAAGCTTTTAAGTCAGCACAGCCTGTGAAAAGATCACTGCTGCCTGGTCACTTGTGCAGGTACAAGCAGTTTGTGTAGTACACGGGAAGCAGGATCAGGCCAGCTAGAACAGCAACCTTTGCAGTCAGGAGCTAGAGTGGTGGTGTAGTTTTTGGATCCCTGCTCTTGTGTACAGATGTTGGTGTCAGCAGGAGCAGGGTAGGGAGGAGGAAATACAGGACAGGGCACAAGTGCTGCTTTTGATTGACAGGGATAGCCTTCCATGGGATAAAATGTGCATCAAGTGACAGCCACTAATTTTTAACAAATTGAGAACAGCATTCTTTATCTTCTGTAAGATGTAGTTAGAACCTAGCAGTGCTGGTATAAGCAGTTCCACCTCCAAAAATCAGGGAGCTGATTTCCAGTGCAGGTTTCTGAGCAGCCCCCAGAGCTGCATATCAATCAGGTGTAAGCAGGGCATGGCAGAGACACATAAGAGAAGGTATACAATCAATGAATATACAGATGTTATAATTAAGAAATATCCAGGAAAGTTAGGCTAAGATAATTACAACAGGAAGATAATACATGGAAAATGCTTACCAATGTTGTAGGCTCACAGTATTCTCTACAAAGAGTGATCTCCAGGAAGAGATCCTTCCTCAATAGTAGTCAGCACTTAAATGGGATCTAGGAGGGGTGGAGCCAGGCTCCATCTCTTCCAGTAGCACAGGTGAATTACCTTCATCTGTGCTCCCAGGGCTGACTCATTGCTCACCTCAGGTGGTCAGTCAGAGCATCAGGCTGTGATTCAGCAGTTCCCATACAGAGGGGAGCCCACGTTTAGACTGTTCTTCTACAGAAATGTGAACTAAGCTGCACAAGTGGAGACAGCTTCTGGGCCATCACTCCTGAGGGTTCAGAAACAGCAGTGAGTGGTCCTCAGTTTTTGGGAGAAATCATTTTGCTAGGATGGAGTTGAAGTAAGTGATGCCATGCATTAAATCATCGGAGGCCTTTCTTGCTGCGCTCAGACTTTCCTCTCGTGCTCAACACTCTCAGCTAAGCCACATCACAGGAAAAGATATCTTTGTGTGTTAAATACGTATCAACAGCTTCAGTTTATTTATTGGTAGGTGCTGACAAAATGTCTTATTTTTTGTTAATGATATTAGCATAGATATAGGAATACTTTGTGAAGCTGATAGCTGGATGTTACCATTGATTGTAGTCTGAACTGAAGATTATTGCACTTGTCTAACTTCTTCCTGTTGAGTAAGAGCTTCCAGAGGGCATAGATTTTTGCCTTGATTTAATTGAGTAAGTTTAGACAAAATTGCAATTGCTTATGTCACTTAATAGATGATGTATAGTTTGCTTCTGTAATGACCAATTTTTTATCCCAGTTTTCTTCCTCCTTTTTTATACTTCCTTCCTCCCTAGTCTTCAGCCCCTAGCATCCTTATTTTAGTCTCTGCAAGTTGTTCCTTTCTTCTTTCTTGGTAATTTTCATTTAGATCACATAAACACTGCATTTTTTCTACATAATACATGAAAAATCTTACTGTATTGGTGGCAAGAAAATATTTCTCAGTTGCCAAAACCAGAAGATCTTGAAAATTTAGTTGGCTTCTGAAATAACAAGAGTTTGGTAAAACCTAGTCTGCAGTGAGTATTTAAGATCTTGCTTCAAGTTTAGCCATTCTTCTAAGGAATAGCATGAAGAAGATAAGTATTTCCTATGTGTACCTTCAAATCTTAAGTAATTCTATTTTACTGCAATTACATTTTTATAAATGGTAAATACAGTCTTATTGCAGCTACCTGTGAGTTGACTTGTCAATTCACAGCAGCCTTTCTCAAGTTATACATGCAAATAAATTCGAGTGCATTGTCCCATACTTATTACCTGAACAAAGATATTTGCTTTCTAATGTTTCCCCTATTTGGTTTACATGTTACTCATTTTTCTCAACTGCTGAGGAATGCAGGGAAAGGAAGGAGAACAGAAGCATTATCCCTAAGTAGAACGTGAGTTGACAGCAGGTTACACATGAATAGACAACAATAACTTTCAATCACACAGATCTGTTCTAAAGAGAAGTGTCTACAAGGTTTTATGAATCTTTCTGAAAGCAGCACTGGTTGAACTGTTACTTTTCACTCTGAATTTGGAGATTGTCTGTCATTCCTCTTCTCTTTGTGCTGGTAATTAGAATAGCCTCTACTGTAAAAAAAAAAAAAAAAAAAAAAAAAAAAAAAAAAAAAAAAAAAAAAGAGAGAGAGATGTGGTCTTTTTTAGAAAGTTTTCTCATTCTCCTTATGGCCATGAAAGCATTAATGATAATATATAAAGAACAAAGAGTGATGATGGAATGGTCCACTGAAGTTAGTGCAAGCAGCGTAGCCACTATATATAGATGTGGTCTCAGTTTCTGTATCCTAAACATCTCCATCCCCAAAAGATACATCTGTATACAAGGAGTTGAAAACACTGAGACAATGTCCACACGAACTTCTAGCACAGATCTTTAGAAACAAGTTAGTAAAGCAAAATACTTTGCATCAGAATCTTGTGTCTGCTTTATGTATGCTTTGGGGTTGGATTTCATTTTGAGGGTTTTCTTAATATTGGGGGGTAATTTTATTTGTCTGTTTTTGCTATAGATTATTTCCTGTCTAGCCCCAATAGCCTGATGCTCACTTGCTGCTGGAGCACATTTGATGTGGTTCTGCAGAAGATATCTCAGATGGCTTAGTCTCAGCTGAATCCAGTGCGTGCATTCAGAGACACTGGTTGACAATGGGAAGCAAAGCATGGAAGATGAAGAAATTCACTTCAGAAGTGTGCTTCTGGTAAAAAGTCAAAATGTCAGCATAGATGCACTCAGAATTACTTGTCTGCAGTCTTAGAACCCTGTGGTAGAGCAAGGAATTAAGTGATGGCCTTCTGAATCCTCTCATTGTGTTATAACTTGGAGGCACTTTATTCCACATTCCCTTAATAGAGAGAAAGCTTAAACTAGATTAGGAGGATTGCTAAATAACTAAAAAGTGCTAGGTATATAAGCAACAAAAATGTGCTTCTGTCAATGTGAGAGTTCAGCAGTCAGTATGTGTGGCACCAGTGATATATTCGATTCGTGCATTGGTATGATACTAAGAAATGCATAATGGTATAAAGCACAGAGAGTTTGATCACAGGTTTTGGCAAACCTGAGCTGAAAGAAAGCAGCACAGGTAGCTGAAAATAGTAGTAAAATATTCCATTTCATGTCTGCTGAAGTATTAGACAGTGGCTAAAGAGGTGTCACTAATGTATCAGACTCACTTGGAGAGTTATGATTCTGTAATGTGCACTAAAACAAGGATTTCTGTTCTACTGTTTTTGTTTTTACATGGAGCTGCTGCCAAGTGCAGATGTGTCTCTCCGCAGTCGTGAAATGGATTTATCAACAATGACAAAGATGCAGATTCTCTCAGTGCCTTCTCTTTTACTTGTCCCAACTCTGCACAGTCAACAAGCAGTAGCATGGCTGCTGTTTTCTGTCTGTCAGTCTTATCAGTCTTGGAGAATTATCACAATGGCAGTATGTTGATTTGATGCTAGCAGTAAGCCGAGATGAGAATTGTTATGTAGTGAAACAGGAGATAACTTAGCACAACACATTGCAATACACAACCAGCCAACTGTGGCATTTTGCAGTAGGTGATCCTGAAGGAGTTTCTGCAAAACTTATGAGTGCTCCGTGTTCTGCAACACTTCTAGCAGGACTGTTTTTATGGCACAGTGCACATGATTAGATGCTGTCTCATTATGGATGCTGAATGCTTCTCACATTAATGTAAGAGACAAGAAGCAAAATCTCTCAGTGCTTTTTTGCTGCACGCCTTTATTGCATTGCGTGACAGAGTTGCACAGCAGTGATCAGCCTTGTAATCACACCTCCTCTAGAATACCAACAAAACCTTTTACAAGCATCACTGGAATAATACAGGGTCATTTATTGATTTTTAGTCTCCATGAAGCACTGCAGTCTTATTGATACATCTTCCATTTACAAACCTCTATCTTGCTCTTAAAACCCCTTTTTATTAGTACAGTTTAGCTGTTTGTTTGTTTTATAGCTGCATTTCCTCATTTTTCAATGGCAGGGAGGTAAACAACTGCAAATAGGTAAGTTTGTACATGCAAAAATTTCCACATGAATTCAATCTCTCCAATTAAATCTATTTTCTAGCTGTGTGGATACTTTGGAGCAGTTTGTCATGAGCTGAAGCAGCCCTTTGTTTTTCTAGAAAATGTAGCATAGACAAAACAGTTTGAATTGTTTTTTAAAAATTCTTTTATATTTCAAATTTAATCCAAAAATCATGTAAATGGGTAACAAACTAATGCATAAACAAATTTGATCCTACTTAAAGCAAATGGGAATTTTGGTAATGGATTCAGAGAGAACAGGAATTAACTAACTTTTCCTCCATTAAGTGTATAGAGTAAGGTAGTTCCTAGAAAGTTCATTGTTTGTAATTACGAACATACAGAGCCGTAAATTAAGGCTTTAGCAGGACTAAAACACCACTGTTCTCTGTTTTTGTTTGTCCTATAAAACGTTGTCTCCCCCCATGCTTTTCCTACTAAACTGTAGTGCTGTTATTTTTGTCCATGATCAGTGCTTTGGATTCTTGGCAGCACACAGCTTCATTTATATAGAATATCTGGCAGTTTTCAGAACCAGAGGCTGTGTGATGAGACCTTGGCAACTAGAAATAAACCAAGCCAAGACTGCTCTGTGCACCTTCAAGGAGAGAAAAGCAGTAGTTTCCTTCAGTTTGGATGAATGCATTTCGTGTTTCGGACCCCTTGCCCATTGATGCTTTCTCTGAAATTTTAAATAATCAGTGTAATGAGAGAGGAACATTAGAATTTCAAAATGGTGATGCCTGAGGAGTCATCTCTTTCAGTTATTGTCATTTATTTCAGCCAGTGACAAACTTCTAATGTTTTTGAGGGTTTTGGAAAGCATCATCACCAGATTGTACTGGTCTGCTCTGGCAATCAGTGACAGGAACACTGCTGCCTGAGGAGTGTCAAATTCTAACATTCTATGCACCCTTGTCTAGCAAATTTCTTTTTTTTTTCATTCTGGGTAAGGGATTTACATGGTAAGCATAGAGCTTAAAATGGTACCTCTAGTCTATATATTGATTCACTCATGGATTTGCCAAGCACCTTCATCTCAACTCCCTCTCTTTAGCATCTGCTTTCCAGATTCCCAAGTGGAAGTTTTATGCAGCAGCCCACCTGGAAATAAATAGCTTGTTGCCCAGAGAAGCTGTGGTTGCCCTATCCCTGGAGATGTTCAAGGCCAGGTTGTCTGAGGCCCTGGGCAGCCTGAGCTGGTGGGTGGCAGCCCTGTCCCTGGGAGGGGTTGGAATTGGATCATCTTTAAGATTTCTTTCCAACCCAAGCCATCCTGGGATCCAGTGATTAATGATGAAGCAGTGAATAACATTCAGTCGCTCAGAGACAAAATTACAGTTCCTGCAGTATTTTTCTTCTTCCTTCTTTTTGTGACTTTCTCTATGTCACTACTTCATCTCTGTCAGAAGCTTTTTAAAATACCTGGTATTATGTCCAGGTATTTTTCTACTTCCGTTGTTCTACTTCTGTCTTAGTATCTTCTGCTCATTTATGGTGTGAAAACAGCCTTCTGTGAAGGTGTATCCCACCTGCTCTATTTGTAATCCAGCCTGTATCACCTGGTCCTCACTTTCTGATACTCATCTGCTAAATTCACAGCTGTGACTCAGTTTCTGCTTTCTATGATACCCCAAAATGAGCAAACTGTTTTAGTGTCTTATTTACAGAAGTTGGCTGAATTCAGCCAGGAAGGAATTGCAATAGTGAATTCCATTTCTTCTTGTTGTTGTTTTTGTTTGTCTTAAGTGGGTTGCTTTCTTTTTAAGGTTAGTGGTTAGTTCCAGGACAGTTAAGGCCAAAAGATAGTTAAAAAAAATAACGCATTGGTATTTTTCTATTTGTACAGTGTTTACAAATCTGATGATGGGGTGCTGTTACAAAAGAAGGTAGAAAATAAAGCAAGGAATGGGAGTTAGTGGCAATGGATTGGCTAGGATTTTTTTACTTTGGGTTATTTTGAGTGTGGGTTTGGGGTTTTTTTTGGTTTTTTTTCTGGGGGGAGTGGGAGGAATGGCTGTTTTTGTTTGTTCTTGGTAAAGCTAATAGGCATATGGGATGACCTCAAACTCCAGCAGACTACTTTTAGAG
Source organism: Tetrao urogallus (assembly GCF_951394365.1). Lineage (NCBI taxonomy): Eukaryota > Metazoa > Chordata > Aves > Galliformes > Phasianidae > Tetrao > Tetrao urogallus. Next base: position 81,121,476 of record NC_136815.1, on the reverse strand, counting down.
CTGCAGGGTGCTTGATCTTTCTGTCTAACCTTTGTTCACAGGCAGTGTAAAGAAGGTACTGACTGTGATCTTGTCCTTTCTTTCCTGTTTGCTTTAAAACTTGATCAGAAATGTCAAGTGTACAAAAAAAAAACAGTCTATGTATATTTCCTGCCTAATACGCTCAAGGACAAGACTGAAACTCAGCGCTTTCACAGAGTTGCATTTCCACTGAAATGTGGATCAGAGCCCAGCCAACGTAAGGAAGTGTTCTGTCTTCACCAGAGCCAGGCTTTCCCCATGAAGGCAGTAACACCCGTTTTGCTATCAACTTTGTGTACAATACAAAGACTCGGTGCTAGAAATCAGCCTTAAAGGGCAGGCATGTTTAATGATGTCTTCCATTGTTACGCTAATAAATTCTGCTTCTGGTTTTGTATGTAGTAGAAATCTTCTTACTAAATGTATGTCTCTTTAAAGAATGGTTGAAATTCCCTGTCAACAAACTGAAGCAATAGCAGTCATTATGAATTCTGTTCATTTCAGAAAGGCACTTCTTGCTTAAATAAATACCTCTGAGCATTATATTCAATCATTATATGGAACTGGATGATAATCTTTGTTCAGTTGTATAAAATTTAGCTGTTTCCATTTCTGAACAGAATAGAGGCAACCACAGATTCAAAGAACAGGATGTGATCTGGGTGAATTTTAAATAATCATATCATAAGAGAAAAAGATTTTTTACTAAATTGACTTCTTATTCCAAAGTAGTAGGGCCTTGAATGTCATTTATCATTATATAAGCTGTCCTATATATATCACAGAATCACAGAATCACAGAATTGTAGGGGTTGGAAGGGACCTCCAGAGATCATCGAGTCCAACCCCCCTGCCAAAGCAGGTTCCCTACAGCAGGTCGCACAGGTAGGCATCCAGGCAGGTATATATACATATATATGTGATCATTAAAATAGACCCTAAACTACACTAAGATTTCTGTTATTTAGAGTCTACAGAAGTAAATAAACATAATTTTTGGTGATGCAGATGGAAATGCATCATGTAGGCCTACAGGATGTTATGTGTATCAGAGAGAAAAGCATAGATGGTGTGGGAACTTCTGTCCTAGCTTAAGTCTCCTTATGTTCTCATAAGAAAATACCTCAGAATGATTCATAATCCTGCTGCCGATTCTTCTGTAGAGCACTGAAATGTAGCACAGCATGCATCCAAAGGAGCTCAAAAAGAAGCCTGCTAATTTTAGGCAAAGGTGGCTCAGAAGGTCAAATCTAAGCAGTAATATGTAGAAGAGCACCCACTCACCACCACCTCTCCTCTGATATGAAAATCTGTTTTAGATTAAGTTCTGTTGTGCTGTTTTATACACAAAGTGGAGTTCATAGTTTGAATATGTGCAGTATTAGCATTTGTTTTCATGGATTGCAAATGTTTTTAATAAATATTCCAGGCTTGATATTACTGGAGAGTGTTTTTACGTATACTTTATGTTGGTGAGTTGCCTAGCAAGTTCAATGAAATGAAAATATTTGCTCTGGCATACAAGCAAGTTCTGAAAGAGCTTAGGCAATATTTCTGCAGCAGAAAATGTCATTTTACCTGCCCAAGTTCTGCTCTAGCTTGTGAATTTGATTTATTTATTTTAATCCTCCCCCCCCCCCCCCCCCCCCCCCCCAAAAAAAAAAAAAAAAAAAAATTATTTGCTTATTACTTGCTTTTCCTTCCAGGCTGAATTAGAACCCCTTTTTCAGATGCATAGTGTTTTGTACTATAGAGAAAGGCCAATAAGGTCAATGGAGTCAGAACCCTTGCATTTTTTTCCCTGTAGCCTAAAAAACATGTGTGTTTTTCCCCTGTGGGGTTCAAGAAGGATACCTACCTTTCAGCAATGAACAAAATAAAGGATGTTAGGTACTTACAGACCATATAGTGAAAAAAATATTGTTTATAACAGTTAAGAAGATCATTGTGTTCTTCATCGTGAAATCGTTTGTTGTTTGTGCTGCTAGATGCTAGACTTGAGCCCATCAATATTTGTCATATATTTGACATACAGAACACAACAGCTAAAAATATTATATTAAGCTATGATTTGCTGAAGAGAGAGAGTGGATACTGTTCATGACAAGCAGACTGGGGTGTGTTCACAGGCAGTGTAGATAGAGAAATTGTAGATTTCCTTTCATTTCCACACCTGTCTCTTTGTTACGTTTGTATGTTGCTGCAGCCTCTGGTCTTCTCAGGGAACTGGAAGCTTTCAGAATTTGGCAAGTCTTAGCTCCTCCTGTAGGTGCGTGACTCAGAGGTTCTGCTCCAAGTATGGAGATGTCTGAAGATGCTGGTTTTGTTTTGCATGTTTTAACTTTTTATGTGGTCAGATAAGGTGATCTGACAGAACAGCATGCCTGGAAGGTCCACATCTAAGCTGCTTCCTTCCTGCATACTCCACCAGCCATTTTCACTCGGTGTTTGTTTTTTGCAAGACCTTTACATTTGTTATATTTGTTATTATAGTCATGGTTGAACTACAAGAGAACACTTCTAAGTTGCTCTGTGGTTGCAAGAAAATACTGTTTAGGAAGCTTCTTGTTGACATTTTTAATGTGTTCCTTAAATATACCTTACAACTCTCAATAACAAGACAATGACAATGGAATAGTGAGCTGACCAGGTTGCTGTCCTTGATTAGAAATTATCAACCTCTGCCTTGTTCTCTTGCTCCCTTTTGACCAGGAACTTATTTCATCAGAAAAAAAATGTATAAGGACAAAAGTTAGAACTGATGGTCAATATTTTAGACAAACTACTAATGTTTCACCTTTGTTCATGTGCTGCTTGGGTCCTCTGGTTCCATTTCTCATAATTGTATCAGTTTGCCTTGTGAATCTTGACTCAGAGAGCAATGAGGATTCAATCAGCAGGAATTAAAAGCTGCTTAAGAGCTGACAGCATTCTTCTCAATGTTGAATGGACTTGGCTGATGAAAGGTCATTTGTTTATTTACGTGCAAATATTTATGTTTCCTACCAGAAAGTTGATGTATTGCATTACATCACAGGAAAGTTGTGAAATTTAACTGATCCATTTGGCAAAACGTTTTGAATACCTGCGATGAAATGTGCTTTCACAGAAATGAATATATTTTTTCAAATAGTTTGCAGGGCTGGAGCTGGTACTGAACACTAATGAGTGAGAGTTGGAAGCTGTAGTAACAGGTAGAAATAAGCACCGACTCCATTTCAGTTGTTATTGATTATACTGATCATGATCTAAAAACAGCTTTCTCCATAGGAATCTACTTACCTAATTATTTTTGAGTAGGTAATATTTCATTTCTGTTTGCATCATTTGCCACTTCATTAATTAAGTTCTCACCTACATGTCCCACATATGAATGAACTGATAAATTTTACTAATTAAAGTACGTAAGTCAAGGCTTAAGGTCAGTGCAAGCAACGTATTGCATCCTTTGAAACAGTGCATTTAAGAGTTTTAAGCAGCTTTAAGGACTCCATTGCGTAGAGATGAACTTTGAAGGCACAGTGTGCATACATGTTTTTAAATCTCTTCAGCAGCTGACATACTGCTTTACGGTTTAATCGTTTTGCTGTTATCCTTGCAGACCTCTCTGTTTCCATAAGGCAGCAACTGTCAAATATTAGCCAGGATTCAGTTATTTACTTTGGCTCTTTGCATAAGGACTTACTTAAAGCTAAGACATGCTTTTTATCTTTTCTGAAAGATACATTTATTGTCAGGAAAGAATAAATTAAAATGTGTTCTTTTTACCAAAAACTATTTTCTCCTTCCTTTGTGGGTACTGCCCTCATGATGTAGGTTAGCTCTTGAAAGAAATAGAGTTGGAAAGAGTGAGTTGGGGATTTTTTGTTGATATTTTTTTCCTAAAGCAGAGGAAGTGACCAGATTCCTCAACTAGATGATCTCTCTGAGCACTTTAATGAGAGCATTTAATCTTTTATTATAGAAGGACACTTTTCTTACAGATACACTTGTGCAAATGTAGAACTTTAGAGTTTTGCAGCTTCAGTAGTTACAGGCTTATCTGGGGAATCACTGGCAATACCTAGAACAGAAAGTGAGACTGACTTACTTATCCCTTCAGACATCAAAGTATTTGAGATAATTATGAAGACTAGATTTATTTTTTCCATTTTAATATGTGTCCATTTACTTAAAATATGTTATGATTTCTAAGATTGAAAAGGGCGCTCAGAATTTTTCACAAATTTAAAGAGAAGGAGAAATTTTATTAGATAAAAATGTATGGGGGAAAAAACTGCATGCTGTACTGATGAACGCCAACTTTCTGTCACTCTTTTTAAAATCTGGATTTGGAGCTGGTGACTTTTCTCCTTGATACAAAAAGTTTGGTCGCTAGCCTTTTGCACCCTTTGCTTTGAGCCATGACTGCATTACACTTGAGGGTGAGTACCTTGAACCAGGCAATCCATGGGGACAGCCAACAACTGCAGCGCCTCAAGGAACACTCAGAGACTTGCTTGGCATGGCAGCGCTCTGTAAATGATTGCCTCGGCAGGATTCAACTAGAATTATTTTAAATGCTATCTACTGCAACTTAGTTTAGATCCAGGAGGGCGTTTTCTTCTTGATACAGTTTTATTACTGTATCAGTTCAATTTTTTGTTATCTAGTAATAGGTTTTTTGGCTCATATTTCGTAAGCTTGTTAGGCTTGAACAGTGTAAAATCAATATTTCTGCTAATTAGGGTGTTTTGGGGGAGCAGATAATCAAACAGTAGAGTGAATCATTAAAAACCTGTGTGCCAATATTGACGGGCATTATAGGCACAAAGAGTCCAAATCTCTATGCCAGGGAGTTTCCTTCATATGTATATATATATATATATATATATATATATATATATTTTTTTTTTTTCATCAGAAGAAAAACAGATTATCTAAAAATTGAAGTTCTCTAATAGTAGAGAGGTGGTCCTTTATGAATATAAAAGGAAATGCAGAGTTTTAATATCTGTAGTAGTTTCTTTTCTGGCATTTAACATAACAATAAGTGGTGGGGTCTTACTTCGCTTCGAAATAGATGGAACATTCCTACCACTTATAAAAATACATTTTATTTTATTTTCGATTTTTGCCAATATATTTTTACACAAAGTGTAAAAAGGGAACAGTATCTTTTTACCAGGAGAAGTTTCTTCTCAGAAAGAGCAGTGAGGCAGTGGCACAGGCTGCCCATGGAGGTAATGGAGTCAGTGTCCTTGGAGGTGCTCGAGGACCGTGTGGATGTGGCACTGAGGGACGTGGTTAGTGGGCACAGTAGGGATGGGTTGGCAATTAGACTAGATGATCTTAGAGGTCCTTTCCAACTTTATTGGGCCAAGGCAAACCTTGCATCTGCCCAGACTCTTACTCTCTAGACTTTATTTCTAAGGAGACCACTGGTTTAAGGGGTACTGGGCAGTTCCTCATGTCCTTTGTGCTGACAGGAGTCTGGGTATCATTGTAGAACCAGAGCTTAGGCAGGCAGAGGGACAGAAGGAAGTATGGCAGGTATCATTTGAGTGAGAGGAAACAACGAATGTGTTACCACCATATTTCTTGAGAAAGCTTCTCCCTAAAATGGTATGGATATTGTTATTGTCTAGTCGGAAGTCCAAAGGAAAAGCATTTTTTGATGCAAGTGTAGCATTTATCATTCTTGTTGGTAAGAGTAACTGCCTCATTTTGCATGTGTTTTCTAACACTTCCATATTGACTCAGGCAGACCATAGTAATTAGGGTGAGTTCTAGTCCATCTTTTAGGATAGTTAAATAACTATTTGAAGTTTTCCTCTGTTACTCATAGAAATTGAACGTATGTCCCTTAACATCAACTGAGACAAACATAGCAAGTTCAGCAATTCTTCCACAAGTTAAAGAGTTTGTATCTAAACTTAGGGAGATAGCTGGGTGTTTACTGTGCTGTCAGAGAAGCTACAGAGGGACTCTGCAGGAGATGAGTGACTTCATTTAAAGGACATTGTTTATGGATCTTTACCTGCATCAAACAGAAGTTAGTCCTAGCTGGTAATGAAAGCAGGGGCCAGTAATGGAGGGGTGAGCTACCCAGTCACCATGCCAGCGTGTGAAAGTATGAATTTAGGAAACCTGCTCTTCCATATTGCTGTGTCTCATGGCACAATTATCATGATTATCTCACGAGTCCTTCTAAGATCTCATGAAGAGACTCGTGAATGTAGTTTTAAGTACCCTGTCTCTTTCTCAGTTGGAGAATAGCAGACCCCAGATCCTCTGTATCTTCAACTCCAAAACTCTAGGGGTCAACCTCAAGTATTCCCTGGGGCTTTCTGCCAGAGACTCCAGGTAGGACAGTTCTCCCCAGCTACAGTGTAGAGCACGTTTTTTTGCATCTTGCCCTGTCCAGACTGGTCCACAGGCCTCTGCATGAACTATCTCCTCTTTTATTTGTTTAAAAGCTCTTTGTTGCACAGGGCCCCATATGAAATGGTTCTTCTTCTGGGTCACTGGATACACTAGTTTACAATCAGTCTGTAATCTGGAATATGCATTCTCCTGAAATCCACAACTCCAAAGAAAGCTTGTGATTCCTTTTTGCTAGCTGGTGGAGATATTGCAGTTATTTTACTGATCACATCCATGAGGGTCTGACAACATCCATCTTGCCATTTCATTCATAAGAGCCTATTCTCCTGTGCTGATCTCTTGAACTTACCTTGCTTCATAGCAAAATTGGCTTTCAGAAGGCTTCAAATTATTTTCTTCCCTTTAACAAAAGCTTCCTCTGCTGTGTTGCCCAACATGATTATTGCAGGCATTCAGGAGCTTCCCCCCATGCCAGTGCAGTCTGAATAAGTCCATGACAAATGGTAGGGCTGTGTTACCGCCTCTGGGCAGTTGGTTCCAGGTGTATTGGACATCCCTCCACATAAAAGCAAACCATGGTCTGCACTCTGCTGCCAGAGGGATAAAGAAAAACACCTGGCTGTTGTCAGCTGTGGCACTTAGCTACCATTGACTCCTGTTCATATTGGAGTTCTAGCACACCCGGTTTAGCTCCACTTAGCTTATTATTCCACATAGTTACTCTCTGAAACTACCCTGTAGGTGAAACATTTATAATGGCTCTCACAAACTAATTCTCTGGCAGCTTACCAAGGAGAGCTGTACTTATGCTGCAGCCTTTCCTCTGGAGAGGCTATTGTGTTGGGACTGTTCTGTAGGTGGTTGCTAATGTCCCTAGGAACTTGTGAGAACTCTGGATCTTCGCTTTGCTGTACAAGTGAATTGGCAGCTACAGAAGTTACAACTAGAATAAAGGCAAACTGTAACCAGAAAGGCTTTCACACTTGGGAAAATTGATTAAATATCACTTGAAAGAATTTGTCTGTAATTGACTATGTAGTTAAAGAATGAGTTTATAGAGGGAAGAATACAAATGCTCCAAAATTAAGAACAGATTCTCATGGTTTAAAAAGAAATTCATGGTTAGAAGGCACTTCAGGTTTAAGCTAACTCTTGTCCTCACTGTTATTTATAATTTTTTTCTGACTGATTTATTTTAATATAACTATTGATTGGATTTGCAACAAAGTGAGAAATATTAGTCTGTAAATGCTGATTTATAGAGAAGATCCTGTGTACCAGCTTGTAAGATATAGATATATATCCATCAAGCTTTTTATTTGTAGGCAGTAGACTTTATTATACCTGGCATAGATTTGCAGTAGGCAGTGTTGGAGCACCTGGAAGGTCTGTCAAACTGCTTCCAGAATTGGCAAGAAGTTGACAATTGACTCTGGAATTATACAGCAGATTAGCAATGTAATATCTTGAAGGTAATATGTTCTCTGATCTTTTAATGAAACTCTATACAGAGCCCCAGTATTTAGGACCAAAAAGTATCATCACACAATTAACTGTTGAATTTACCCAACAGATATTCCAAGCCTACTTTAAATCTCCCCCAGTGACTGGTGTAGAGTATCAGGTCAAGTAGACAGAGGGTTCTGTAGGAGTTGGCCATCTGCTTTTCCTTCTGGACAGATGCTGTCAGCAGGGAGCCTCTAGCCTTAGGGAACTATAAGACTGAACCCCCCTCCTGGTGCAGATGTTGCGTGGTTGTAGGTGGCTATGGTTCAGATAGTTTTTAGTTCTGCAAATGGTGAAGATGCAGGGGAAAGCTGCATAGATTATGTTAGCTAGCATGAATTCTGACACAAATCTTTCCTACATCTGTGCAAGTAAGGGCAGATATTTTTCTTCTGACTCTTAATTTTGGTCTAGAAGAGCAATGAAAAGCTGTGGCACCTCTCTGGTGCAGTGTTAAACAATGGGCTGATGTCATAACCAGAATATGAGTGCTTTTGCACATGTTCCAACTCTGATTCTATTGAGGTATTGGCTACATAAAAAGAATTGATGTTTACTGGTATGCATTTCTTTGAGGATCTATTGATGACCAGTAGTGGGGACAAGCAACTGGAAGAAACTTAGAACTGACCCAGTAAAGCACTGGCTTGTATTCCCTTCTCTCCTCTGGCATTTTTTCCTCTCTGAAATGCTTTGGAGGTTGTGACATGTGTCATCTCCCTCAACAGATGGGATCCTTTCTTTCTGTGATGGTAAGAGAAAAGAACTATTATCCTGTCCTCTCTGGTGCTCCGGTCTAACCTGACCACCTCTGTTCCAGGAAGGAGGGTTTCATTTCTAATATTTAAACATTTATAGTAATGAGGCTTCATAAAGGGGTGGAAGAAACATATTTTCATACCTACATGTCTTTAGAAGACACTTAAATTTGAAAGGAAATTTCCACATACAAAAATAGCTTTGATAAAATGAGCATGATGGGTTTGTACATAATAAATTTTCAACAATATTTGAGCTATTATTTTAATTTGGGAACATTTCCATTACTAGTTTGTTTTATAATTCATGTATTAGAATCATAGGACCATATGAGTTGGAAAGAACCCTTAATGGTCACGTAGTCCAGCTCCACTGCAATGACTCTGTGTATAGTCTCGCAACCAGTTCCTTGTCCATCAAACAGTCCACCCATCAAATTCATATATTTCTAATTTGGAGAGAAGGATGTTATGGGACCATGTGAAAGGTCTTACTGAAGTTCAGGTAGATGAAATCAGTGTTTCTTCCCTTGTCCATGGGCTTGGTTACACCATAATAAAAGTGACAAGGTTGGTCAGGCGGGACCTGCCCTTGGTGAAGCCATGCTGGTTTCCCATATCTCCTCCCTCTCTTCCTTGTGCCTAGCATACCTTCCACGAGGATCTGTTCCATGATCTTTCTCAGCACAGACATGTGACTGACAGGTCACTGGGTCATGCTTTCTACTCATCTTAAAAGTGGGTGTGATGCTGTCTTTTTTCCAGTTTCTGGGGACTTCACCTGGCTGCCATAACTTTCTAGATGTCATCAAGAGTGGCCTGGTGACTATGTCAGCCAATTCCCTCAGGTCTCTGGGATGCATCTCATCAGGACCCATAGACTTATGATGTTCAGGTTCCTCAGGCAGTGGCATACCTGATCTTTGCTTACACCTTCTGAACCATCTGTTCGAGGGCTGTGTGAAAAGCAGTTGCCAGTGAAGACTGAGGCAAAAAAGTTGTTGAGTACCTCCATTTTTTCCTTGTCCGTTGTTACCAGCCTGCCTGTATTGCTTACTAGGGGACATGCCCTCTTGGACTCTCCTTTTCTGGTTTACTTACTTGTAGAAGCCTTTCTTTGTCCTCTTTGCACCTCTTGCCATGTCCAGTTCCAGTTGGGCCTTGGCCTTCCTGACCCTGTCCCTGCACAGCTGAGCAGCATCCCTGTACTTCTCTCAGCTTACATGTCCCTGCTTCCATGCCTGTGCATTTTCTTCTCGCTCTCCAGTTTGATCAGCAGGTCGTGGTTCAGCTGTGCTGGTTTCTTGCCTTCCTTTCTTGACTTCATATACCTGGGGATGGAGAGCTCATCTGGAAAACTTCCTTAAAGATCTGCCAGCTCTGCTCCCTTGTCCTTGAGGACAGATTCCCAAGGGGTTTTGTTAGCTAATTCCCTAAACAGCTAGAAGTTGGCTTTCCTAAAATTAAGCTTCCTTGTTTTACTCTTTGCCTGTCTCATATCCTTCAGGAATGTGAACTCTACCATTGCATGGAATAGCTAAGCAGGAAATGCAGATCTGAAGTTGAAATTCTCTGTCAGGAAAACTAGACTGCTTTAACTTGCTCTGATGTAAGTGACATGGAGGAAGCCTGAACGTATGCAATTTGTCACTTATAGAGAGCTATTGAAATTTACTTAAAGGCCATGCGCAGTGCAAATTTGGTTACACTGTCTTGATGTTTCCTTGTTATATGGATACAAGACAAATGCTGCAGTAAAACCAGACATTTTCTTAAACATGAATACCATGAAGACCATCATGGAAGCTTCATGGAATACCTGAGATGGGAAGGGGCCTGCAGAGGGAGAAAATGGGAGTATTCATAAAATACTCCAAAAATTTATTTTTACTGGATAATATCTATTCTGCAGTGTTTTTTGTTTTTGCATTTTCATTTTTTGTTTGTTTTTTGTTTTGTTTTGTTTTGTACGTTATCATCTGCACTGATGTGTACGATCTTGTATGTGATTACTTTTTAGAAAATACTTTTCAAATAATCGCATCCTTTCTGGTCTCCCCTTGATGGCTATGGCTCATGGGACACGAGCCATCAGATATCATCTTTTCAAATCTGGGATTGTAACTAGCATACAGAGCTAATTGGATTTGGGAAGCAGCACAGAGGAAATTTCTTTCAGGGCTAATATGATCGTGCAGTAGTGTGGTTTTATGTGGTTGGCTTTGCATGGGTAGCATTGAGCAGGAACAAGATACTATGTTGGTTAAGCAGTAAGTGGTTAAACACAATCCTTAGGCTTGCATTCTTTTTAACTGGGATTTTTTTGAAGTGTCTTATGAAGTGCCACAATGCCATCTACTGGCTTGCTTTCCTATGCTTTTTTCCTAAAGGGGAGTTTCTTTCATACAGTCAGGCTTATATACGAGGCTTACACCACATTTTTAAACACTAAAATAGGCTGGCACAGAATGGGCAAGATACTTTTTGGTGACGTATATATATTAAAGAAAAAAACATATCACATACGTTGAATAATCACTTCTGCTTTCATCCAGTTGATCTTGTTCCTCTTTTCTTAGAGTTAACTGAGATGGTGAATACTTAAAAGTACTGAAAAGATATCACCTTGCTGTCCAGATCCCTCTGTATAATCAATGAATATTAAGATGTTATAATTACAAAATAAACAAGAGAGTTTAGCAAAGCAGACTATGATAACAAAAAGAGAATAGATAGAAAGTTTACCCCTATCCTGGGCTCACTTACAAAACTCCAGAAGAGATCCTTCCCCACTGGTAGCCAGCTCTTAAATAGGTCTAGCAGGGCTGGAGCCTGGCTCCACTCTTTCTGGCAGCACAGGAGAATTGCCTTCACCTGTGCTCCTCTGGCTGACTCAGTGCTCGCCTCAGGTGATCAATCAGAGGTTCAGGCCATGATTTAGCAGTTCCCATCCCTCATAGTAGCTTTTGTGCAAGTAGCTTCATGGCTTTCTATCTGTAGTCAGTCACTTTCCTTTTTTGTTTCACTGTTTTCATACAGATAAATGAAAACTAAGAAATATATAACTACTCAGTATGCAAAAAAAAAAAAAAAAATAGGCAGTGTCATATTAGAAATTATTTCCGCTGACAAAATCCTAGACTATTTTGCTGGAGTGTGTTTAAATGATCATCTTGAGGTTAACAGTAGCCTTTCACGGGCCAAGGTTTCATAAACTTCCAAACAACTTTTGTAGAGAGGTGTGCGTTAGCAAAATATAGTTATCAGCATCATGCTGCCTCTAAACAAGCAGTGAGCAGTTGCAAGGCATTTTCATGGGCTCTTGTTCCTAAGCAGTCTGCCCGATGCTATCTGTGGGAATAGCCCTGTCTTCCACTGGCTGCCAAAAAGAAATGAATGGGCAAGTATAAAAATAATCTCCTGAAAAAAACAGGAACTGCAAATGTGGGTAAACACTTGCAGTTTTACTGCTTGCTTTTTTCCTGAAGATATCTTGGAAGATTTTTTCCTCGCTAATTGATTATTTTGTTTGCTCTTATGCAATAGACCTTCCCGTTTTGTTTTTTCCCCTCCATACGGGTTTCCTTAGCAGAAATGCTTCATACTCCCAGAGTAGTTGGGATGAGGAGAAATGCGTAATGCATTCCTAGCATATTGGGTTGGCTTTTAAATGTGTTTGTTAGCCATTGCACTATATATCTTCAGAGTCATTACTCAACACGATACAATTAGACAAAAATTCCTGGCTATTTCCCACTTGACCTACAGTGAAGGTAAATACAGGCGCATCTGTCCTTCCTGGCCTTTACCCCCTCTGTCTGGCATTTGGGAGGCCGCGTGTCTCTGACCAGTCTCAGCTCTTATCAGGGAGGAGCTGCATCCCACGGGCGCTCAATGTTTGTGCTGCTGGAGGATCTCCAGAGCTCTATCAGCAGCTGGGGGATGGGAGCAGCGAGGCTGAAAACCATTGGGCTTGGCACTCGCATTGCTTTTTGGCTATATTTGGAATAGTTGCTGGCCTCTCACTCCTGATGCTTAGCGCTGCTGAGAAATGCCAGGGCAAGCCTCTGCTTAGCACAGCATTAAGTGAGGGAGAGCTGGCAAAAGCAGGAGAGCAAAGAGGATTACTTTATGCTGCATCTTCCACTAAATCTTTTTTTTTTTTTCTCTCCGATTAACTGTCCTGTGCTATTGCAAAGAAGGAAGGACTAATTAAGCCAGTTGCTGAAAGTGTTTTGCCACCCACACTACTGAAAAGAACTCTGTGTGCGGAATTAGCTTTTACCAGCTGTGCTAAACCCAGTAATTTATCTGTGCCAAAAGAAAGAAAAAAGTGCTGCTATAGTTTATACCAATTAAACTAGTAAAATGTAAGCGATACCCTTTATCCACACAAACAGAGATATCTCTTGCTCAAGAGCTGAGAGGTTTGCAAATAATTATTTTCTCCCTCATTAATTCTTCTTAATGTTTGTGCAAAGGGCTGGGCTGAGGAGCACTGGGAAATTAACTCATTTGTGCACAGGGCATGTTAAACAAGCACATCTCATGTGAGCTTGCCTCGGTTCAGACTGCCTTATGGCATCTTTTTACTTGAGTGTCATTTGGACACAGCTGAACCACAGAATTCATCTCAGGTTGTTTGTGCTACAATCCTTACATAGTGACAACATAGTCACAAACCTTGGCTGAAATTCAGCTAATTCATCCTCAGTTCTAAAACGTTGATATACTCCATCTGCTCCCTATGCAAGGTTCTGAAGAGTGTAAACAGCGCAGGCGATGTTTTTTCCAGCTGAATTTCCAAAAGCTGAAGTCTTTGATTCCCAAGAGCTAGAGAGGCTACCTCCTGTCCCCTGGGAGTATGAGAACAAGGATGCTCTGTGCTTTATACAGCTCCCATTGTAATTCTCCACCCCCAGAACAAAGCTCTTTGAAGTGCAGGGCACATTCAGGTGTGGGACTTGGAGACAGAGAAACACAAATGACAGCCAAGTGAGGAAAAAAAGAAATCTTGGATATCATCCATCAGAGAAAGTCAGATAAACAAGGAAATTATCTTTGTGATTCTGTCAGGAACAGCTGATTGTAGTTTAGTAATACATTAGTACTTTGCCAAAAAAGGGAGTCTTGTTAATGCAGAAAAAGAAAGGCTCTTACTCCTTTCCTAATTCGTTACAGATCACCTAAATGCTGGATTAGCTTCAGCGATACGGACTCGACATGCAAATGTTTAAGTAGATCAGGTGCTTCTTTCTGGATGAGGAAACAGATTGAATCAAAATTCTCCAACAGAAAATTTATTTTTGACATAGGAATTTTCTAAAGAGAAATTCACTTATTTCTGCTCTTTCATAATTTGAATGTGCACACAGATAGGCTCGGCTCGTAAGCGTGTCGAAGGTTCAGCCTGTAATCATATGATGTTTGAGATGTGTGTGAGAAAGAGGCATACTGGAACCTTAAAGTTATAAAAATGAGCTTAACCCTTCACTTTATGAAACTTTTAGTTTTGTTGAAGGGCAGAAAAGATGTTTCTCTGTACTTTATGTCTTGAAATCCTGTATCTAGTGTATTCTAGTATTCTAGTGTTGTCTAGTACTGACAGACTTGTTGCTTTGAGAGCATACTGAGGCATCTGGCAGCTCTACAGAATGCAGTTGTACCTGCTGCCATCCTGTAAGCAGCGCTAGCAGCCTCAGTGAGGACAATCTGGAGTCTTGGGGCAGACAAAGAGTAAATAATAAGAAGCAGCAAACAATTAAACTCTGGCTATTATACCATCAATAAAAATTTAGTAGCTCACAGTCTTTCACCTCCCAAAATACAGCACCAATAGCAAATTAAAAAATTAAAAAATGTTTTAAAAACTTCTGGTGGCAGGGATGCCATTAACAAAATAGGGGTGTTTTTTTTTTTTTTTTTTGGATGTTGTGCAAAATGTGTATTTTGAGGAGGTGGCTGCTGCATTATCCTGCACAAGAGCAAGGCAGGCTCTCCCACTCTGGATAATTCTGCTAATGCAGTTGCTACAAATCACAGGATCCTCCTTGCACGGTTTGGACATTTCTTACCAAGTGTGTCAGCATTACTAGAGTACCTGGTATGTGACAGCACTCAGGACAGTATGAGCCAGCTGTGTCCAGCTCTCTGTGTTTTCAAGCACCAATGCATTGTATTGCTTTTCTTGCCATGCTCAGCATCCTAGCCAAGTGATTTTCCTGCTCTGCATGCTACATCCAGGTTACACCAAGTTTCTCCTCTCCCTTCCCCCTTAGAAGCAGGCTGCTGCCCATGCCATTGGCTAGCCTGTCCTGCACGCTTTCAAGATGACTTTGTCACGTTCCCGTTTTCTGCAGTACAGAAGACTTGCAGGAAATCAGAGAAGTGAAACAGTGTGCCCTCTTTGACTGAAGGAGCACATGATCCTGCCCACTTGGCTGTCCAATGGTTCTTTCTTCTACTTAGGACCTTCTCTTGTTATCTCACACTATATTACGTGCATTGCATTAGAGCAGAGGCTGTCTGTCTTGTCCACATTGTCTGTAAAGATAGCATCAGGTTGTGTAATTTAAAAAAATAATAAATATTCTCTTTATTAAGACATAATCAGCGTTTAAAAAAGAAGAATCCTTTGCTGTTGTACTTCATCATAAACAGATACACAGAAGCATATATGCCTGCAGTATTTTTTGTGTTAATCACTGTTGGATTAGATGTGATTCTCTGCTGAGGAGTATCTCTTCAGGGGAACCCCCAGAACAGATTAATAAGAGCACTAAATAAATATTATGTGATCCTACTTCTCATCGGCTGAATAAAATTATACCAAGATACACTGCATACATTTCTAACAAAACTGCATCTTATCATTATGAAGGGAAATAACTTTCAGAGGAATTCTTGACTGTTAGCTGTTTTACTTCACGCCCTCTTCTTTACTGGAAGTCAGAAAAACAGCAGCTGTGAGTTACTTGTTCCTGGCTTTTCAGAAGCTCAGTGTAGCACTGGCAGTAGAAAATTGCTTTGACACGAAGGAGCAAAGAAAACAGCATTTGCAAAACATGGGTGAAAGCAGAGTATGCAGTAGCTACAGCTTCTTTGCTGTGCTTCCCTTCACTTCCTTTCCCATTCCTGTGTAACAGATGGAAGCACTGAAAACGAAGAGCAGTGTCTCCAAAATGTTACGTTGTTGTATACCGTTTCCAGCTCAAGAACAGAAATAACTTATATAGCTAAGGAGCCAAATGCAGTTTTTCAACACTCTTTCCTAAGCAAAAATAAATAAGGCCACTGCCACAGCATTTAATGCCAACACAAAGATTTGGCAGAGCACTGAACAGTTACTGATGAGTTCTGGGTTTGCTGTTTGGGTTTAATAACTCTGCACCACATTGGTGTATTTATTATTGCATTACAGAGTTGTTTCAAAAATGACTGTATTTATATAAAACAAACATTAAAATGGCTTTAGTTAACACAGAAAACAGACTTAACTGTGCTGTGTATACCATATCTGAGTTGAGGAATGAGGGGAAAAAATGCTTGTTAATAGCTGTAGTATCCACTTCTTACATTTGGAATATATAGACCTATATATGTGAGCATATATATATATATATATATAGGAGTATATATAGGTATATAAATATAAATAGGGCATTTCCTTTCTCTCCATAAGAAAACTGTGAAAATGCATGTGTGACTCCAGGCTATAGGAAGGAACCTTTGCTTCCCTGCAAACAAACCTGCAGCCAAAGAGAAGACTGCTATGTTTACATAGAGGTTGTTGCTCATGTGTATGTTTGTGCGTGTGTATATAAAAAAAAGTATGTATATATATATATATGTAAATGTGTTTTCTGTGTGAAACCATCTCTACTATATCAACCTCAGTTATCATCTGCACTTGTTTAAGGGAAACAAGAAATATTTTTTACTGTTCCCATGATGACCCTCCCAGGAAATCAATTTTTAAATAATTGAGAGCTAAAGAAATTGCTTTCTTAGGATATTTTCCTGTGCTGTGGTGGCTCTTTCACTTGTTTAGTCCTTTTCTTCACCCATGGGATGGTTGTGCATAAGGTAGGAGTGTTACTGCCATCTCCTGTTGGGCTGTTCCTGCTTTTGTCTATTACAGAAAAACAAATGGCAGTAAAAGTCCTGGGGTTGGTTTGCTTTTGTGGGTGGGAAGTTGTGCCCAAGTGATTATTTCAGAAACTGTTTTAAAACAAATTGTAATTATTAAATAAGCACAGTTTTTTGGGTTGTTTTTGTTTGTTTGTTTGTTTGTTTTTGTGGTTGTTTTTACAAATGGGATGATCTGTAAAAGTGACAGAGAAAGAAAGCCACTCTGGAAGCATGCAGGGGGTTTTCTGTGGACACCGTCTCATCAGCTTGTCAACAGCTGACTTAGTAGTTTCCATGGAGAGGTTTGGACTTAGTTATGCTGCGAGCAGAGAGATTAAGTAAAGCCCAAAATATCATTAGAAGAAAGCACTTCTATCTTTTGCTCCATTCAGCAATCCATTTGCTCCCCATACAAATTTTGCATTGATTTTGCTTAGGAAGTGATGGTAAAAAATACCGTCAAGACACCAGGAGTGTTTGTAGTCATATTGCATTGACTTACATGAAACCATCCATGATTGCAGTCAGGAAGATGATATTTTCAGTGCACTGGGAAGCCCAGTCAGTCCAACGCCAATTGGCATTTATCATCCTTATGTGTCAGTCCTGCTCGGAGATCACAAGCCACATTTCTTGTCATTTTCACTTTGCACTTGTTTCCAGAAGTTGTGGACACCCTTCATTGGATCCATTTGTGTGGGTGCCCTCCTTGGTCGTACACTGCCACTCTTGTTGGATGTCACTCTCACTCAGATCTGCTCCCCAGCCATTTCCCTGAGTAACTTCAGGGAATTCTGGCTGGGATTTGTCAGTGAGGCCTGACACTACCAGGTGGTATGGGGCTTGAAGACTGTTGGGTTTGGCAGAAGGATAATGATGAGAAGTTGGGGGCAGTATCTTGTTCCACTGGCCCCAAAGGGTTTGTCAGTGCACACAGCTTATCTGTCAATTACAATTCTGTCCAGTGCATGGGAAAAGCAGGTGCCTGCCCACCTTTGTCCTAAGGAGGAAAAAACACAGAGGCTAATAAAATGGACAGACTTTTTGAATACATGCAGAGCTGCCAGGGAAAGATGCCCTCATGCTTTTCAGAGCAGAACCACACGCTCTAAAAAAACTGAAGCAAATCAGAAAACTTCTTGAAACGTGGTCACCTTGTTTTCAGACCTGCAGAAAGAGGAGCAGTTGCTTCTCCCTCAAATCTGAGCTGCAAACTAAAACCTTCACACAGCCAAGAGCCACAATATGTGCCACATCCCTTCAGAAGCTGAAGATCTGGTGCTGTTCGACAAGCAGTGACAATGAGGCTGCAATACCTCATCTGCTGGCTTTGTCAGACAGGAAAAAAGCCCCTGCTTCCAGCTCCCTGCCCATGGCTGTCCCACCACACTTGTGTGGAGTGGCAGCTGCACCAAACCTGCCCATCGCCATGGGTGTCCCTGCGGGTCCAGCAGTGGCAGCTGTGGGCCATTTGAGAGGACAGAGTTCAGAGCTGGCAATGTAACTGGATGGGCTGAGTTTTTAGGGTGGTAGCACATTCTTCTGATATCTCTGGGATACTGACTTTTTCTGTGTTTAATTCTATTTCATTCTTCTCATTTACTATACATTTCTTACTACACACTCAGCTGCGTAGCGAGAGCTGTGCTATAGGATGCATCAATGCTTACTGTTCAGTAATTTCTTTTTCCCATTTGTTACCTCACTTACATCCACTGATAAATCTCATTCTGAAACCCCAATTTGACCAGAATTCAGATGGAAGGCAAGATTGACTTTTTCAAGATCACAAGAAAAAAATGACCATATAGAATGGTACTAAATCTTTGAGCAAGAATAAATTGTCAAGGTCTGAAGGCTGAACTTGTCATACTTAGTTTTGATGTACAGAATTTTGCAGGCAGAATTGAAACTTCGGTAAGATCTGAGAAGCAGCACTATATTTCTATTGATAGTCTTCTCCTGATGATGAAGTGCTTTTTCATTGTGCACTCATTACTGCAGAATTAAATGGCACCATTACCATAGAGGTAAATAACCCTATGGCTAACGAGGTTGCTGAGCAAATGGCAGAGCCTTTCTCCACAACAGCTTCCTGTTTCTAATGAAAATGCTGACGCTGACCTCTACGCTGGCTCCCAGCCATCTATCAGAAGAGTAAATGGCATGCTGTGTATGAACTAAATGCACATACATGGCAAAGTGGAAACACAAGAGATAGCTACTTAACTCTTTGGGAGAAAAGTCCTCAGTGACACTTGCCTTTTCAAGTGCTTCCTCTAGACCTAATTTCCCACGAAGGCACACTAGGAATGCTGTTTCAGTTCAGAGGGTTAACGAATGTCTGTGTGTCAGTACTGTGGCAGTCTTTCTGCTGATGCAGTTGATGTTTATAGATGTGAATTTTTCAACAGCTATAAATGGAACATATATTTGTTTTGTCTGAAGTGCATGGGAAACATCGAAAAGCTTGATTATAACGATGGAAACTCAAGGCTAGCAGTTAAGAAAAAAAATACTTATGTTTCAAAATTCAGCTTGAAACACCACAGAATGGATTCTGAAAGAGAGGCAGCAGAGCATGCCAGCTGCAACAGGCTGCCATGGACAGAATGGCACAGTGCCATTGGCTGTGCACTTCATGAGATGTGCACTTTAGTAAAGAATCAGCTTAATACACACACCTGTGACTTCACCGTGTTCAAGTCAAGAGGTACAGCAGTAGGTAATATCATCTCTTGGCACGGGGACAGAAAACAACAGTTTGTATCTCTCCTACCAAGACTGACTGAGAAGTTATGTACTCAGCCTCATCTGTCTCTCAGTGGATGGAGAAAAAAAAAATCACAGTTTAGGTTCCAGGGTTTTCTGTAATCTCTCCCAGCCTCCATTAAATTTGCTGCATTGTATGAAAAAGGACTAAAGAATACCTGAAAGGTGATTGCAACGAGAGCAGGGCTGGTCTCTTCTCACTGGTGACAGGATGAGGGGAAATGGCTCCAACTTGCACAAGGAGAGGTTTAGGTTGGATATCATGAAACACTTCTTGACAGAGAGGGTTGTTAAGCACTGGAACAGGCTCTCCAGGGAAGTGGTTGAGTCACCATCCCTGGATGTGTTTAAAAACCCTTTGGATGTGGTGCTCAGGGACATGATTTAGCAGAGGGTTGTTAGAGATAGGGTGGTATGGTTAGGCTGTGGTTGGACTTGAGGATCTTAAAGGTCTTTTCCAAACTGAGCAATTCTATCATTCTGTGATTCTATGATTATTTAGAGTCTGGAACACAGGATACAAAAATCAAACACTACAGCATGGTTGGTGGTAAGGCAGTCACTAAGGGATGGAGTCTGCCACATAACTCAGGAGCAGCGAGTTCTGTTTGATAAGTAACACTTGCTGACAGCTTGAAGTTTCTGTTGGTAACACATGCCTCAGTTGTGTATGGCCTTTGTTTTAAATATTCTATGTGCAACACACTTCATAAGTAATTTCAAAAATAATCGGAGTTGCTCATATGCTGTTACTGACTTAGTTCTGAGTGCCAAGAGTGGAGTGTTTGCTGGCAAGGAGAACTGCTGTTCCCTTTAAGGGCTCATCAATCCTCCCTCGTAATGAACGTTTCAGGATTCAGATCAATGTGTTACGTGTTTCAGACCACACCGCTTATCAAGATTAAATAGTTCACTTCCAAAAAGGCAATGTTATTTACATTTATGTGGGCACACAAGAAAAAATTTAACCGCTACCAAGATTTTTCCCATCAAAAATAGTATTTGAAGAATGCTGAAAAATGTATTTCCCTCACTTTTTTCACTGCTTTGAGAGCTTGACTTGCTGTCAGCCTTAGTTTGAGCAGTATTAAATTCTGCTACACCTATTCTGTTTCATGTAATTAAGCACCGCCTTTTTTGTCCTACTTCCATAATTAATCATACCATCTTTTTTCCAGTGAAAAGGACACAAAGCTGTGTACCAGCACCCTGGGAAGAGAGTGAAGGGTGAGAAAAGGCATAATAGATATTAAAAATTTGACTCCAAAATTCATACTTTTAAAATAAATGTTGGCTTCTCCTGCTGACACAAGCCTACTTGCACAAAACTTCCATCCACATCTCAGCTATTAAGTGAAGATCTATGTGGCTGCTGTCACCAACCACAATTTAGCAGTGCTACAATGCAGACTAGAAAAGGACAAGAGGAGTCAATTTTTCATCTCCTCATCTCACTAGAATGTACAAATGCATGAGGTGTGAGTACTGTCTCATGGTCAGCTCCAGCATGTGTAAAATCTTACTGCTGAACTAACCGTACGGGCAGTGGTTTGACCCTTTGTGAGGAAAACTGGGGTTCCACACATACTAGAAAGTAACACCCTAGCATGCAGTTTATAACTTGGCTGTCCACCCAAAAGTGTAATCAGAAATACAGGCTGATAATATTCATCTTTCCCTTGTTCTAAATATGGAGGCTGTTTGCTTTTGCTCTGTCGTTAACTGTTAACGAGTGCCTTTGAACAGTATCCTTCTGCCATTATTTCAAGATTTTAGGTACACAGCTATTGGCTATGGGCTTAGGTGAGGTTCTTATTTAGAAAAGATGCTTATAGAAAGAAAAATGTCATTATGAAAAAGGTTAATACATGGGCTACACATTTCTTGGTTTGTTTTTTATCTCCTTTGTGAAGCTGAAATTATAACCTGATTACTTTCTGGATTTGGCTTGCTAATATTTTGGTTTGATTTCAGGTTACTATAGGCCAGATGTATGCCACACAGAAATTGGTCATTGAGAGTCCAGGAAACACATAGCTGTGAGGAGGCTCTGACCCTGAAGCAACCCTGGACCATCTTCAGCATCTTTCAGTGCCACATACGGATGCATAACGTCACTGCACATCTGGCCTATTCTGTTCAGCATAAGAAATGTCTGAGAGACTCTTTTTTTGGCAACCAAAGTACTATTTTCTTATGGTTCGCACATTCTGAAATGTACTGCTGTGATTTACAACAGTGTGTACGGTAGTCCTGAAGTCTGTTTGCTTTTGTGTTCCTTGTGATTAAATAGTACCTGCTTTATTCATCAATAAAAACTTTGTTAACCTACCTGCAACCAGACACATTCTTCTGCTGCTGCCCTTTTCTTTCACCAGGCACGAAAGATATTAGATATAAAACCTTTCACTTAGTTACTAAGAGTAAATTCTTATTAATCCTGTTAAATTTTAAAAAGTACAGCATCTAAATTTAATCTCTAAATAGTTTACTTTAAGTATTAAAACCATATAAGATGAGCAGGGCAAGATTCCTTGACATTTGAGCAGTTAACAAAAAGAATTCATTTGTTCTTTCTTCCATTTCTAAGAGTCAACAAGCAGTCTCTCACCCTACTTTTAGCAATGAAGAGATAGCAGTAGCAGAATGTAAAGCTTCCATCACTGAGGCTTGGGAGCTTTAAATATATTTTCCTTTTCTAAATGTGTTGAAGCACAGCTACTGGCAGAAAGTAGCAAATCATTTCATGCAAGGCTTTCCTTTCTCATGAAGCTCCTGATTTTACCAGGAGAAAAAGACCAACAACCTGCCTATAACTCAAGTGCCATATGTCATGGATCGGAAGCAAGCTTTACCCAGCAGAAGTGGAACACTCAGGATAGCTTTTTATTGAATCTCTAAATCTGTAGATTAGTCAACATTTCTTAAACTATATTTTCGTTTGTTTGTTTGTTGTTTAAAGTTCTGTTCCAGTCAATGCTGTGCTTGTTTTGGTTTGTTAGAAACCAGAGGAAAAAATAATCCATGCAATGGTTTTTTAATAGTATATGGAAAAGGCTTGCTTTTTTTTTTCTTTTTTTTTTCCCCCAAGGGATTGTTTTGCTGGGTTTTGTTGTTTTTGCTTAAAGAGAAGCAGAAGCTCCAAAGCAGTTCATGGCCTTTAAAAACCTCCTTTCATTTCTTCTACTTCTCAGAGTTCATTGTTACCCAGGCCTTATTTGTTTTGCATTGTCCATGTTGTGACACTATTAAAGCAGAAGACAAAGTGTCTAATTTAGAACAAAAACACACCATATAAAGTGTCTTGTATAATTTTGTACAGTTGAAATGTGTGGTACTGCTTACCATTAACAATATAGTGTACAGAACAAGATATGAGGCCTGAGACTGCAAAGGTAGCCTTCATTCTCATTTAAAAAAAAAGTGAGTATAGTAATAATTCTCCTTGTATTAGGTCTATAAGTACTGCATTGTCAATTGTGCTTAGTGACCATTAAAAAGAAATGTAACTGTTTTAAAAGGTAAAATACAGTTGATTCTCATTTTAAGATCTCCATATTCCCAACCAGGTAATTAAACACACTTCTTGATAATGAAAATGTAGAGGAGAAAAGAGTTATTATTTAAACTTTCAGTGAACTGGAAGAAATGTAGTAACATCTGACACTTTTAGAGAACACTGGCTTAGAAGCGTTGCCAGTTCCTCTTTAGAACAGCTTCAGGACTGGAACAAGGACAGCCTACAGGACCGAAGTATGAGAATGTATGCTAGGAAACAAAATAAACATCCTTGTAAACAGTGTCGCCCTGATTTATGAAGAGGCATGATTGCAATTGTAGGCTTTTTGCTATCTAAATATCAGTTTAAAAAAAAAAAAATTTCAAAGACAAGTCTTTTAAATACATAATAATTTCTTTCAAAATATTAGTGCCTGTCCTGTGAGGGCCTTTAGGATGCAGTTTCCACCAGGAGTACAACTGTAGATGTTGCACCTTGTCATAAAAGTGCAATTGTCAATATAAAATTGCCTTAACATTATGAAGATCACTTCCATGCTTTAATGCCTGAAAATTCTTCTGTTAAGTTTTGGTGGTGGATAAATTGCTGCTACACTCCTAATTTGTGCCACCTGTTCCTTATTTTTTGTTTCAGCATTGCCAACCAGGTTGTCCCCTAGCCATTATTACTTGCAAAGGTGCACTAGTTATCTTCAGGATGCATTCTACAGAAACCCATCTAGAAAGATATAAATTAAATTCAAGCCTTGTAATTTCCCTGTCTCCCTGATCTGTAGTGCACAAGTTAAGACAGCTCACTTTCTCAAGTCAAGGAAAAATCAGATCTTAACTCCATATTAACCATGAGTTTACAGTAAAGTATATATACAGCACTTATTAAGAAACTTCTGCTGTTCAGGACCAGAAGCCTGTGTTGTATTAACCTGTAAACAGGAATGCAAAGCTAGTGAGGATGTTAGTGTTTACTCCTCAAATCCTACACTATTAGAACATTTTAGATATCTGTTCCCTGTTTCGGTCAGATCCATTTTGACTTCTTTGCTCATCAACACACACACAGTGCACTCTGCATTAGTATCAGTTATGTGCCTATTAGTTGTACAGGATTGGAAGACACCTAGAAATACGATTCTGTCCTTGCCTGAAGTCTGTTATAAGTTTTTCTCATAGTATACTTAGTTCTGTATAAAAACATAGCTTATCAAATTCTTTATTGTTGAAATCCTACGAAGTATGGAAGGAAAATTCTTAGAAGCCACCTGGCTTAGCAAGTACAGAACAGAAATAGTTGCAGGCTGGGACAAGTTCCCTCTTCTTACTCTGCAAAGCTTGCACTTGTTGTCACTGATGGAGACTGCATTCTGGAGCTGGCACTTTGGTCCATCCTGGTAATTCCTATCTTCTTCCTGCTGCACCTTCTGTGCTCCACCAGCAGTATTTACAGTTCAGTACTCAGGAAATCTTTCTTGGCACCTGTCAGTATTGCTGGATTTTGCCAAATCAGTGTAAGTAGTGGGAAGTGATAAAATGCAAAGGAATGGTTCCATAATGTATATACAATGTCCACTATTATAGAAGGTATATATTTTATTTAAAAAGGCAGCTTGCTAAGTATCTACTAAAGCTGCAATGTTTTATCAAAACAAGTTTGCTTGTATTGTATTAAAAAATTTAAGTTTCTCCCTGATCATTTTAACAAACTATTTATCTCCAAAAGTGATTTGTGATGAATTTTACAGTATAAACCTGGAAACAGCTCTCTGAAAGAAAAAAAAAAAAAAGAAAGAACACTCCTTCGACATGAGTAACTGTCAAAAGGAAAGGCCTGTCTGCTGTGTTCCCACTGCTCGCTGGATTTTACCCCAGTTGAAAGCCCAGTTTCACAATGCCTACGTATGTTGGAGAAAAAGCCGTCCTGAAGTAAAGCAACCTGGAGTAGCACGTGAACACTTTATATCCAGTAGTGAAGCAGACCAAGAAGGATTTTAACCTACAACTCACATCTGTAGAAAGTTCTGCATGAAATTTCACCATGTTTCCAAGCATTAGAAGCATTAGTTTTATCTTCTAACATCAGCAGGTAGAAGAAAGAATACTTCTATGGAGAAACTCTGCCCCCTCATCTTACTCCCTGTAAGGCAACAGAAATGCATCTCTCTAGATAGATTCAGTAAGGGTATGTATATAAAGAGTCAGAAAGGAGCTGTACGTTGACTGTTTTCCAGGCTGGACAGGGCTCTGAGCAACCTGATGTAGCTGTGATGCCCCTGTTCATTGCAGGGGAGTTGGACTACATGGCCTGTAAGGGTCCCTTCAAACTCTAAGGATTCCATGATCTCGTAATGATCTACAGTGAACTCCTGGCATTATTGAAGTCATGAGCATACTCATTGCTTCGCTCCTGGTTCTTAACACGGCCAAAACTATTTCATACTCTTAGGAATGTTTTGATTGATGACATCTGTAAGAAAGATTGAAGGTGTGTTGTTCTTTTTTCCCATGAGTTTTTATTTTTACTTCAGTATTGTAGAAAGTAAAGCATGCGCATGAGCCCTTCATACGGAAGCAGAAAAAAAGAGAGAAAGCAGTCATTCCTCCAATGCTGTATATTTTCTACAATTGCAAGAGTTAAAAATCAGGAGCTCTCAATCCTGTTTCACAGGCATATGCACCTCTGAAAAACCCCGCAGGTGACACAGAGCATCGTTAATGTAAGAGATGCTTCTTTCTAAACCACTCTCCTTTTTTTCTTAGCATTAAGCCCATTAACTACTGAAGCTTCACAAGGGGTGTGGGGAAGTGATGTAAGCAGTGCATTCATACGACTGTTCTACATTCAGAAGAGAACTGTGGAGACCTGTGAAGAATGCAGGGGCTTGCTACTAAGAGAGTGCACCACATAAATATTTATATCAGCCTTTGGAAATATGCTAATGCAAGGCAAGTAATTTTCCTCTCTTAGAAAGAATCATAAAAACAATTAAGGTGATTTAATTACTGCCAGGCCTAGATGGCAGGTTTTGAGCTCTCACAGACGAACATTCATCACAGTGCCACGTAACAGACAATTAAACCTCAATCATTTCCCCTGTCTTTGTGCAGTACCTGGGATGGATCCAGATCCCAGGAAGTCAATGGGAGCAGACGCCTCACTTTCAAGCTCTGACTGAAAGCTTCAAGTGAAACAGAAGCAGCCTGCATGCAAGTTTGTAGTGCTTCAGGGCTCCATAGCAAATTGAACTTCAGTCCTTTCTGATTTCAATCTGAATATAAACATGGTTATAAACTGCAAAATAAAAAACACCCACTTAAGATGTAACTTTGACGTCCTTCATAGTAACCCAGTATAGAGATTCAACTATTTACTATTTGTTTTATTTACACCTATAAAAAAAGCTTTTACATCTATTTCTCCGTTATGCCCTTAGTCCATGGGAAAAAGAAAAGAAATCTGCGTGAACTGGAAGTCTCTACAGCTGGATTTTATCCAAGAGTGCTACCAAATCTGTATTATTTTTTATTTCTCACATTGGGGTGGGGAATGTGTTTATGAGCACGTTCTGCACAAGTTATGCCCCCAATCCCTATAGAATATTACATTAACAGTAATGTAACCAAACAAGAAGCGTGTTTCACTTAACATTTGATTCTACTGGACTTTCTCATTTTACATAATTAGAACTAATTCAATTTGAATATATTTCCTTGATAATGACAGTACAAGCAATGAATCTCAAGCTATGACCACAAACACCAACCCTGTGCCGTGTTGGTTCTGGGATGCCAGCGTTTGGTACATACATATCCTATGTACCCATGTAACAGTGTGGCCTTGTGTCTCCACAGCCTGCAACACTAAAATACAGGGGGAAAAAATAATTTTGCATATTAAAAAGTAATTATGTTTGAGTCCTGTCTGTGAGAAGTTTCCTCTTTCACAAGAAGTGAATTGTGTAAGAAATTAAAGCATTTTACTTGTTGCCAAGGCATAAAAATGTTCTGCTTTAATCATCATTTGCAGGATTTTTTTACCCCTGCATTTTGAATTTCAGACTACACATAAATGTTACACTTTCTGGATGTTTCACATCCGTTATCCATAGCTTACAGAACAGCAGAAAATGTTTCTCACCCTCTACACATAACTGCAGACTACAGCTGCAATTCTTCTATGTGGCAGCCCCACAGCTCTGCCCAGATGCAGGCATCAGAGCTACTGCTGCCTTCTGTTTTAGGAGACATCCCCCAGCCCACCCTTCATTGGTGAAACTTCTTCTCTGGAGCAATTCATGAACAAAACACAGATAAGGAATGCACTGCACAAGTCTGAGATGTTACACTGTACTGAAAAGAACGATCCATCTATCTCGATTGGCATCACATATCAGCTTAAGAGCATGTTATTTCATTGGTACAACTATCAGTAGCTAATGCACACTGCGTTATTCCATGTCCTGTAACCTAGCAGTGCACAACAGCCCTGCACCAGCTTGCAGAAAAGGCAGCTTAGCTGAAGACTCATTTCAGGTATAGGATATATGCCAAAGCATTTTCTGCACCCAGATAAATCCTTATCTGTTTTTTCATCATGAAAAAAATAATAATTACACTAAAATAATACAAGTCAAGCTGCAGAGCAGCCATCACATCTTCTACAGAACCCTGTGAGAGCAAAGCTTCCTTTCACCACAGCTCTGCATGAGCTGCCTCTGCAGGGCACAGGCTAGGGTTAACACACACGTTCTGCTGCACAGAAGATGCAGAAA